>NC_050573.1:326007344-326378594 GCF_011100635.1 Trichosurus vulpecula | reverse complement strand
ATATTTCAGTTTGTCTTTCTCGAAAACAAATAGAGCTATTTTTATCTAACTTCAATCTTTTTGCAATATACTCACGTACATACATACTGTCAAACACTTAGATTAACATCAACAAATATTATGTTTAGTTCTGACAATCTAGATGAAGGTTGGCAAAAATCTACTTCTTTCAAATAAAGTCAAAGAGCATCTATTTAGTGCCTGTGGTTGTTCAGTTGTTTTCCAGTAATGTTTGACTCCTCATGACCACATTTGGGGTTTTCTTGGCAAAGATACTGGAATGGTTTAATTTTTCCTTCTCCAGCTCATTTTACAGATTTGGAACTGAGGCAAATAGGGTTAAGTGACTTGCCCAGGGTCACACAGTTAGTAAGTGTCACAGGATGGATTTGAACTCAGAAAGAGGAGTCTTGCTGCCTCCTAGCCCAGTTCTCTATCCACTGCACTCTCTAGCTGTTGTATTTAGTCCCTACTATATACTAAACACTGTGCTAAGCAGTGATGATACAAAAAAGGGAACAAACAAACAAAAACTAGCCCCTACTTTTAAGGAGCTCAGGTCTAATCGAGGAGATACTATATAAGCTACTATGTACAAACAAGATATATTCAGTATAAATTCAAATAATCATCAGAAAGAAAGCACCAGAATTTAAGGGCATTGGGGAAGGCTTCTTGTAGAGGGTAGGACTTTACCTAGGAGTGTGAAGCCAGGAAAGCTAGGAGGCAGAGATGAAGAGGCAAAAATTTTCAGGCATGGTGCATAGATACACAGGATCATATACATAATGAAAAACAGCTTGATTGGCAGGGTGGCTATACTGGAGAAATTGGCACCCTTATTATTAGTAAGAATAGAGAAATGCTTTTTTTTTGAATGTGAAATATATGCCAGGAAAACCAGCATTTGTCTGAATGGATAATTTTAAATAAGAGGATACTCCAGGGACTGAGACTATTCTTATTCAATATTTTTATAAAACATCTAAAAGAAAAAGGACACAATGAGATATCCAAATGTGTATATGACACTAAGCTATTTTGTCTAGCCAAGCAGTCAGCAGTAAACTACTCAGAGATCTCTAGAGGCCAAGCTTGTTGACAGAAAACTGGCAGAAAAATTAGAATGAAGGAAAGCATACAGCAATGAATTTATGAAAATTGAATCCAAAAGATGCTTAACATGTTATGGGTTCTGAGCCAGTTGTAACTTAAGAAAAATATTTAGGAACATTGTGAATTGATTACAGAAAGCTTGATGGTCCCAAATGCCAAAAAAGTGCTAGGCCTTATTCAACATTCATTCTAACGTTGGTTTGACAAATATTTGTTGAGTTCCTACAATGTGCAGCACTTTGAACTTGGTGACTGGGGAAGTTATAATGAGAAATAAGATATAACTCCTGGTCTCAAAGGTCTTGTAATCTTTTAAAAATTGTTGCATTTTATTTTTCCCATTTACATGTAAAAACAATTTTTAACATTTAAAATTTTTTTTTTCAATGCCAACTTCTTTTTCTCCTTCTTTCCCCACCCCTCCTCACCAAGATGGCAAACAATTTCATATAGGTTATACATTTGCAGTCATGCAAATCATCTTTCCATATTAATCATGTTGTGAAACAAAATATATGAAAAACCTGTTAATAATACAGCTAAAAATAGTGTACTTTAATCTGCATTTAGATTCCTTCAGTTCTTTCTCTGGAGGTGGATAACATTTGTCACCCTAAGCCCTTTGGGATTGTCTTGGATCTTTTTATTGCTGATAATAGCTAAGTCATTCACAGATGATCATTTTATAATATTGCTGTTACTGTGTACAATCTTCTGGTTCTGCTCATTTCACTTTGCATCAGTTCAAGCAAGTCTTTCCAGATTTTTCTGAAAGCATCTTGCTCTTCATTAGTGCAATAGTATTACATTTCAACCATATACCACAACTTGTTCAGTCATTCCCCAATTGATGGACATCCCCTCATTTTCTAATTCTTTGCTCCCACATAAAGAGCTCCTATAAATATTTTTGTACTAATAGGTTATTTTCCTTTTTAAAAATTTTTCTTTGGTATACAGACTTCGTAGTGGTATTGTTGGGTCAAAGAGTATGTACAGTTTTATGGCCCTCCAAGGGCTTAAATCTAAAGTGATTGTAAGATATGTGCATTGATAAATATAGTATTAATCGGACTACTTTAAATGTGTATAGAGCATAAAGTACCACGGAATAACAAATTCATCATTTTAAAAATAAAATTCTAAAAGGAGAAATTATTAGACGTATAGCTAGTTAGAGGAATAAATGGAATAGATGGTGGCATATAAGTTTGGTCTTGAGTAGAGCTATGCTATCAACAGGTGGATCATGGTAAGAATTCCAAGTTTTTAAGGGAAAATTAATTGTGAAGTTTGGATAGGATATTGAGTAAAGAGTAAGGTAAATCCACAAAGACAAATTAGAAACAGGTTACTGAATAATAGAATAATGTAACTGGGTCTTATTTAGTAACTAACGTGTGGTTTAAATGAGGTAATAAAACTTTCAATGACATCTATGGCTTTTAAAAAAATACTGAATATTTTCCAGAATGATAGCAAAGTTTTCTATGGAAACATGGAATTGTAAGTAATTTGATAGTAAAATAATTTTTGAGAATTATCACATTCACACAAATCATCACAATGTGATGTGAATATACTTTTACTTCCCTATAAATAGTTGAATTACAAGACGAAGTTTAATTTTGTCCAGCACATTCACACATGCTGTTTGATCCAGTTATGTCCTCGTATCCCTATGAACAAACCAAGTACTTTTCAAGTTACTCCATTTATTTCAATACAATAAATACTCATTAGGGATGTACTGTGGACACGGTATTGAGGACAGAAAAAACAATAACAAAAGGAAACAAAATTTACTCTGTCTTAAGTGGTACAGCAAGCACAAAAGTACAAAGATATGTATAATATCAGGTGGGGAGTGATGCAAAGGACAGATTTTTTAAAATGCTCTTGAAATAACCAAAAGGAAATACAAGGTAAGAGCTGGGGTAATTAGAGGAGGCCATATCAATGAACTGAAGTCCCAGCTAAAACTGAAGAAAGATAAAGATTATGAACAGTAGATATGAGAAAGGAGTGCATGGAGAAGGATATACTTAAACTCAGGAAGGAAGGAGACAAAATATTCTTTAAAGACAAAGACTCCACTTAACAAACGAAAAAATGAAGGAGACGTCAAAATACATATGGAGAGATGGAGAATAATCCTGACCTTCATCAGGATGTTGGAGGATAAAAGGGTACACAGAGGAGAAAGGGAAGAAAATGAACGACTGCACCTTTGGACCTAAGGAAAAGACAAAAGACTTCCTTTAACAAAAGGAAGAAGCAGCTGCTTTTCCTCCAGAGTGATATTTTGGAACTATAGGAGCCATCAGGAGACAAATAATTCAGTAAGTGTCACAGGATGATGTGAAGAGTAATAGCGGTTAGCGAGTTCCTGCCAAGGACTAAAGCCACTATTTTATTTTTTAATCTGATGGCAATCAAGAGGTCACTGTCTTCTGGGACATCTTGCCTATGTAAGACAGAAAACATGACACAGCTGCCAAGAGACAATCCTAAAGAACATACCAGGCAGTGGAAGGTCCAGGGTCTCAACTTCCTCTAGAATAAACTACAAATTCATTTGTTAGACATTTAAAGTCCTTTATAATTGCTTTCCAACCTATAAAAAATACAAGCAAAGTAAATACAAGGGATATAACTTTATTACAAGTTACATCCCTTATATTTGCTTTACTTTTATCTTAAAAATACTTATCTGTGCATGTTCTTTCCCCTGGTAGAATGTAAGTAGAATGTAATAACTTTTTTTGTCATCATATCCCCATTACTTAACACAGTATATGGTATATAGTAAGAATTTAATCAATACATATTGGTTAATTCATTGGTTATTTGGTACCCAAATGGATCGATAAGTCATCTGATAGACAACTTTCTGGTGATGAACTTCATTGGCTTCATACAAATGTGTACAAAACACATGCATATAAATACATATGTATATAAAAAACTAAACTTATGTATTCTTGTTGTCCATCCTTCATTTTCAAAGAAGACCAATGACATCATGGGGTGAAGTCTTAACTTGTGCATGAATTGGATTTATGTGAGACAGAGTTGCACGAAGTTCTCAGCTTCACTCTCTACCAGAGTCATTGAAGTCCACTAGCAAGACAAAGGGCTATCAGTTATCCTCAACTGGGGTGAGTCTGTCTGTTGAGAAAAAATTACTAGTGTATGGCTGCTATGCATGCTACGGCTTCTTGGAGCCACAGGTGAGAGTTGGGTGAAGGTGGACAACAAAGGTAGACAATCAGCCCTAAAACAGTCTTGGCAAGCTCTCATAACAGAGATGCTAGTCCTCCCTGAACACCCCCTTTCCTTATCTAGTGGGCAGGTAGGTGGTGTAGTACATAGCATGGGGGCCTAGAATCAGGAAGTCATGAGCTGAAATCTGGCTTTAGACATTTACTAGCTGTGTGACCCTAAGCAAGTCACTTAACCTTGTTTGCCTCAGCTCCTCATCTGTAAAATGAGCAGGAGAAGGAAATGGCAAACTACTCCAGTATCTTTTGCCAAGAAAACCCCAAATGGGGTCACAAATAGTAGAACATGACTGAAACAACTGAATAAAAACATTAAAGTACTGTATAAATATTAACTGCCAAAAGATATGTATATTCACATATAAAACAGCCATTCACAAATATATATGAACATTATATGTAAAAATATCACATATATGTATGTGTGTATATATGTGTATATATACACACATACAAACATGAGAGAGACAGAGAGAGAGGGAATGTTTTTTGCTTGACTGTACATATTTGTTAAAATATAATTTTCTTTCTTTTTTTTCCAATGTGGGGGATATCAGAGAAAAAAAAGATTTCTGGTAATAATTAAAAACTAAAAGGAGGGTTGCAGTGCTACAGATATGGAATGTTGCTTACACTTTTAGGAGAGAATGCTGTTTTAATTGTTTTACTTCATTAAGAGAAACCTTATCTGTAAATGTTTTTTACCTAAAACAAAACATAACCATAACATTTTTAAAAAGAAACAATCTATGCGACAAGAGGATATCCAACTTTTGCTTGAACGTTTCAGAGTTGGGGGAGCTCATTACTCCTGGAGGAGCTTATTCCGCTTTGGAGAAGTTTTTATATGAGTTTGAATCTAGTACTTAGTATTCAAAAGTACTTGTGCTAAAACTGTAAGCATTACAAAGTCATTTTCAAGTCTATATTAGGAGTCCCATTCTGGTGGGGAAATCTGAATTCTAAGACGCTGTATAATTTGAAGGTTGCTAGTGGAGTTAGTAATAGAACTGTATAATTACTAGAATTGTTCATTCCCTAGATATATAGGTTGCTGTCAGTCCGCATAGTTATTGATGTTGAGAATGATGATAATTGCTCCTATAAGTGATTTTTGCTATGCTGATGATTATTATTTCCTTAAGAATGCCCCTAGAAAACTCCATGGAAGTTTACTTTCACTACACAATGTAAAAATGACACCCCCAAAAAACCTACAGTATATTTTAAAACCACTAAATATAAACTTTGTCCCCTACTGATGATTATGATTATTATAATAATAATTAGCATTCTTATTGCTCTTTAAGGTTTGCAGAGGGCTTTACATACCCTATCTCATTTGATTTTCACAACTTGGTAAAAAACACAAAACAGCAGCTGCAGCAACAACAAAATCAGAACATTGTCCTTGAAGACTTTTTTTTAGGTGATGTAGTTTCATGTAGCATAGAAAGAACGAGTGGTGCTGTGGCAATCTAACTGAAAGAGGTGCCATCCATTTTGCTATAAGGCGCTCATAATGAGTTTCTCTCTGCTTGCAACTATACTGGAATGAGAGAATAACTTAATTAGAACCATTTTCAAATAATGACAAGTCCCAAAGATTGCCCTGCTTGTAAATATCTCAACTTGGAGTAAAGACACCTTTATTCTATTATAATTCAATTTGTTAGTTGGAGCTGCAGGCAGAAATTTGACTGGTGACAGTTGAGGTGGATTTTTCATGCAGGAGGAAGAAGCCATAACAATCAGCTCTTTTGGTGATGTAAACAAGACACTAGTTAAAGCCTATAGCACTGTTCCAAGGAGAAAGGTGATGATCACCCATAGCAGCAAGTTACTATAGCAATTAAACTATTTTTAAAATGAAGCATGGAGTCTCCTGTTGACAGGCATAGGATAAGCAAGGCTTTTTTTTTTAAAGAATGAAAGCTATATGCAATTTTCCCATTTATTATGTGCATTTTTAACATTATAAATAGTACATTTTCCCCAACTTAATATTCATGCCTTTTAAGGAATTTCCTAAGAATTACTTTGAAATTATCTTTGATCATTCCTGTTTAGAAGTATTTTAACAGATGGTCAGCCCATGTGGATATGAAATACTGTATAAGTTTAATACAGGACACACCTGTAAAATAAGACCTCTTTGAAAAAAAAAAGAGAAATACACAGGTTGGAAAATGGTATAAAGGAAAAAGCACGGGATTTGGGCTCAGGAGAGTGAGGTTTAAATCTAGTTCTTCTTAGTACTTAGTTAACCTTAGTCGAGTCAATTCAAGTGTTAGAATTTCCATCTGTTACACAACTGTTCAAAAACAAATTCAGGGTTGTTACTGTTCTAAAGACTCTGACATAATGAAAAACTGGTAGTTATAAATCATAGTCAGAGTTAAATTGGCATGGGCAGATGGAAGTACAGCCTGAAAATGGACCAATAACATAGTATTGAGAGGCAATGGGGAATTAAGGAATTAGGCTAATTTTAGAGTTAGGATGTTCTGGAATCAAACTCTGCCACTGGTACATATTGAAAGAACATCCCTAGGCAAGTCACTTAGGCAGTCATTGATGGATAGAAACACTGGAAGACATAAATTGGAAAAATTTGCCTATCTGCATGGCTAGACTAAGCTTCCTAATAGGAATTCCTTACATTAATGGGTGGTGGTGGTGGATTGGGTTTGGAGGAAGTTCAAAGAGCAGCAGAAGGAGGAACAACATATAATATCACAATAGGTATTAGTCACTTAAAAATGTATCAGTGGAGTAAGAGTAAAAACAATACCAAAATAAATTTGGAAATGAAATGTATGTTTCCCTCATAGAATTATACCATCTGATTAAGAATTGAAGACATAATAACAGTTAAGCTGTTTGAAATTTGATCCAATGTACACTACTGCACTGGTTAGCTATGTGTATGTGAAACTATCTATCTATCTATCTGTAGATAAAGATATAACATGTGTATTCATTTATTATATATACATATATCATTAATGTGTATATTCACATACATTTATGTTTTATGTACACACATGTAATTATTACATTTGGGAAAGGGAGGAGAAAATTATTTAAAAGAAAGTTCTAGGAACTTGCACAATAATGCAGTTTCAAAGGCCGTTTAAATTACTGCACACTAAGATTTAAGTAGAAATCAAAAAATCCCAGTCTTGATAATGAGTCCAGTTATTTCTCCACTAGACCACACTTTTTTGCAAAAATACATATAAGCTTATTTTTCTATTTGAAACAACTTTCAGCAACAATAAAATGATATGATCGCTTGCTTACATATTGAGATTGAGATTATATTTGTAAACATTAACATATGATAAATAGCTGCAATTGAAATCTAACTCCTGCTAGCAGGCTGTTTTAAGAATGCTGACAAGATTTATTAAGAAAAAAGGAATTGTTTTCCAAAAAAAATGTAAACACGTTAGAACTGCTTATTCCCCATCTTTTTAAGAGTATTGACATATACTAACCAAGTCTTATCAAGTAATAATAATGGCCACTTATATTTATATAGTGCTTTATGGTTTTCGTTCAGTTGTTTCAGTCATGTCCTACTCTTTGTGACCTCATTTGTGGTTTTCTTGGCAAAGATACTGGAGTGGTTTGTCGTTTTTTTCTCCAGCTCATTTTATAGATTAGGAAACTGAGGCAAGTAGGGTTAATTGACTTGCTCAACATCACATAGTTAGTAAATGTCTGAGGCTGGATTTGAACTCAGAACTTCCTGAATCCAGGCCCAGGATTCTATCCACTGTGTCATGTAGTTCACTGCCACTTTAAGGTTTATAGTATACATTACATTCATGAACTCATTTGATCCTAACAACTGTGGGAGGTAGTTGTGGTTATTATTAGCCCCACTTTATGGATAAGGAGACTAGTTTGTCTGCCTCTACTTCTAGAGCTTCACTCACTATGCACATTGCCTCCAAATTGCTTCTAAATTGTTGCTAAAAACATACCAGGATATAGTTAAAGATAGTGGTAGCTCTTTCTTTGGGATTTAATGAGCAACACCTAGTGATTAAGATGCAATTTAGCTATATCAATGAGAACAAATTTCTTTTTGGTGGAATACATGGTATAGTTTGATTGAATATTCTTACACCTGGATCCAGAACTTCCTGGGGAAAAACACATGATCTGAACCAAACTTTCCCTTAACAAAAGTACACTCAGGCTTTCTCCAACAGTATGTCATTTCAAAAAATAAAAAATGAGTCTTGTTAGTCCTTACAAAGCTAATTCTAAGATGAGACAAAGTTTCAAAGTTTCTGATGATTCTCTAGCTATACCACTTAAATTTTTTAAAAAAGATTTTAATATGCTTTCTTTGCCAAATAGGGAAAAGGAATAGCTTTATTAGTGAATTTTGAAAATTTTAAGGCTATCTAAAAGAACTAATATCCAAACTGTAAAAGATTTAATTGCTATCTCAGTTTAAGGAAAGGGTTTATTTCAAGGTTCTCAGCATAACCAAGAAACATAAAGCCTTTCCAAAGAAAATACAATTTAATATCTGATTTAAATATGAATTTTAATAGTATATAGTGAATAAATATCCTAGGCTTGATCAACTTTAATTAACAATGACACATTTAGTTTAACACTTAACAAAGAAATAAATATGTAAAATTTTTTTTTTCCTAAAATGAGATAATAGATTCATACTTGTGAAAATAGCCTTATACACAAATCTCTTTAATATCATGAGACCTGCAAATATTTTCACTGGTACTTACTTGCCTTTCTCCAACAATTTCTCCAGTTCTTCTAGTTGCATGTCTCATAAATCCATATGATTATTTTTGGCACTCCCCACACTCTCCTAATAGTTCGGGGTTTATAAAATCAACGACCAGACAGTATCTTTCTCAGTCTAGCAACAGGGATCTTGATTACCTGGAAGAGGAGAAATGTAGAGTATAGTGGAATATTAGCAAGTACCAGACCCTAAATTTCTTTCTGGATCATAGACTTCTAAAAGTATGTGGGCAAAGAACAGAGCTCTGTGTGACAAAAAACTGAAATTTGAAGTGGGTTTGTCAGGGAAAGGAGCCTAGGGTACTAGGAATCCTTATGGTATTGTAGATTGTGAGAATTAGAAGATCTAAGGAAAGGCCAGAGAAACAAGCTATTGATCACACAATCTTAAAGAGTCAGGGGAAATTGAAGATAATAAGGCAACAAACTGAGCAGGAGGTATAACACAGATTTTAGTAAGAGTTCCAGGCACTCAGAAGAGGACATTGAGTAAAGTGGATGAGTTATCAGTGTTCAAGGAAAGATCCCTTGATGAGCAGCTATGGAATTAACTATTGTACTCCTTTATTCCATAGAGATTTCAAACTTTTTTTTCCTTTCTTTCTGTATTTTTTTTCATAGACCCCTTTGGTCAGCTGGTGATATCTATAGACTCCTGAGAATAACATTTTTAAATGCTTAAAAAATACACAAGATTACAAAATTGCAAAGTGAATATTGAAATCTAATTATTAATTGCATTATTAATTATTAATTAATTAATGTAATATACATTAATAATTACAATTAGGGTTTTATGTATGTATGTATTTAAATTCATGTACCCCAGGTTACGAACTCTTGCACACAGAATGGTATAGGGAACACGTGAAGATAATGAAATAAGAAAAGAAAATCATACAAATGATAGATTTTCATGACTGAGTTTTATTAACTTATATGAAATCTCAATTCTTTCCTTATCAGTAATGTTGATGGTCATGAAGGCTGTGAAGGCTAAAAGTATTAGCATTTGGCTAGTTTGTGAATAATAGCTTTAGATCAACTTCAGTTCAATTATAAATACATGCAGTCAGTGGAATTCATATATGACATTGTATTCCCCATCTTCATGTGTTGCACAGGCTAGTACTCATTCTTACAATGTTCTTCTTCCTCACTTCCATCTCTTAGAATTAATTCCTAATTTCCTTCAATACTGAATTCAAATACCACCTCCTAGACAAATAATTTCCTGTCCCTCCCCTACATCCAGATGTTAATGCCCTCTAACCTTCCAAAACAACAACACAATTCTCCATTTACAGTATATATGTTGTTGCTGTTGTGTTTTTAATCTGTGTATGTGTTCCCCTGGCCCCAAATAGAATATTTGCTTCAAGAGAAAATAGTTTTATTTTTATTGGAGCTAGATAGCAGGGTAGATAGAATACTAGAATATGAGTCAAGATGACCTGAGTTTTTGATCCAAAATTCAGCATTCTATCCATTTTACCACCTAGCCCTCTGTTGCTAGGCCTATGCCCCAAAAAGTTCAAAGAAAGAAGAAAATGTCCTGAAGCAGCTCTTTTTATGGTGTCAAACAACAACAACAACCTGAAAACTAAGAGAATGCTCTGAACAAATTATGATGAATGAATATAATGGAATTCTATTATTTTATAAGAAATGAAGAAACAGATGATTTCAAGGAGACTTGTATGAACAGAGTGAAGTGAGAAGGAACAGAAGGACAATGTATAATATAACATCATTACAGAAAAGAACAAATCTGAAGACTTGCATAAACTGATAGAGCAGAAAATGAGCAGAATGGGGAGAACAATTTATACAATAATAACAACAATGTAAAAAAACACAACTTTAAAACCTAAAAGAACCCTGACCATTTGTGTTTAAATAGATCAATGATGAAGAATGTTATCTACCTCCTCAGAGAGAGGTCATGAATTCAGGGTGCAGAATAAGACACTTTTTGTACATGTCCAATGAGCAAATTTATTTTGCTTGACTAAATTGTTTTCTCTAACTCTTTTTTCTTTCTCTTTCCTACTGACACCTTTCTTTTGTTTAAAAAAATCATTGATTGCCTGTAAGCAATATGAGATCATTTTACTAGGGGAAAAGGAAGTGACTAAAATGAATTCCTCACTTGAAAGATGATAGTGAATTCAAATGTCAGGAATAAAAAGCAGGAGATGTATAATAGCATCATATTTATCAAAGATAGGGAAACAAAATGTCATGTTGCATATCTGTAGTGGAATGGTTTTGAAAACAAAGATGTTTTTGACAATTATCTCCAGTCACTCATGGCTTCAATTTTGATAACTGACTATAGCTTGGGCTAGTTATGCCACAATAATGATGAAAAAGGATTATATATGTGTGTATGTGTGTATACATATATGTATATATACTTTGAAATAATATAAAAGTGATGATTCAGCAGATAAGATCATTGGTGTTACTATATTACAATTCAGATTTGACACAAAGTACATATGACAAAGCACAAAGCCTTCTTCCTATTTTTCAGTGAAGCATCATTTTCATGAATTTATTTACATATTTGTAATTAGATTGATTCCTCCCAAAAGTTGGGCCTTATGGAAAGCACATTAAATAAGGAAGTGCCTTTAACTCAGAACTCTGAGTCCAGTGATGAGGTACCTTTGATGAGATTTTAATTTTGATGTATCTTCTGTTGTTCTCCCTCTATACCATATCTTTTCCACAATCAACAAATATGGGGTTTGTTCATTTGATGGTTGTTATATGTGATGGGAGGAGCAATAAAGGAAACAGAAAAGCTGCCTCCTCCCTTAAAGAAATTTACTATCAACTAAAGTAGAAATGTACATACATACATACATGAATCTGCTATATAAATCTTAAAAACACTATATGTAAATATCAGCAATTATTTTATATTTCCTTCACATGAGAGGCAGTTTAATGTAATGTAGGAATATTTAAATTGCCTAAATCGACAAAATACTTTCAAGCATCTTGGTTTTTAAGTGAATATTTATGAAAAACAGTTGTTTTCAACTCATTCTTAGACATTTATTAATAAAAACCTGCCAGTTGCCTATTTTTGGTCACTTTTTCTGTTTGAAAGTGATATGTGCAGTGGAAAGGGTGATGGCTCTTTAGTCAGAGTACCTGTATGCACATTCTACTTATCAAACTTCCTCTCTATAACAGCTTGGGCAAGTTG
This sequence comes from Trichosurus vulpecula, assembly GCF_011100635.1. Classification (NCBI taxonomy): domain Eukaryota; kingdom Metazoa; phylum Chordata; class Mammalia; order Diprotodontia; family Phalangeridae; genus Trichosurus; species Trichosurus vulpecula. The sequence goes on along the minus strand of NC_050573.1, from coordinate 326,366,174 downwards.
TTTAATTTCCCTAGACCTTAGTTTTCTCACCTGTAAAATGAGGGCATCAGACCAGATGACTTAATGAGTCCCTTCCAGTTCTAAGTCTATGATTCCCTTTGGGTTCAAGTCTACTTGTGACACATACTGGCTGTGTGACTCTAGGCAAGTCATTCATTTCAATGTTAGTTTTATTAATTGAATCAATATATTCACATTTATTCAATGCATTTACTCAATTGAGTATAATATTTCTTGAGAAGCAGAGCAGCATAATGGAAAAATGGCTGGCTTTTGTGCAGCAAACCTTGGTTTTATGCCTACCTTCTGCAGCAACAATCCTGCTAGCAGCTACTGTGGCTGTGTAAAACCAACAACAACCAGCATACAGAAGGCCGCTAACACAGGTTATTTTGATCTGCTTTACTAAGGAAAGTAACTTTAAGAGGTTAACAATCTTACTTTAATCCAACATACAAATATAACTGACATAGTTCAGGAGGAAAAGCCAGCAACCTGAACTTTGGAGCAAATACAAACGAATTACAAATATACACGATATAAACAGACCAAATCACAATTCACAGTTACCTGGAAAGCATCAATATCTGGTTTGCAAGCCAGGGGCTCTTAAAATGGCTGCCCCGAGTTCTGTGCCACTCTTCTGGTGACTGAGAGCTCCAAGGGAAGATGCCAACCTCTTGAGTTTATATATTCTGTTCAGGGTCAAAGGGCGCCACACATGTGACTCACCTACGTGACCTAAAAGCCTCTGGTGTCACAAACATGTCACTCAAACCCATGCAAACCAGGCTTTCCCTTGAGGCAAGGAGGTCATCAAAGACTCCTACTTTAATCAAAGAAACAAAGGCCGGACTCATCAAGCGCACTTGATTAAATACATGCTAAAAGAGAAAACAGTAAAAAAGTCCCACCTTAATTAATATTACACCTGCTTGAACATCAGCAATGCACTTAACTATGAGTGGTTTCCTGGCAACTCTTCAACACCACATGGGAGTTTTCACACTTGGAGTCCCCTACAGTTATGAAATCAGGTTCAAACCACAATTCCAGTCCACCTCTACCACAATGGCAAATAATTATAATCAAACGATTTAAAAAAATTATAATGTTAATTTAAACTAGCTATTTGGTACTGCTATGAATTATTCTCAAAGCTGTGAAAAGTGCATTGCAGAAACTGTACGATTTACAACATATCTCACATCATAGAAATGATGAAAAAATGATAACTAAATCAAAAATTTTACACTGTTACTTATACCTGTTAATCATGACCATTAAAAAGAACTTTCAGTGATGGGGGCCAAATTGATACTTTTTAGAATTAGAAGCTATAGACTTTTAAAATTATTTTCACAGCTGATGAATCAGTACCATCATCTTCCAAAGAAAAGCAACACATTAATAACATTAGCACTATATATTGGATGTCATGTTTTGTCGGATTAATCAGATGTTAATGTGCCTTCCCTTTTGGAGGACATATAAGACTGACTTCAACATGCTTACAGATAAAATCGCAGGACGAATTCACACAGGAAATAAATGAAGACAAGTTTTGCAAAGCAGCACATTGCATAGTAATTTGACACAAATTGATTACAAAAGTGCTACAATGATCCCAAGTGAAGGGCTGAAATATACAAGGAAGTTTTCTAGGATGAATCATATGTTTTAGCATAAATCAACCAATTAAAGGTTTTGATATGAAAGAGAACTCAGAGGCAATGTAGTTCAATTTTTTCATATTATAGTAGAGAAATCTGAAGCTCGGGAAATGCTTTGACCAAAGTCATAGAGGATTGTCCTCTGACTCAAGAGCCAGTGCTTTCTGCCATGCCACAGTACCTTCGTTTATGGGCTATGCATTGTACTAAGTGTAGGTATACAAAGAAAAAGCAAAAACAGTCTTTTGCCTCAAGGAGCGGACTTTCTATTGTGAGAGACAATATACTTGGCTGGGCCATAGGATGCATGGATAGGAATAATTATTAAAAGGTGGGAAAGAGAAGAATTGGCTAAATTGCTATAAACTTCTTAAGGGTTGTAAAATGCTTAAAGTATTCAATATGACAGTTAATATTTGATCCTAGAAGCAATAGGAGGATGCTGAGTAGATGTGTGACATGAACAGACCTTTAAGAACTTCAGGAAAATCATTTTGGCAGCAGCATATAAGATGTATTGGACTAGAGAGAAATTTCAGCAAGTAGTCCAATGAGAAGGCTATGCAATAATTCAAGTGAAAGAAAATGAGGGCCTGAATCAGGGTGGTAGCTATGTGAGTGGTGACACAGAAAAGCTGCTTCCTCCCTTAAAGGAATATAAAATCAGCATATGAAAGAACTAAGATAGAGAAAGAAATTATCAGAGTTGGTAATTGATTTAATAGTTGGAATGAGAGAGAAAAATTAAGAGTAGAAAAAAATTAACAGTAGAATCTTCTTCTGGAATTATTTCAAAATTATTTCAAAAATCCAAATTTGAATTGGGTAGTGAAGGAGTAAAATGATAGCTGTTTTGATAAGATGGTTTAGAGAGATCTGCAAGGTTATTAAATTGGTTAAAACATTAACTTCAGCAATTTGATTCAAAAAGTTATCTTTTTGCCAAATGGTAAAGAAACATCAGACATGAAGTCAAGTTAGAGGAAAATAATCTAAATGGAAATAAAAACAAGGATTATGGATATATTTATTTTTTAAAAAATTTCATTAATTAATTTATTTTTAGTTTTCAACATTGACTTCCACAAGATTTTGAGTTCCAAATTTTCTGCCCATCTCTCCCTTCCACTGAGCCCAAGAAAGTGTGCATTCTGCTTACCCCTTCCTCCAATCTGCACTCCCTTCAATCCCCCCCTCCCCTTCTCTTATCCTTTTCCCTTTTATTTTTCTGTAGGGTAAGATAGGTTTCTATACCACATTGCGTGTAGATCTTATTTCCCAGTTGGATGTAAAAACAATTTTTAACAATCATTTTTAAAATTTTGAGTTCCACATTCTTTCCCTTTATCCCTCCCCACCCACCCTCATTGAAAAGGCAAGCAATTCAATATAGGTTATACATGTGTAGTCATGCAAAACACTTCCATAAGAATCATGTTGTAAAAGACGGATTGTATTTCTCTCCATCCTATCACCACCCATTTATTCTATTCTCTCCTTTGATTCTATCTCTCCTCAAAATTGTTTGCTTCTGATTATCCCCTCCTCCCATTTGCCCTCCCTTCATCTTCCTACTCTCTCATCCCCTTCCCCCTACTTTCCTGTAGGGTAAAATTTATTTGCATGCCCAATTGAGTGTGTATGTTATTCCCTCCGTAAGCCAAATCCAATGAGAGTAAGGTTCACTGATTCCCTTTCACCTCCCCCCTTTCTCTACATTGTAAAAACTTTTTCTTGCTTCTTTTATGTGAGATAATTTACCCCATTCTACCTCTCCTTTTCTTCTTCTCCCAGTACATTCCTCTATCACCCCTTAATTTTATGTTTTAGATATCATCCCTTCATATTCAATTCACCTTGTGCTCTCTCTCTCGTTATATATACATATATATATATATACATACATACATATAATGCATATATACATATATGTATGTGCATATGTGTGAGTGTACACACACATATACAAATATATATGTGTGTAAATATCTGTACATATGTATGTATATACACATATACATATATTACCTCCAGTTACCCTAATACTGAGAAAGGTCTCATGTGTTACAAATATCATTTTTTCATGTAAGAATGTAAACAGTTCAACTTTAGTAAGTCCCTCAGGATTTCTCTTTCCTGTTTACCTTTTCATGCTTTTCCTGATTTTTTTATTTGAAAGTCAAATTTTCTATTCAGCTCTGGTCTTTTCATCAAGAATGCTTGAAAGTCCTCTATTTCATTGAATGCCCATCCCCCCACCCCAAGCAAAGCAGCACATTGCATAGTAATTTGACACAAATTGATTACAAAAGTGCTACAATGATCCCAAGTGAAGGAATGAAATATACAAGGAATGCCCATCCCCCTACCCCACCCCACTCTGTTTTGCTAGGTAGGAGATTCTTGGTTTTAATTCTAGCTCATTTGACCTCTGGAATATTGTATTCCAAGCCCGCTGATCCCTTAAAGTTGAAGCTGCTAAATCTTGTATTATCCTGATTATATTTCCACAGTACTTGAGCTGTTTCTATCTGGCTGCTTGCAATATTTTCTCCTTGACCTGGGAACTCTGCAATTTGGTTACAATGTTCCTAGGAGTTTTCCTTTTGGCACTTCCTTTCAGGAAGTGATCAGTAGATTCTTCCAGTTTCCATTTTACCTTCCTAAGCTTCAGGGGTTTTGTGCAGCTATTTTCAGAGATATTTCTAGGGACTTGTAAATTTTCAGTTCTTCCAAGATGAACAAAGGAGAAGTGTTTACTTCTCTCCTTGCCTGTGATCTGGTCTGTGAGTGACCAAAAGCACTCTTTTCTGCCTTGGAACTGTGAGGAGGATTCCCTTTCCACTGCCACCACAAGTTCTGCCATCCCAGCTCTCTTTCTTGCCCCAGGACTACCACCCAGAACTGCAACCCAGATCTAAGCATGTGCAAAGCAAGAGAATCCTGCCTCAGCACCAGCAAAAAGATCCCTGAAATCCCCTTCTGATCAGCTGCTCAATCCCCCCACTGTCTGTGGGCGAAGAGCTCTGGTACTAGCCACTGCCACTGCCACTGCCTCCACTGCCCCAGGGCTGGGGCTGGGCCACACTCCTCTCTCACCAGGTCCAACAGACCTTTCTGACTGACCTTATAAGCTGTCTTTGGCATTCGTAGATTGAGAAGTCTGGAAACTGTCACAGCTGCCAGTGATTCAGTCCCCTGAGGCCTGCTCCAGGTTTGCTGGGGAGCCCAGTCCATGCCAGCACAACCAGCATTGGTCTGTGCTCCTCTTCCAGCCTGGTGCAATAGACCTTTCCTGTTGGCTTTCTAGGTTGTCTTGGGCTGGAAATTTCTTTCACTCTGTCCTTTTGTGGGTTCTGCTCCTCTAGGATTTGTTTACAGTCATTTTTACAAGTATTTGGAGGGGTTTGGGGGAGAGCTCAAGGTAGTCCCTGCTTTTTTTACTCCACTGTCTTGGCTCTTCCTTCTCCCCCCCACCCCTGCCAGATATATTAATAAGGCTAATCGCAACAATTTTTTTTTCTCCAACTAGAGACAAGTCACATGGAACAAAATAATTAAAAAATATAATGATTATGTATGGTAGAAAATCAGTTAATACTAAGTAAAAAGGAGATTTTGGGTAAGGGGAGTGAGAAGGAACACTCCAAGAGCAAAATATTATTGCTAAGGATGCATCTTAATGCTTTCATTGTGATAAATTATGAGTAGGTTAAAGGATGGAGTAAAATCACATTGGGGATTTCTGATGCCCTGCTTGAGGACTCCATGAGAAAAGAAACAAAATCGGTCACCTATGCTATATGATAAACGAGCGTCCTTGGTCACATGTATTTCCTACATGTTTGCCTCTCCACCAATGTATTCTGTTTGCAACTACTCTTTCCAAAGATACTGTGTATATTAGTGGGGGAGTGTGTCCCAAAGTTTATTAGGGAAGGATGTTTTATAGCTACTATTCTTACTCTGTTATCTTTGTAAATGTCTTTGCCTTAAACCAGTTGTATCTCCTGAATAATGGTAAAACTTGCTGCTGGGGCTTGGCAAACTACAGTTTTATGAGTGTGGGTCCATAAATACTATTGAATCTGGGTTAATGGTCACCCCACTGTGCAATCAACCTCAAAAACGGTGTCAAGTTGGAGAATTATCCCAGAGTAGCTGCTGATTTCTTTCCACTGCACCTTAGAAATTTTGATTAATATAAGCAATTAACAATAAGTAGGGCAAAAACTGGGCATAGACCAATATCTTACACCATATACCAAAATAAAGTCAAAATGGGTTCATGATTTAGGAGTAAAAGTTGATACTCTAAGTAATTTGGGAAAGCAAGGAATAGTTTACTTATCAGATTTGTGGAAAAGTAAAGAATTCATGACCCAACAAGAGATAGAGAGCATTACAAAATGCAAAGTGGATAATTTTGATTATGTCAAATTGAAATGTTTTTGTACAAAAAAAGCCAATGCAACAAGAATTAGGAGGGAAGCAGAAAATTGGGAGAAAATCTTTGCAACTAGTATCTCTGATAAAGGCCTCATCTCTAAAATATACAGGGAGCTAAGCCAAATATATAGGAATACAAGCCATTCCCCAATTGAGAAATGGTCAAAGGATATGAACAGGCAGTTTTCAGAGGAAGAAATTAAAGCTATCTACAGGCATATGGAAAAATGCTCTGGATCGCTGCTGATTAGAGAAATGCAAATCAAAACAACTCTTAGATACCACATCTCTCCTGTCAGATTGGCTAAAATAACAAATCAGGAGAATGATAAATGCTGGAAAGGATGTGGGGAAATTGGAACATTGTTGCATTGTTGGTGGAGTTGTGAGCTGATCCAGCCATTTTGGAGGGAGGTGTGGAACTATGCCCAAAGGGCTATAGAAATGTTCATACCCTTTGACCCAGTAATACCACTTCTAGGGTTGTATCCCAAAGAAATCACGCAAGCGGGAAAAGGACCCATATGTACAAGAATATTTATAGCAGCTCTCTTTGTGGTAGCCAAGAATTGGAAAGCAAAGGGATGCCCATCAATTGGGGAATGGCTGAACAAGCTGTGGTATATGAAGGTGATGGAATACTATTGTGCCATAAGAAATGGGGATGATGCAGACTTCATAACAACCTGGAAAAACCTACACGACATAATGCTGAGTGAGCGGAGCAGAGCCAGGAGAACGTTGTGCACAGCCACAGATATGTGGATTCCGTGAGGACCAACCCTGACATACTGCGCTTCTCTCAGCAACCTAAAGGGGCAAGGACAACTCCAGGGGACTCACGATGGAGAATGCTATCTTCATTCAGAGAAAGAACTGCGAAGTTTGAATACAGACTGAGGCACACTACTACATGCTCGCCTTTTCTGCTTCTCTTTTGTTTTTGGTTTTGGGTTTTTTTTTTTTGTTTTTTTTTTTTTTTGGTTCTGTTTCTTCTTTCTCATGATTCATTCCATTGGTCAAAATTCTTCTCCACGACTTGACTAGAGCATAAATTAATTCAATGCGAAGTTATACATGACAGTTATATGAGACTTCATGCCGTCTTGGGGAGGGAGGGGGGAGGGAGGGGAGAAAAACTGGAACTCAAAACTATGTAGAACCGTGTGTGGTAAACTAAAAATAAATAAAAAATAAATTAAAAAAAAAAAAAAAAAGAAATAGAATTGAAAAAAAAAAAAAGAAATTTTGATTAATATAAGCAATTAACAATAAGTTTATTCATATACATACATATACACACATATACACATTAATATACATATACAAATATATACATATGCATATACACATATACATACGCACATATATGTATATGTATATATGTTTACTACACTCTCTTTTCCCCAGTCTTTCCTGGTAGTAGAAAACCAAGATATTTAATTCACGAAGTCAGAAGTTGCTTCATGGGGCTAACCATACTTCAGGTAGAGTTTCTATGGAAAGAAAACAGATTCTGAAAGGCAAATTTCAAAAATCTAACCCTACCAGTTGACGGCAAATAATACAAAATTTTTAAGAAGATGTGGAGTATAGATTGGAAAGAGAAGGGTAATTCTAGATAGAAGGGATATTACGGGAATATATACAGAGATGAGAAGAAATATTTGGTGTGCAGATTTCCTTGATGAGAGAAATATTCTCTCATTCATTTGCTGGTAAATATAAAAGAAATTTGATCTCTTCCTGTGCTCTTTGATCCTGAAAATATTTGTCATTATGTTCCACAGCTCACCATGTGGTGTTAGGAATTATTCAGGTCTGTCTTCATTTAAATAGACACCCTGAAGCCATTTTGCTGACCTCCTTCTTCAGGTTTCACCACAGGTCTTTTTTTTAAGCTGGCTGGTGACAGACCCTGGAGTGGGCCCTAATATACATTTCCAGTATCTCACTTGAATTGATAGAGTAACATTTGGGCTAGTTTTGCTTCAATTAAACCCCATTAAAGTTAATTTTGTTTAATCTCCTCCAAACTTGTAGATTTCCTGTAATTAGTTCATTGTTTTAAAAGAGATTCCTTTATAATAAATGGGTCACATTGTTCTAGTATGATATACTTTGGTCTTGTTTTCACTGTGATATCATCACTATGTAAATAAGTCAGCAACACAAAACCTGCATTTTTTCCAAGTATTCAAAAAGTTTACTTTTGCCAAAAAAACACAGGCTGCTATATAGCAGAGTAGATAGAAGATTGGAGTTCAAATACAGAGTCAGACATTTACTATGTGACCCTGGGCAAGTCACTAAACCTCTGTCTGCCTCAGTTTCCCCAACTACAAAATGGAGATGATAATAGCACCTGTCTCATAAAGTTGTTGTGAAGATCAAATGAGATATTTGTGAAGCATTTAGCAGAGTTACTAATACACCCTTACAGTAAGTGCTTAATTAAGGCTTATTGTCTTCTCTTGAAAGCATTTTAGCAGTTGTTAAAATGGCATATTACTTTGAATTATGTTGTATCAAAAAACTATTTAGAAATGTATATATAATTAAAAACTTTCTAGCTATCTGTATTCCAACTCTTGTTGAACCTAGGAGTAGAGATGTAATGCGACGGAAAATGGGCCATCACTTTTGCTCATTGCCCAAGAGAGGTTAGGGGTAATGATGTCAGTGGCTTTATCCACAGGTCTTTGGATTGCTTGACTGCCCCTGCTGCTTCCCGGTAGCAAATTCTTATCCTACAAATTCAAGCACATGGCATACTCTCTTTGACACTACCTACTTGCAATGCACAGTGAATTCCATTTAGTTTTCTAATGAAAAATTCCTATGAAATGGTATCTATTTAACTTGAGCACTTCTTTTCTTGTAAATGTGAGAAATGACTTTTGAAAATAATAAAACAAACTGTAAACAGTCCTTTGTATCTTAAAACCTAGAGATAGTCTATATTTCTTGAATGTTTGGGAAAAAAAACATTTAGTAGAATCCGAAACATGCTATTTGCCTCTTGAAAGAAAGTTTGAAAGGAACACTATTATTGAAAGGAGAATTTTTTTAAAGTTACTTTTTTCTTTATTGAAATTTCACCTTTCACATTACTGAATCAATTTATTTAGGTATTGCTATTACAAAACATTTATGAACTTCACAGTTCATGTTGATATTTAGTTGTCAAAATGGTTCTGTTTTATCAGCTTTGAAGGCCTTATTCATCATGAGACAAAGATGCTAAAGCAAGTATGACCTGTTGTTCAACTTTACTTTTCTTGATTCCTCAGAAATTTCCAATTTAAAAAAAAGATTTCCTATCCTATAGCTAATGTTTGAGTTACTTTTTTAAATAAAAAAAATACTGCCTATATGAAATTTTATATAAAAAATAGGCAAAAGAATGAAATCAATGGAAATTCTGCTGAGCCAATTTCTATACAAGGGGAAAAGGGTGCTGGTATAAGGCATAAAATAAAAATAATATATGCTTAGAAAAGGAGGTGTGGAGGGGTGGGGCCAAGATGGCTGCTAGAAAACAGCAACTCACTTAAGTGCTCCCCCAAATCCCTCTGAACACCTGTAAAAATGACTCTGCACAAATTCTAGAGCTACAGAACCCATGAAATAACAGAGGGAAACAAGTCTCCAGCCCAAGATGGCTTGGATGGCTGCTGGGAAGGGTCTATTGCACTTTGCTGGGAGCAGAGCTCAGCCTGGGACCAACCAGATGGGGAGTCAGGTGGAGCCGGCCTTTGGGCCATGAATCGCTGAGCTGTGGTAGCTACCAGACTCCTCAACCCATAAACGCCAAAGACAGTGGAGCAGGTTAGTGGGAAAACTCCTGGATCTGAATGAGAGAAGGGTGCGATCTGGTCCCAGATCTATGGCCAGCTGAGGTGGCATGGTGGCAGCAGCGGGAAGATCCTGCAGCTGCTTCCAGAGCTCCAGCGTCAGCTGCTTCCTGAGTCCCTGGCCCACACAGTGAGAGGAATCAAGTGGCGGATCAGAGCGGGAGTGCAGGGAACACTTTGCTGGTGCAGAGGCAGGATTTTCTTGCTTTGGATCTGGGTCGCGGTCCTGGCTGGCCGTTCTTGGGGAAGGAGGAAAGCTGGTGTGGCAGAGCTTGCAGTGACTCTGGAGTAGAAGTAGCTCTGAAAACAGCAGCACAAGGACCCTAAAGCTTGGGACAAAGTACCCTCTATGACAAAAGCAGTCATACCCTGCCAAAAAGCTCAAGGGTCAAGTAGTTGGTTGGGAACATGAAAAGGCAGCATGAAAGGACTCAGACTATAGAATCTTTTTTTTGGTGACAAAGAAGATCAAAACATACAGCCACAAGAACTCAACAAAGTCAAAGAGCCTACATCAAAAGCCTCCAATAGAAATATGAACTGGTCTCAGGCCATGGAAGAGCTCAAAAAGGATTTGGAAAAGCAAGTGAGAGAAGTAGAAGAAAAATTCGGGAAAGAAATAAGAGTGATGCAAGCAAATCATGAAAAACGAGTCAATGACTTGCTAAAGAAGACCCCAAAAACACTGAAGAAAACCACACCTTAAAAAATAGACTAATCCAAATGGAAAAAGAGCTGCCAAAAGCCAATGAGGAGAAGAATACCTTAATTATCCAAATGGAAAAGGAAGTCCAAAAGACCACTGAAGAAAATACAACCTTAAAAATTAGATTGGAGCAAGTGGAAGCCAGTGACTTTATGAGAAATCAAGAAATTATAAAATGGAACAAAAAGAAAGAAAAAAATGGAAAACAAAATGAAATATCTCATTGGAAAAACCACTGACCTGGAGAATAGATCCAGGAGAGATAATTTAAAAATTATTAGATGACCTGAAAACCATGATCAAAAAAAGAGCCTAGACATCATCTTTCAAGAAATTATTAAGGAAAACTGCCCTGATATCCTAGAACTAGAGGGTGAAATAGATATTGAAAGAATCCACCCATTGCCTCTTGAAAAAGATCCTAAAAAGAAAACTCCTAGGAATATTGTAGCCAAATTCCAGAGTTTCCATGTCAAGGAGAAAATACTGCAAGCCGCCAGAAAGAAAAAATTTGAGTATTGTCGAAACACAATCAGGATAACACAAGATCTAGCAGCTTCTACATTAAAGGATCGAAGGGCTTAGAATATGATATTCTAGAGGTCAAAGGAGCTAGGATTAAAACCAAGAATCACCTACCCAGCAAAACTGAGTATAATACTCCAAGGCAAAACATGGATTTTCAATAAAATAGAGGACTTTCAAGCATTCTTGATGAAAAGACCAGAGCTGAATAGAAAAATTTGACTTTCAAATACAAGAATCAAAAGAATGAAAAGGTAAACAGGAAAGAGAAATCATGAGGGACTTACTAAATTGGAACTGTTTTGTTTACATTCCTATATGGAAAGATGATATTTGTAATTCATGAGACCTTTCTCAGTATTTGTGGAGTTGAAGATAATATATGTATATATATAGACAGAGGGCACAGGGTGAGTTGAATATGAAGGGATGATTTCTGAAAAAAAATAAAATTAAGGGGTGAAAGAGGAATATGTTGGGAGAAGGAGAAAGGGAGAGATAGAATTGGGCAAATTATCTCACATAAAAGTGGCAAGAAAAAGCAGTTCTGTTGGAAGGGAAGAGGGGGCAGGTGAAAGGGAATGAGTGAATCTTGCTGTCATCGGATTTGACTTAAGGAGGGAATGACATACACATTACAACTGGGTATCTTACCCTACAGGAAAGTAGGGGAAGGGGGTAAGAGAGGGTGGATGATAGAAGGGAGGGCAGATTGGGGGAGGAGGTAATCAAAAGCAAGCACTTTTGAAAAGGGACAGGGTCAAGGGAGAAAACTGAATAAAGGGGGACAGGATAGGATGGAGGGGAATATAGTTAGTCTTTCACCACATGAGTACAGTGGAAGAGTTTTACATAATGATACATGTGTGGCCTATGTTGAATTCCTTGCCTTCTCAAGGAGGGTGGGTGGGGAGGGAAGAAGGGAAAGAATTTGGAACCCAAAGTTCTAATAACAAATGCTCAAAAGAAAGTTATTTTTGCATGCAACTGGGAAGTAAGATATACAGGCAATGGGGTATAGAAATCTATCTTGCCCTACAATAAAGTAAGGGAAAGGGATGGAGTAGAGTGGGGTAACAGAAGGGAGGGCAGACTGGGGAACAGGGCAATCAGAATATATGCCATCTTGGAGTGGGGGAGAGGGTAGAAATGGGGAGAAATTTTTTGACTCAAAAGCTTGTGGAAATCAATGTTTAAAATTGAAAGTATTAAATAATAAAACTATGAAAATTAAAAAGAAAAAAGGAAGTGTGATGGATGTGAGAGGTAACAGATATCCAGAGTACTTCACTGGTACTCTCAAAATATGACAGGATTTAGAGGTAGGTATCCAGAAGTTCAGTTTATCTTTCTTGAAGTATGTATGGAAGAATATGGAGAAGAATCACTTGAGATTTATAAAATGGAATACACACTTATGACATCAAAATTCCTTTGAGATACTGATAGTTATATGATTTTGTGGCCTGTTCCCCCTGCCAGTCTATAAGCTTCATAGTGGGCAGTGTCTATGTCTTAGCCTACATAAGTCACTGAAATTCCAATGTAGTTTAGTGCTCAGAGCATAAAAAAAAACATTCAACAAATCAAAGATATCATAAATAATAGATCACAGAAACTGAATGTTAATGGACCTCAGAGGCCTTCTAATGGGATCCATTCCTGAACAAAGAACCACACTGACAACATTGCTCAGGGGTGGGGAACCTATGAACTCAAGGCCACATGTGTCTTTCTAGATTCTTGGGTGCGACCTTTTGATGGAGTCCATGTTTTACAGACAAGTCATTTTGTTAAGAGGATTTGTTCTGTGAAGTTTGTATTCAGTTAAAGGGCCACACTTGAGGACCTAGAGGGCTACATGTGGCCTTGATGCCGCAGGTTTCCTACCCCTGACAAAGATGAAAATTGTTCATCCAGATTTGTTTGAAGACTCCAGTGAATGGACCACCACTTCCCTCTATACAGCTCATTCCAAGTTCAGAGATTTCTAAATAGTATTTTGTATTTCCTTGAATGAATTTAAATTTGCTCCTTAACAACTCCTACCCACTGTTTCTAAGTTTATACTGTGAAATTAACTAGAAAAGAGGTTTTTTTTCACTTTCTAGGTCTTCAAATACTTAAAGATATTTATCATATTCTCCTCTCCCAAGCCTTGTTTACTCCCTACTAAAATTCCTCCATTCTTTTAGCCCTCTTGGGCATGATCCACAAGCCTTTCAACATCCTTGGTTGCTCTCTTTTGGACATTTCAACCTATCAGTTTTCTCCCTAAATGTGATACCAAGAACTGAACAAATTTATCCTAGATGGGATTTGGCAAAGGCAAAGTAGAAAGGGACAGTCACCTTTTTAGTCCTGAATACTATTATTTCATTAAGGCAGAATGAAATCACATTGATTTTTATCAAGCTTTTGAATGATTCTGGGATTTCGCTTTTCTAAAAAATTGTTCAGTCATTTCTGACTCTTTGTGATCCCGTGTAAGGTTTTCTTGCTGACAATACTAAAGTTGTTTCTTATTTCCTTCTTTAGCTCATTTTTAGATGAAGAAATGGAGGCAAACTAGATTAAATAACTTGTCCAGGGTCACACAGCTAGTAAGTGTGTCAAGTGTCTGAGGCCAGATTTGAACTCAGGTCTGGTGCTCTACTCACTGTGCCACCTAGCTGCCCCCATTTAGACTTTTCTTAATAATTTTATCTAGGAAGTGAAAATCTTATCTATTATTTGTGATAGAGGAGAAATCTACATATGACTAACATACAACTTTGCTTTTGGGAAAGTAGATTTTAAAGGGTTAATTGGACAGATAGATAGGATTCACAGACTAAAAGATTTCAGGGAAAGTTAGCCTGGGAGCAATAAACTAGGCTTCAAATTTCTTAAGCCTATTTTACCTCTCCTTTACCTTTCCATGAAGCATTTTAGTATGTGGAATAGACATGGCCAGAGAAAGAAACTATTCCAGTTATAAGCAGAACTGGAGGTTTTCTGAAGAAACTGATGTGGATTCACAGGGAACTCAACGATCAACTTTTTTTCAAGTGTTCAGAAAATGGAAGTAAGACAAGGTAACAGAAAAATGTAAGGATGTGGCAAAAGGTTGTAAAAACAGTACTGGGAATATTAAAACTCAGAATTAAGTGAGTCTGGCAGCATTAGGAAAACAAAATATCATTTTTATTATTTTGGGAGAAAGAAGGGGATAAAAAAGAAATAAGATTTTTGATTAGAATGGTTGGAATCGAATCATAATAACTGAAACAGAAAGAAGACAGAGATACACAATTTATATGTGCTTTGTAGGACAATCTCCTCTACAGTGGAAATGAAGAACAAAAATAGCAAATAGGGAGTTGAAACCCAAGATTCATAAGAGTGGACCTAACTACCATTATGGAATTTAAATAGCCTGGCCAGATAAGTTAGATCTTTAAGTCCTGACACAATTATTGCTATGACTGCTGAGACCTTGTTAAAGACATCTGAAAGATGAGGAAAAATTGAAGAGACACCGCAAGACTAGAGAAAGGCAAATGTCTTAATTATTTTTAGGCGTGATAGCAGAGAGAAAAGAATCTGAAAACTATAAGCCAGTGTACTTGATCTTAATTCCTGAGGAAATTCTTGAATTGACCATTAGAGATCCATTGATGGTGAAAAATCCATCTAGAAAGAGAAAGGATGAATACAAAGAACCAACATATCTTTATTTAAAACATGACATGCCAGATTAAACTAATTTTTTTTGACAAAATTGATAACCTAATAGATTAGGGAAATTATGTGGAGATAGTTTACCTCAATCTTAGTAAAGCTTTGAAAAAAATCTTATAATTTATTTGTGGAGAAGATGGAGACATGTTTAGAATAGTGGCGTCAAATTCAAAAAGGAACTGGGGCCATTAAACTGTACTAAAAAAATCCCTGCATCCATATATGAACTTAGAAAACCACACATTGACATTAATATAATATTCTATTGTGTTGTTATTTAATTTTAAAAATGTTTCCCAAGTAAATTTAATCTGGCTTGACCCAACTCTGGATGCAATGGGCCTGTGGACCATGTGTTTGACACCTGTGATTTAGAGGAAAATACAAAGTGATGGGTCCAGAGTAGTGGTTAGTTTTTCAATGACAGGAGGTTTTCAACTGACTGCCTCAAGAATTTGTGCTTGGGACTGGCAACATGGCTAAATGTACCAAGAAGGTCAGAATTGTTGGTAAATATGGAACATGTTATGGTGCATCCCGCAGAAAAATGGTGAAGAAAATTGAAATTAGCCAGCATGCCAAGTATACCTGCTCCTTCTGTGGCAAGACCAAAATGAAGAGATGGGCTATGGGTATCTGGCATTGTGGATCCTGTATGAAAAAATCCTGTAGCTCGTGCTTCATGGACCTACAATACCACCTCTGCAGTCACAGTCAAATCTGCCATCAGAAGACTGAAGGAATTGAAAGACCAGCAAAATCTTCTTATCAAATACCTGTAGCCTATAGTCCAACAATAAATGGGTTAACTTACGGAATAAAAATAAAAAAAAAGAATTTGTGCTTGGCTTTGAGCCACTTAGGATTTTTTATGCGACTTGGATAAAGACATAGCTGGCATGTTGAGTAGATTTGAAGGTGATACCAAGGTGGGAGGGATAGCTAACAAAATGGATATCAGTCAGTAGCCAAAATGTTCTGAACAGGCTAGAGCAGAGGGCTGAATCTAATAAAATAAAACTCACTTTTAGTGTCATATGCTCGCACACAAAAAGATCGGCCTCAGATATATAAGAATTGGGAAGCATGTAAGTTCAAAATGTGTCAGCAGGGTGATGTGACAGTCAGAGAAGCTAATAAAATCATGGCCAACCTTATAAGGAGCACAGTTTCCAGTAAGAAGAAGGTGGTAGTTCCATGTACTCTGTACTTTTTAGAACTCACCTGGAGGATCATGTCCAGCCAAGCTCATGATTTGAGAAAAACATTGATTAGCTACAGAATTTCCAGAGAAAGACAAGCAAAATTAGTTCTAGATGGCAGAGTGGATAGAGTGCCTGGCCTGGAAGCAAGAAGACCTGAGTTAAAATCTCATCTCAGATACTTTCTGGCTGTGTAATTCTGGGAATAAGTCACTTAAAAAAATCTCCATTTGACTCAGTTTCCTCATCTGTAAAATGAGGATAACAATTGCACCTCCATGTGCTACCTCCCAGGGTTATTGTAAGGATCAAATAAGATAACTTAGCATAGTGCCTGTTATTTGGTAAGCACTACAAACATTAACTATTTAATATTATTATTTTTGTTAGATGTCATCTGAGGACAAATTGACAGAACTGGGGATGCTTAGCTTGAAAAAAAAGGTTTGGCTCTCTTCAGGTATTTGAATGGCTGTCATGTGGAGAAGGGATTATATTTGATCTATGTGATGCCAGGAGCAATGGCTAGAAGTTTCTAAGAGGTAAATTTAGACTTGATGTTAGAGGAAAACAAACAAACAATCTTGTAACAATTTGAGATGTACTCAGTTGGAATGGACTGCCTTGAGAGCTGATAGATTCCCTCCTCCTTGGAGGTCTTCAAGCAAAGGCAGGACCGGAATTCCTCTGGTATTTTATATTGGGGATATCTTTTGTATATTCATGTTGATGGCTCCTCAGGTACCTACAAGTCTCGAAATCTGCAATTCTGTCATTCTGTGATTCCAGAGAGGAGGATTTTACCTCTGTAGAATTAGGTAGAAATATGTGTTGAATCTGAATTATTTAATAACAAAGGGGCAGGAAAATTGTGGAATAGAATCTACCATCCTGGAAGAATAACAGAAGTTATATTAATGGATATTTTGGCTTTATTTCAAAATGAACTATCAGAATTGCCACTGTTATGGGATAATGTTTCCTTTTCTCCTTGACACTACTTTTCATCAGTAAAATCATTGTGTTTTCATGTTAACTAAATGTCTTATCACAATATATATTTTAATGTTGTAGGACTTGGAAAAGACCTCACAAATTATCTGCTTCTTATCACATCCTATTTCTTGTCATAGGGGCCAATTTAAAAACCCTCTTCCTACTGTAATTTCTCATCTATCATAGATTTATTCATTTAAGTAATGTTTTCAATCTTTTCTTCAGCCCATACTAGATTAATCCATACTGGCCATTGTCTCCAGCACTCTCTGACCATTTGCTTCTATCTATCAATCACATACCTAGTGTATATTCTCCAAACATCTCTGCTTATTGAAATCCTTGTCTATTGTGAAGACCCAACTCAAATACCACATCCTCCATGATTGTGTGCCTCTGATTGCTGTAGTAAGAAGTAATGTCTTGCTATTCACATATTCCTTGCTGTTCTGTTGGAATTGTGCTATTCCTAATTGTATTCCAACTTGTACTGAAGTTATTTCTGAGCAACGTATACCTCCTATTAGGCTATAATCTCCCTAAGGTCAATAAGTATGTAGTTTTTCTTTTGTGCATGTCTAACATCTAGCACGACAAATTTTATAGGATATCACAACTACTACTTCTACTGATAATAATAGTAAATGATATTTATAAAACACTTTACCTTTCTTAAATTACTTTTCAAATACTTTTTAAAAAAATTTTCATCCTTACGACAACCCTGGGAGATACAGGCACTATCATTATTCTCATTTTAAAGATGAGGAAACTGAGGCTAATTGAGGTTAAGCGATTTGCCAAGGGTCACAGAGCTAGTAAGTGTCTAAGACCAGATTTAAATTCAGGTCTTTTTGAATCCATGTCTAAGGAGCTTAATAGACACTTGAATTATATGTCTCTTTCAATCCAATGAAATCATTCTACTTGTGGTGTGTATTCAATTAGCAGGCATTAATTAAATATTGCTTGAGTTTTTACTCACAAAATATTAGGATATCCAGGTCCAAATTGCCTCTTGAAATAGGTAAGTTGTGGCCCTTGCCTTGGGCCACATATCCTGGGCAAAAGATACTTATAAATACAGAAGTAATATCTCTGAATTGAACGCATTAATAAGAGAATGTATGTGTTTTTGTTTGGTGCTTAAAGTTCAATGAGAAAGCCCGATGTATTTTAAAACATTAGTAAGTAGGTGTCAAGTAAAAGTGCCATGTTAGAATTAACAAAAGACCTAAACTTTGGGGAAGTTGTCCTGGGAAAGAGATGAGTAGTAATGAGTTGAAAAATTAGGCTATGAATACTAACCAGGAGTTAGTTGTTTGCTTCAGAACATCAAACCCCAAAGCCTTCACCTCTACCTGCCTAATGTCCTCTAGCATCACCATATGAGCATCCAGACAATGGATGGGAAAATAAAATAAAACTTAGAAAAACCTGGAATAAATTAGATGTTGTCAAATTAGTGGGGGCAGGAAAAAAACTCATTTTCCCCCTTATTTTTAATGGGAATCTTATGTCGCTAAGCAGAATAGCTAGCTACTAGTATGGTATGATTCAAGGTATGCTGGTAAAGGTCTTGTACTCCCATCCCACTAACTACTGTTAATGGGTTTGCTGAGGCAGAGGGAACTCTCCAAGTTCCTCCAGCTGTGAATGTTTGTACTCTCTTAGCTACTAGGGTACCAAGACTCCTGAGAAGTTTTGGTCTTGGTCTAAATGTGCTATTAAAGCAGAACGTTGCTAACTGAACTCTCAAAGAATTTTACTAAAGAGAGAACTATTTAATAGGATCATTAAAATCCCGACTATAAGAGAATATTTTTATTCAATGGTGATTGTATCAGTCTAGCATAAATTACATTATCAAGCATGAGAACCATCAGGGGAATCATTAACTCAATATCATCCACATGTTTTGATAATGATTTCTATAATGATAATAATGCCAAATTCCTTAAAAATAATTACATAAGGTACATACTTTTTCCTTTAAAGATGATTACAAAATACTGCAATCACCATCTGTGTGAGGCTAAGATAGCCTGCCTAGAAAGAGACCAGAAGATATGAACATCTTAGCTCCTGGGAAAGTGAAAAGAAGGATACTAAAATGCCAGGCCACTGTTGCTCAGCTCTGCTCCAGATCCTGGACAATAGACAAAGCCAAGAGGGACAGAGGTCCAGTGCTATGCTGGGCCACTATAAGGGAAGACATATATGATCTAGGATGCCAAGCTCCTGATCTGTCATCAACTGGAAGGTCAGAGAAGAATGCCAGGTCACATCCTAGAAAGGACAGGGAGGATGTTCTTTATAGAGAGGAGGGAAGACAGAAAAAGAGAAGTGAAATCTAGGACATAATTACAGAATAACCATCCACTGCCACTAGTCACACTAAATTCCCTTCTTGCTCTGGTGTACCCTCTCAACTCCATGACCTAAAATGAGGTCCAGTCCACACTGAAAAATCTATTAAAGGAAACACTCAGCAACCCCCAACTAAGTGAATAGAAATCAACTTCCTTTCTCAGGGTCCACAGTACTGAATCAAGATGGTCATGCCCTGTATCTACAATAGGATGCCACCCCCTTAACCCCATGTGCCTTTGGAGTCATACCTGTACTGATAGGAGCTAGGTGGGAAAGAGGCAGTGTATCCTACAGCCTTTCTTCAACTAGTTTGAAGGCATCAGCTATTAACTATGACACTATAAGAGATAATGGAACTTCAGGACCCATCTATAATGTATCAGTGAGTAACTATGACATTACCATGGAAATTACCATGTGTCTTTCATCTCTACCAATGCTTACAGGGCAAATGTGGAAGCAGGAGAGACATGAATGTAAACCTCTTTCTCATCATGGACAGCAAACTGGAAGGAATTAAGATATGAACAAGATAACAAAGTACAAATTGTATTACATAATCAGGGAAGGCAGTTGGAATATATCTGTGGTAGCTGTCATCTTTTTCCTTATTCTTTCTCTCTGATTAGATTAATGGAAAATATTGGCTATAAAAGCATTGTCAGGGTGTGATTTTCTTTGCTTTTCCTTCTATGTGAGTTTTCTTTATCACCTAATAGTCAGATCTTCATGTCAGGTACATTGTAGATGTATTATACTGTGTAGGAAGGAAACCCTTTGGTTAAGTCCACTGGCTGGAATGTTTTTGTGGGAATGACAGAAACCCTTGAAGCTGGTCTGAACTGACCATGTCCCTTTGGATGAAATTCATTGTGAAGTGGTTTGCAACTCTCCTAGTGAGCATATAGCTTGTTAGTCATGGCCTGGGAAAAGCATAATTTCTCACATAATGTGGTGCCTGAAATCCCCAAATTACCCACTTAGTTTGTATTAAAATGCAAATGTTATCTGGGAATAATATATTTAAGCCACTATCAGCCATTTAAACCTTAACTCAAAGGTCTGGAATTTAGAATATAACAGAATAAAAGAGATCCAAGAATTACGCTTGAAGCTTAAAAGATTTAAATTTCAGGTGAGCTAGAGGAAGTATTACTTTTCTGCATAAGCAATAAACATTGAAAACTATTATTACCT
Source organism: Trichosurus vulpecula (assembly GCF_011100635.1). Lineage (NCBI taxonomy): Eukaryota > Metazoa > Chordata > Mammalia > Diprotodontia > Phalangeridae > Trichosurus > Trichosurus vulpecula. Next base: position 326,345,473 of record NC_050573.1, on the reverse strand, counting down.
ATCTTCACTACTTTGAGGACATGGGATTGAGGTGGCATGGGTTCCATTTCTATCATTGCAGACTACAATTCTAACAATAAATGGTCTCTAAGTTTCAGTGGTTGAAAATGTTATCACCATAGGGTCATATTGATAAAAAAACTTCTCTGATGCCAGTTAAGCTGAGTTTTATATAGTTACAGCTGTGTGAGCTTGACCCAACCTTGCAGCGCTCCTAGTCTACTGGTATAGGTTTCCTCCTTTGCAAAAAATCCAAATAAAGCCTGTAGTACCTATCACAGCTAGGTCGGTTGGTGGATAGAGTGCTAAGCTTGGAGTCGGGAAGACCCGAATTCAAATCCAGCTTCAGACACTCACCAGCTGTGGGATCATGGGCAAGTCATTTAACTTCTATTTGCCCTAATCCACTGGAGAAAGAAATAGCAAACAGCTCCATTATCCTTGCCAAGAAAACCCAATATGGGGTCACAGAGTCAGACACGACTGAATGACTGAACATCAATGACAGCCCATCCCACAGAGTCATTGTGAGGCTCAGATGAAATGAGGTATGTGAAACACAATGTGGACCTTAAACCACTATACAAATGCCAGTTACTCTTATAGAACCCAGGGTCTTTTCCATGTTACAATAAGGCACTGGAAGAAAATGTTAGTGACAGAATTTTTTTTTTTTTAAATCAGAGAGCAATTCATAAAGGAAGAGATAGGCTTTCTCTTTTTCCAGAGCCAACCTCTGCCTCAGTACCCTTCATCCTACCCTCCTTTCCCCCTCACATAACTTTAGTCCATTGATTCTCCCCATTCTCATGCATTTATGAACTCCCCTTCCCTACTGGCTTTCCTCCCTCAGTTGTAGACATATGTTAATATTCTCCTTATCATAAAAACTCCTGACCTGCTACTACATTGTCACTTTTTTCATTTATTTCCTCCCTTTCATTGCCAAGATTCTAGAAATAGTAATCAGCATTCATTAACTAGTGTTCCTCATTAACCATTCTTATGTTTGGATTCAATCTCATCTCCAAGTGTTCCACCTCCACAATCCATAAGTGACATTCTTACATAGGTCTATAGGCTCCTGTTTTTCCATTTCTCTCTGTGCCTTTCCTTTCCTAAGCACATTTTTCATTCCTACACTAACCTCTAGTCAACTAGTTTAAAGTAGTTAACTCTAATTCTTCCTACTTTCCCAGCTTATTCATTACCCCTTTTCTGGCATCATTTTTTTCTCTTTTTAGAATCTTGATCCTTTAGTTAAAATGTTCGACTCTCCCATCCTTAATCTTTGTATCCCTTGCCCCATTGTCCTATTCCTGCTCATCCCTTTCCAGATGCCAATGCTGAAACACTTCTATCATCTGCCTTTTATTTTCCTGATCATATGCTACTAAATACTACTGGAAGAAATTAATCAATCAGGTAAAAAACTCTGATTGCATACCTACTCTGTAATCATCACTGTCGACCAAGTCTACTAGCAATTCATGCTATCCAAAATCAACTGGGGCCTATTGCTACAGACTAGTTCTTTTCCTGATTAACTATCACACTTTCTCCAGAGGATTTTTCAAAACTTGTCTTTTCTACCTCTCTCTCCTGCACTATCAACTTAACTCTCAGAATAGCTAAGGTCATACTACACACACCCACACCCACATCCACAACATCCCCACATGCTCCCTCCACACACATACACTGAGGCCCATCAATGGAAAACTTCCTCTCAATATGATCTTCATCCTCTCCTACTTTATTCCAATCACACAGGAGATACATTGGCCCTTTTAGCAATATTAACCCCTATATGTTTGTGCCTTTGATTCCATCACCCTCTGTCTGCTTTGGGAATTTACTCCTTAAATCATCTCCTCCCCCTCCTTTTTGATTAACTTCTCCTTGTCCTCTGGTTCCTTCCTGTGTTGATAAGCAAAATGGGCTCTTAGCACTCAGTTCAACCAAGTGCCCCTGAAGAGTTTGGCTTTTGTTTCCTTTGATTAATTGAGTGTGTTCAATTGAGTCTTACTAGGTGCTAAGCCCCAGGCCCAAACCCCTATTAGGTGCTAAGCCTATGTGGGTGTGAAGCTCCCATGGTCCTAAGACGAGGTGCTAATTCAAGAGCCAATCATAGGAGCCTAAGTTCTGGTCATTCAGATGATGTTTGAAGACGTCTGAAATGGTATAAGAAGAGAAGACAGAGTTATTTGCACAGGGATCTCGCTCTTGGTGGCGCTTGCTGGTGTGGAGACTCCAGGCAGCTGTAGCTAAGAGCCCTCCAGCTCGTAACCCGGATGTTGGGACTTTGTTAAACTCTGGTAACTATGTGTTGGGATTTGAATCAGACGAGGTCTGTCTGTCGATGTTTGTACTTTGTATTTTGCTCTGAAGTTCAGGGTGCTGGCTTTTTCCCCTGAACTAAGTGAGTGATATTTGTATGCTGGATTAAAATAAGCTTGTTAACCCCTTAACGTTGCTTTCCTTAGTAAAGCAGATCAAAGAACCTGGGCTTTTGCAGCGTGCTGGCAGCATTCTTGTTGTTGGGTTTTGCTGGTCTTTCACCCCCACAACAGCTGCTGGCCGGATTGTTGGAACACTTCCCTGCTGCCTAAAAAATCCTACAGTCCTCTATCATTCTTCCATCTCTTTTCCATTTCACAGCCAAATTCTTAGGAAAATGTGTCTACACTTGTTGCCTCTACTTAGCCATTAATCAATCCCTTATAATCTGGTTTCCTTTACTACTACCCAACTGAAACTGACCTCTTACAGGTTACTAATGATTTCTTGGTTACTAAATTCATATATTCCTTTCTCAATTCATATCTTTCCCAAGCTCTCTACATTGTTTGATAATGTTCATTACCTCTTTTTGGATATTTTTTCCTATCTGAGATTTTGCTCTTCCTGCCAGTCAGATCTATCCTTTCCTTGATTCTTTTGATTTCATCACCGTAATTATCTAATTTGCCATCACCCGACTGCTTCTCATCACTTCGGTCTCATATTCCCTACTACCTCCTACTCATCTCTTCCTGGATGTCCCACCATAATTTCAAGCTCATTGTCTCCAAAATTAAGCTGATCTTTCAAGACCTACTAAATTCCCTTGCCCCCCGCTCCTTTCATTGATGATATCACTATCCTTGCACTTACCTAGTCTTATAAACTTTCTTTACTTTTTAAACTTTCTTTCTTCTTCAATCATAATTAAATCTTTCTTCTCTCTCATCTCCAAACATCTAATTGGTTTCTTAGTCTTTTAAAGTCCATGCACTGGATACATTCATACTCTCTGTCCATTCCCACTGCAACCACCCTAGTTCAGAGTTATATCTTCTCATCTAAAAACTTTCTGCCTCTATACCATCCTTCACTCTGCTATATCATTAATTTCACTGTGTACAGTTGGTCACAGGACTCATCTACTCAAAACCTTCCTGGCTACACACTTTTTTTTCCCCAAACAAAGAGTAAAATTTCACTTGATATCCAAGCTCCTCCTTAGATTCCAAATTATCTGTAAATCATTATCCTACACATCCTTTTTATATACACTCTGAATTCCATCAAAACTACATCAATATCCACACGCCACCCATGACTTGTTTGCTCCTATTTCCATTTCTTGGCTCACGTTTCGACATCTTACCTGTGTCTAGAAAAGACTTTCTCCTCCTCATTTTTATTGTATGAAGTCCCTCTCTTTTTCAATAGAAGTTCCACCTAGTTCATGATGTTTTCCTTCAAACAAATGTGTATGCATATACATGTATATGTATGTTATATACAATGTATATGTAAAATTATTCTATATATAGTTCTATTTCTCAATTTTTTCTCTGGATGCAGATAGCATTTTTCTTCATATGTACTTTATCATTAATTTGGGTATTTATAATAGTCAAAATAAATTATTCACTCAAAATCAGTCTTAAAATTATACTGCTGTCACTATATCCAGTGTTCTCTTGGTTCTGCTCACTTTGCTTTTCATTATGTATTATTATTATTATTATAAATTAGCTACTTGAAATCCTGGTCTATGTCACATTTACCAAATGCCTTACAAATGTCCTACACTCAATAAATGTTTTCTTGAATTAAATGTTTATCCTATAACGTATTGTGAAGTAGCATTAAAATGGTTTGGCAGTGCCCAAATCTAACACTTTAATATTAAAGTGTCTCATAATAAAAGGAAGTCATACAATCTAATCTCTTGATGCCTCTTTCAAAGATAGACCATAGAGCAAGCTGTGCCATAAATCGTATGCCAGGGTCACTAAACAGTAGTCATTTAAAGGACAAATTAGAGAGAGTGGAGAAGAAGATCAAAGGCAGATCTAAAATTTAAATATCACTTAAGTCTCTTTATCTGCTTGGTTCACTCTGAAAGTTTACATAGCATTGAAAGTTCTATTTGATTCCATCTGTTTTCTATTTTCTTTGTGCACCTACTCTTTCAATAACCCCATCTTTTCCCTTATGTTCAACCTTTCCTTATTTTCTGATTCCTTCTCTGCTTCCCACAAAAATACTAAGACATACCTCTTCTTAAATAATCTCCACATGGTTTTCAAAATATCTCTCCTTCATTTTACATCCTTGCATCTATGAGATTTCACATTACTTCCATCTTCTTGACCAGTGAATGAGATCATGTCACAAAATTGCACCTACAGTGACAAGTATTGATCTTCTGCCTTAGGGGGATACAATAGCTAGTCATTTTCCACTATTTTTTTTTGTCTTTGTGTCATTTTAAAGTCCCACTAAATGTTAAGTGACAGGTCAAAATCACTAACAGCAAGATTTTTATCTTCTTTAATACTTTGACTAATAATGAAATTAGTCAATTTTTGGAGTATGAAATAAAGAATCAGATCATAGCTGAGTTGATGTTATTTTCAGTGTTTGCTTTACATAAAAGTATTGTTTTTAATCATATATTCCAAGCCAAAATGATAAGTTTTATTTTGTATGCTAATGTGTTTAATTTGGTTTATCTGTAAGTGGTCATCAGGATAGTGGTCCTATACTCAGAAACAGAGTATTTATGGGCATCTTTTACTTAAATAATCAGAGTAATGATTATTTTAGAATGATTAGTTAGGACAATCATTTCACTTTCTGAGTCTCCAAGTTATTCAGATTATGACATATGAAAATACTTTTCTCTAGAGTACAAACTAACACTTAGAGATTGAAGGATTATATGGATTCCATTAAACTTTTGAAAGGATCAGCACTATAAAGTTCAATCACCAAAGTCTTTTTACTTCCAAGAGCAGGAATATCATTTAAATTTGTTTTCTCCATTCATAACTTTTTCTTTCTTTAAAAAATTATTTTAGACTCAAACAACAGAACACAAATAGAGAATAGAGAGAAGAAAAAAATAACATAAACTTAAATATTGGAACTTAAATACAAAGTAAGAAAAGGAAAAAAAAAGCCTGTCATATGCATAGCAGAACATAAGAGAGGATTCAAAATATGTAATGATAAATTTTCATTTCAAGAAAGCCTGTATGATAAATATTACATGTTGTGTTGAGAACTGTCCATCTTTTATTGTTTCCTTGTAAATTTTCTTTTGATCTCTGCTGTGCACTTTTTACTTTGTTCTTTTTTAACCCTTCCCCCACCCCAGGCTACAATTACATGCAGATTTATTTCTATAAGCATATAAATATATACAGACATATATAGACATATGCTTTCCCTAACAAATTCTACTCCTGATCTTTGATTTTATGTTTGTGAATATCTCTTGTTTCCTATTGCTCCTAACTCCTCTACTTTACTTCTACCCACTACCTTGCCATCCTACTACTTAGTCTACCCCCCTCCAAAGATCCCTACCCTACCCCCCTATTCCTATAAACCTAAACACCCTCCTATACCCCTTATAACTTATTCTCTTACTCTCCTGTCTAGAAATCACTCCCTTATCTTCCCATTCCCTTTGATCTAAACACTCTTCTATGCTCCTATTCCCCAACCCTCCCTTCTAGACATCCCTACCTTGTCCTTTTCCCTCCCTTTCCCATTTCCATTTTATTTCTTCTCAATTTAGAAGACTTTTATACTCTTTGAGATATATATGTATATATATATATATATATTCTTCCCTCATAATCCCATTTCTGATGAAAGCAGATTACCAGAACTACCAGCCCTACTCCCTCATCTTATTCTCTGTATCAATTCTTCCTCTTACACCTCATTTGTATAATTACTCTTTTTAGCTGTTCCTAAATGGTTTTACTTTTTAAAGTCATATTATACTCAGGTCTACTCCAATCTTTCTTATAAACTACTCAATTACTAAGGACAATCTTAGACATATGTTTTACATTTTATATAAGTAAGAAGTGGGCAGTTTATAATTATTTTATCCCTTGTAATCAGTCTTTGATATGTACCTTATGCTTCTCTTGGCTCTTGTATTTTTTTATACTAAGTCTTGAAAGTCTGATAGTTGATCAAATGCCCATTTTTTTCCATTTAGGATTATGCTCAACTTTGCTGGGCATGATATTTTCAGACAGAGCCCCAGTTCTTTTGCTCTTCAATAGTGTTCCAAGACCTGTGATCCTTTAGTGTCTCTGCTTCTTGGTCTTGTGTGATTTTAACTGTGGCACCATAATATTTAAATTGTTTTTTTCTTGTTGCTTTTAATATTTTATCCTTGAGCTGGGGGTTTCAGAATTTACTATAATATTCCTATGAGTTTTCCTCATAGGATCTCTTTCAAGTGGTGATTGATAGATTTTTTTTTCTGTTTCTACTCCCCCCTCCCGCCCCCATTGTTCTAATGCTTCAGGACAATTTTCTTTAATTATTTCTTGTATTATTGCATCAAGCTTCTTTTTTTTTTATCATAGCTTTCAGGTAGTCTGATTATTCTTATGTTTTCTCTTCTCAATCTGTTCTCCAGGTCAGTAGTTTTTCTTATGTTTCACTTTCTCTTTTATTTTTTTCATTCTTCATATTTTGTTTAATTATTTCTTGATGTCCTATAACTTTGCTGGCTACCCCTTGCCTAATTCTCATTTTCAAGTGTCATTTTCTTCCTTAAGATTCTAGATATCCTTTTCTAGTTAGTTGACTTTCTTTTCATAATATTCTTGTTTTTCCTTGGATTATTCTTTTGTTGTTGTTGTTGTTTTTTTCCTCCATCTCTCTCATTTGATTTTTAAAGCCTGTTTTAAAGTTCTTCTATGAATTGTTTTTGGGCGAGTGATCATTTGATTTTTCTCTTTGCTTCAATATCCTCTTTTGAAGATACCCTAACTCCAGTCTTCCCTATTCCCACAATAACTTTCTTTGGTTGTATTCTTACTCCTTTGCCTGTGCATTTTTTTAGTAACAGCTTAATTTTTATAATCACCTCTAGCTGTGGTGTATGGGGCGATGGTGCCTTTTGCCCCAGACCTTCAGTTCTCCCCTCTAGCCTAGAACCAAAGAAAAACCTCCAGCCTCTTGTTAGTGCCCACAGCCAGGGGCATTCTGCCCCACTGCTTCTGAACTCACCAACTGTGTGCTGGTTCCTTCTTACTCCCACCACTCTCCACAGCATAGCTGAGTCTGGTGTTCCTTGTCAGCAGAGGTTCCCTCAATCTTTCCCAGTTCAGATGCCCAACTCCCCTCACTATCCTGGGGGTAAAATTCCTGTGGCTGAGGCTGAGGCAGAAGCTCAAACTAACTAACCCCAGGGCTTGCCACTTGTGTGGACCCTAGTCTAAAAGGAACAAACCTAGTCCTGGGATTTTTCTTCTGATTTTGAATTGTCCCAGGAAGACCCTTGTTGTGCCCCTATGATTATTATTTTACCACCTGCCCCTGCTTGTAGGAGAAAATCTTGAGAGCTTGGAATTTTCTGATCTACTCCACCATCTTACCAGTATCTTCCTTCTATAACATTTTCTGTAATATATACTATTCTTCTTGCTCAAACTATTTTGAGCAAAAAGAAAGGTTTAAATTCAGATAAGGTACCCAAGGGTAGGGACATTTTTTTTTTTTGTTTTGGTATCTCTAGCACTTAGTGCGGTGTCTGGATTTTGGTTGGTATTTATTAAATGTTTGTTGAATTTCAAACCCCTTCTTCCTTTCAATTAATGTTTGTATAGACATATTCATTTATTTAATTTTAAAAGTTTAAATCCTTATATTCTAAATACCTGTTTTGGCTATGGTTCTCTCTTAAATTGTCTATAAGTATGATAAATAAAGTTTTTTTAAATTAAAAAAAGCTGTAATATATTCTTTTCAAACATTTCTGTGTTCAGGCAGAACCTCTGTTTATATATAGATGACAGACTCACATGGATAGATTTAATTATAAAGTCATTTTTAGGACATAAAAAATGGTACCACATGAGTGGGGAAGACAAGGAGTTGTTGGCATTTGAAATCAACTCACCACTTTAACCACTGTTAATTTTCTCTCATCTAGCCTCCAATATTATACATTGTTTGAATTCTAAGTCTATATCACTTAACCTCCCAGATTCACTGTTCCCTTTTCTGTAAGTTGGGCCTACAGATCTTATCGCAAATGATTGTTGTGTAGATCAAATAGGACAATATGCATAAAGGTCCTTGAAAACCTTAAAATGTGAAATAGAATGACTTCTCTGACTCCCTCTTTCAGATCTAGAATACTGCATCTACCCTTCAGGGTCCCAGGGAAAATCCTGAAGGGTTGGGACATATTTCTTCTCTACCACCATTGGCTTGAACCCCTCCAAATCATATTCTCCCTATTGTTAGGGACCAGTAGCTAGCACCCAATTTCAATTTAACCACTTAACATTGGTTAGCTTTCATGAAATCATATTTACTTTAAACATGTAGCAAAAACCAATATATAAACACCCTCATCCCCAACTCCTCAGGAATTATACTCTACCCTATTCTATTTCATTTTTTGAAGGAGCAGACTGAATACTTAGTTTAGTATCCACATAGTTTACATCCAAATGCTATATGACTGTTGGGTGAATTATCATCTCAGCTTCCATTGGTCTAGGTCCAGATGGTAACTCTTTGCTTCTTGGAACATTAGTGCTGTAGTGTCCAAAATACTTGGCTTGGAACCCAGGCTCCAAATTCCAGGACACTAAATACCATCCCTCATGATGACCTTTCCATGTTACTATGCTATAAGATTCAACTGCCTTCGCCAAAAACAGAGAAGAACAAGGACCCAGATCTGTTTCCCAGGCCTACAAAACTTTAGAATGCAAAAGGCTCTAAGGCCTTTTCCCTACCACATGATTTCTGACTGGACGCTTGAGAGCAACTAAGGCAAAGGAGTTAATTAGGCTAAAAAAAGTATAAGATTGGCAAGCTTATTTGAATGCCTTTGGGGCCAACGAAAGAAAATCTTCTCTACCTTGTGGTTAGCTAAAAAGAGTGAGTGAAAGAATATCAATGCATGTTCCAATTACTCAGAGGAACTTTCCTTCCTTTCATAGGATCCCAATTCTCTTGAGGCATCTTTCATATAGAGAGGCTACACTATCCAAGCAAGATGATGGTGTCTCTGAGTATGTCAGATTTCCATTACAGCTATTTGAATATCATCTATTATTTGGCTGACACAGAAAGACCAGTTTATTCAATAACTTTATATATAGCATTTTAACTTTTACAAAATACTTTTTTTCACACAATGTCTATGTAACAACAATGTTACTTGCAGCTACGGTGGCTGTGTAAGGCCAATAACACCAACACACAGAAGGGCTGCTAGCATAGGTTCTTTGATCTGCTTTTCTGAGGAAAGCAACTTTAAGGGGTTTACAATCTTTCTTTAATTAAATATATATATATATATATATATATATATATATATATATATATGTCATTCACTTAGTTCAGGAGAAAAATCAGCACCCTGAACTTGAGAGAAAATACGAACAGAAATTACAAGCAGAAATTATATAAACAGAGCAAATAACACAAATCAACAGACAGGCTTCTAGGTGTCTGACCAAAACAATACATACATAGTTACCAGAGAGAGAAGCACCAACATATGGGTTTTTGAAGCTGGGGGGACTCATTAACGGCTACCCAGAGTCTTGTCTGGCCAAATCACATGAATGCTCTTCCCATGAGTAAGCCCCCAAAGAAAATGCTAACCTCAGAGCATATATACCCTGTTTAGGGCCCTGGGTCTTCCTGCCCACTTAGCAAAAGGGTATAGGCCTGAGGCCTAGCAGCTACTTAGTAAAGGGTGTGGGAAAGATCTCTAACCACTAGCACCACATTTATATACATACATACATATATATATATATATATATATATATATATATGTATGTATATATGTATATATGTATATATGTATGTATGTATGTATAGTTTCCAATCAATGACTCTTGATTCAAACAAAGGCAAGACTCAAGAGCACTTGATTGCCTTAGTGCTGAGAAGCACTCCAAGACAAAAGACAACAACAAGTCCTACTTTGCTTGCCATTACAGCCTGTGAAGTAGGTAGTATGTATAATACTTTCCATTTGACAGCTAATTTAACTGAGAATTAGAGTTGTTAAGTGACATGTCCAAATTCATACAGCTAGCAAGTTTGATATTTGGTATTTGAAATTAGGCACTCCCTCATTAGTCTTTCTTCCTCACCCCACTGTCTTTCTTGATAGTCATTGACAGTGCTCATAGAAACATTAAAAGCTTTATGAGAGTGAGTGAAACATTAAAAAATGGCCCTAAATGCTTTAATAATACTCTCCTTGTTTGCTTCCTCAGAGCCCAGGTATTTGGGGCCATTATTTGAAAACTATTCAGAGTACTGGCAAATATCTAGGCAAGCAGTTTCTTGCCCTTGATTGTTAATATTTCCATCATAGAATAGAAGTCCAAAAGTCAAACTAGCATACTTGAACTAAGGGTACCATATAGGCACATTTGCATATTTTACTCATTCTAAATTAGGCAATTTTATTATTTTTCAATTATTTTTCCATTACTATGTAGACCTACTTGTTGTTCATCCCTCATTTTTGAAGATCACCTATGACATCATGGGGTGGTCTTGACTTGGATTTAAGTGAGGCAAAGTTGCATAAAGTCATCATCGTCATTCTCTCTTCCAATGTCATCAAATTCCAGTGGCAAGAAAAAGTCAAGACAACTGGCCATGTGTTGCAACAATTCGGCTAGTAGCTGCTGTGGGGGAGAAAGACCAACACAATCCCAACAACAAGAGTGCTCTAGTACAGGTTCTTTTGATCTGCTTTACTAAGGAAAGCAACATTAAGGGGTTAACAATCTTACTTTAATCCAACATATACATATAAACTCACCTAGTTCAGGAGGAAAAGCCAGCAACCTGAACTTCAGAGCAAATACAAATTACAAACATACATTAGAAACAGACCAAATCACCATTCATAGTTACCAAAAAGCATCAACATCTGGCTTCATGAGCGGGAGAACTCTTAACAACAGCTGGCCCAGAGCCACATGCCACTCCTCCTGTGGCTCAGAGACCCAAGGGAGAATGCCAGCCTCTGGGTTTATATAACTTGTTCAGGGTCAAAAGTGAGTTACATATGTGACTCACCCATGTGACCTAAAAGAGTCTTAAAAATGTGACTTAAACCCACATGGTCTAAAAGCCTCTGATGTCACAAACATTTCACTCAAACCCACGTAAACTAGGCTTTCCTTTGATGCAAGGAGGTCATCAAGGACTCCTAATTTAATCAAGGAAACAAAGGCGAAACTCTTCAGGGGCACTTGATTAAATAAGTGCTAAAAGAGAAAACAGTAAAAAAGTCCCAATTTAATTAAATTACACCATGGCCTAGGATGCAGTGAATGACCTTGGCTTATTTGATGTCTGATCAAGCTCTAAGAACTCTACAACACATGCTTCAGCCACTTTAATGGCCACTGCAACAAATTGTTCTCATCTGCCCATTCACATACTTGGATTAGACATCCCTTAACTCACTGACAGGTGTGAGTCCTGTCCGTTAACCTCATCCTGGCTTAGCCTGTCTGCCAATACAGTTTACCTGGGTGTGGCCATTGCAAATGCTATAGCTATAGATATGAGGTGGATGATAGATGGACACCAAAGGTGGAAGAGAAAACCTGAAAGAGCTCAAGGCAGTTGTGAGGAGAATAGACCTACTTAGGTGTTTCATCACAATGTGGCGATGATATTTGGTTCATGAAGTCTATGTCAGCAAAACATGAGAGAAAAGGCTGGCATTTCTTGCCAAGCTTTAAATTCTAAATGTTATCCAGTGAGAAAATTTTATATCTATTGCTTAAGGAAGATTCATTCCAGTCGAGTTCAGGGAGGTACATCACCATTTTGATCACAAGATGATGAGTAGTTTTTCTTTGTTTGTTGTTGTTTTGCTACTGCAACTGTCAAAGACTGCTTACTAGGTTAAATAGGAGTTGTGATCTGTGTCCATGGAGGAAAGGCCCAAATGGTATATGTGTGTGTGTGTGTGTGCACGCGCGCACATGTATGCATGTGTGTCTATGTATATGTGTGTGTATATATGTATATATGTATGTATATTCCTATATATACAAATTAATATATACATATATACATGTATGTGCATATATAAGCACACACATGTATATATGCACACACATACATATATACATATGCATATATATGTATATGCACATTTATATATTCATATGTTATATATTTATATTTATGTATGTGTGTATACAAACATGCACACACATATAAAAGATCCTTAAAGAAGCATAAAGGAAATTTCCTTTGAATTATGGTGGTTTCATAAATTACAGTAATCTGTTATCAATACTTCAAGGTTTCCTTTACTTCTTGGGAAAATGTGTTTGCAGATATGACATTCTTAAATTTGAGATATAATCAAAGAATAATAATAGAACATTATGTGGACATTATCTCCTTATACATTTCTGCCAACTACATTTTGAGAAGCTAATGAAAGAATGTTCTTTCATTCTTCCAGATATTAACAGAATGTCTCCTATCTGTAGCACTATAGGAGGCATTGTGGATGATACACAGTAACATAATACAGAGTTCCTAACCTGCAAGGAGTATACATGAGTATCTATATCATTTTCATAATTCTCAACAACAAATGTTCTTAAAAGTTTAGGATTGTTATGTATCTACTTTCTTCTCACATTGGCATTCTGTTTTACTTGTTAAATAATTGTCCAAAAGAGAGGTATATTATGTGAGTAAATAAAATGAAACAAAGAAGTTCAGATTTCAATTGTCTATTAAGTAGTTTGTGAAATATTACATACACATGCATACATTATTTTTTTATGAAAATAGGTATAATATATGTAATATTTGTGTTTGAGCATGTATGTGTGTGTGATGTTTATATTCATAATAGGAGACCACAATCTTCATAAATGTAAAGAAGTAATAGATCAGTAGGGTAGGTAGGTGGTGCTGTGGGTGCTGTCAAGACTAAAGTCAGGAAGACTCATCTTTCTTAGTTCAAATGCACCCTCTGAAACTTACTAGCTGTGTGACCCTAGGCAAGCTACTTAATCCTGTTTGCCTCAGTTTTCTTCTCTGTAAAATGAGCGGGAGAAGGAAACAGCAAACCCCTCCAGTGTCTTTGCCAAGCAGCTGCCCCCCAAAAAGAGGGGTGCCATAGAAGACTCAGAAATGACTGGAAATGACTAAATAAAAAACGATATGCTATCATTCCCTAAATGTGTTCATTCTGAGGAGAAAATGGACACAAGTTTCTTAAAAAGTTATCACTTGAAGTGTTTGTATTGATTATGTGGCCCAGTACCTCTTGTTACTCCCCATTACTTCTCATCATACAGAAAAGGAGACTGAAATACAGAGATTACATGGTAAAGTTATGTGTAGCAAGTCAACATGGTCTATTTCTTTTCAAATATATTATATAGTTCCTGAATTTTGGACAATATAACTTTCTGCAAATTTATGTTTGACTTTACTACTTTTTGCATTTATGTTTTCATATGCTAAGAATTACTTAAGTCTTCTCCCTTTCCAATTAGTCATCAGGTATCTTTAAACCAGAGGTGCTTGTATTAATACACAAGAATAAAAAGTCCAAATTAAGACCATCTGAACAACCAAGGTGATAATAGTGCTTCTTATTCTTTCTTCATTTGTCTCCTTTTGCTATTATGCACAGTAGCATGGCATGAAAGAATCATGGGGAATGGAAACACCATCCTATTAAGCTACAGAAAAGCTTGTCTGTGAGATTACTTACAAGCCTTCTTCTCAGGGGGTGAAGATAAAAGAGGAGTAATCTCTCTCATCCCCAGGACATCAATCTCAAGTCTCCAGAGTTCTGATTTTCTTGAATAAGTAGTCCAACGTTGTATCAGGGGAAAATTATGAATACTCAGCCAGAATGATTCTATTTCTCTAATTTCAGTAAGTCTTTTTAATACTGCTCAAATATAATGGAGTCACAAGTACACGGAAGAAATACAGTAATATGAGAAATACAAACCTTGAAACATTTCCATTCTTTAAAACAGAATATTTGAAGGGAATCAGAGAAAGGATCAATGTTCTGAAAAGTCAATCTATTCTTTGCGTGGCACCATGCCATATATAAAGAATACTGTCACTTAATAAATTTAAGTAATACCAAATATCCTTCTTCTATCAATTACAGCTTTACTGTTTTCCCCCATTTATAGTCTGATGTTAACTTTTATTATTTTACTATTCTTACCACTAGAAATTTTATAATGTCTTTATATCTCTTATAGTATAATCACTTCTTTATAATTATTTTAAATGCCTGTCATAATGTATCAATATGGTAGAGTAGTCCGAATATTAAAAAGTCAGAAGTGTGCTCTTAGGCATGTCTTTTAGCTTGGCTAGGTCTTGGTTTTTCCATTTCTAAGTAAACATGTAAGATTCAAAGGGCTTTGCCAGTTTTAAATCTAAGATTCTAAGATCTGCAGTTTTAACACAATTTTATGACTGTGAACTGATTACTTATGTCCCAGTCACTGGGTCTCTTTCTTTTTCTCTAAAATAAACGTAAGCCTGATAAGAGATGCCCTGAAGTAAGACTTAGACTGTTTCTATACAACCAAGTATATAATTACTACAAAAAAGTTTTCTAAACCAGCCTACTGAAATATCTGTCAACAAGCTTATTGATTTTTAATAATGGTTTAGTTTATCAAGAGAGAAAAGAATGAGACTTTGTTTTCTAGATAAAGCCATTTGCTTGATTAGTTAAAGAACAAATAGACGAAAAGCTGCGTTATAAACATACATGCTGAATAGTTAACATGTAGTCTTATCTCCATGGAGCAATCTAGTTTCTCTTGCTTTCAAAGTATTCTAGGATGAAAAAACTAGTCAAATGCAAGTATTTTTTCATGTACCTATTAAAATGTATAATGATTCAATTCCTTTTGCTCAGCATTATTATCAATTAATTATCAATCAATAAATGTTAAAATTAATGGCACGGACTTCTAGCCAAATCCATTCGTAGGGCTAACAACATGTCAAACTAGTCACTTTTCCTATATCTCATTGATTCCCTCCTCCCAAAAGAAGAATTATACACAAATTATAGAACAATTATAGCTTGATTCATGAGAAGAAAAACAAGGAACAACATAAAATCCCTTTAATTAACATTAAAGAATGGTAAAGCTTAGAACACTCATTCATCACCTGTCCTGTATTAGCACCTAGCTACAAAGGGCTATGCAAACTGACCTAGAGCTTTATGCATGTGACCCATATTGGAACAATACCTTTTGCTGCAGGAATTTTGCCAGCATACTTGACCTACCCTTTGCTCACCTTCTACCTGAAACCTATGACATATACTGATTTTTTCCACTCATAAAATAAGAAAGGGTGGGGATAAATACACTATCTTCTACCTTAAGACAATCCTGTGACATGGGACCCTAAGACTTTAGAAAGGACTGAGAGGCCCTCTCTGACCTATCCCTAGCTGAAAAAAAATGACAGATGTTGATTTTGTCCTGTTAAAGATGTAAAGGAGATTCAAAGGAAGAATTGAAGCAAGGGATGCGTGACTGTGGCTGTATAGGCCCTGAAGAAAAGGGGACTGAAGACCATGTGGGCCTACTCTTGTTCCTCCAGGGGCTATTTGGAAGAGAGACACAGGGCAGGAACCCTAAGTCCCTCAACAGAGGAAGAGGAAACAGAAGTTTTGTAATCTAGCTATGGGGTATATGTTTTTACTGGCAAAATGAGAGGAGTCAGGAAGTGAGTGATGGAGGAATGTAAGGTAAAAAAAAAAGAGCAGAAACAACAAAGTACACAAACAGATAAAGGAACAGACTTCTAAAACTAGAAGTATTTGTATTGAATACTGAAAGATATTACAAAGCAATTTTAACACATATTGCAAGACAAAGGAAAATGAATCAATGCATGATGAAACAGAATCTTGCCTTGGAAAGCATGAAACAAGAAATTAAAGAATGCTTCTAAAGAGAAGTGATGTCCATAAGTGAAGAAACTAGTCAAGAATATATGTCATAATTCACAGTTTTCAATGTAAAAAATCAAAAAAACCTCAATTAGCACATTAGAAAATTTTGAAAGAAATGTTTGCAAAGAATCAAAAAGGGGATTAAGAGATTTGGAATTTAAAAAATCCTAAAGTGGAGGAAACTATGACAGAAGGGAGACAAAATTCAATTCTGGTAAAGAATATGTCATCTCTATATAAGCAAAAACCATGGATGTCAAAGAAAGCATGCACTGTGAGAACTTAAGGAATATAAATCTCCAGGAAGAATGTGACATGAAAAAAAAATTTTGAAATTCACAATACAAGCAATAATGAAAAATTGCCCAGAGTGTCTCAACGCAGAAAACAAAGTATGAATTAAAAGAATCAATAAATTGTCTCCAGGAGTAGTGGAAACAAACAAAACAAAACTTTTCAAATACCAAGATACATAGTCATTAAATTTAACAATTCCAATGACAAATAAAAAATTCTGAAGATATTCAGAAGACAAGAAAATTATAATAAAACATGATTGTTGTATACCCATTAGAAACCACCAAAGGGGAGAGAAAAGAATATTTCAAAAAAAAAAAGAGCTTAAACAGGAATTCAAAATACATACCTGACTACATTAGCCTAATCATCAATGAAAAAAAAGATGGATATTTAGGGGAAAAAGGGTGTGTGTGTGTGTGTGTGTGTGTGTGTGTGTGTGTGTGTGTGTGTATGTTTGGTTGGTTGTTGTCCTTTGTTCTCAAAGAGGATCAAAATGACATCACTATGTTGTGGCAAGGTACAGTGTGTCTGACTTTGACTGTTTGGAAAAATATGAGCTCAGAGAACTCTACCAGTTTGATTCAAGGATTCCATATGAACATTTGGAATGGAAATGCCTCTAAATTTGCACATCTCACATTTCTTTTGAGCAACTTCAATTCTGCTTTGCTTATAGAGTCCAGCACCTTCTTTGATACAGGTACACCTTACTGGGCAGTTCTTTGCCTGTATCTCTCATTTTCTCACAATCCCAAATTTCTCCAGAGAGACTTGGAGAGTGTCCTTGTTATTATTTCTGACCTCCATGTCAATGCTTGTCTTGTGAGAGTGCTATGTAAAAGTCTTCTAGGCAAATATACTTTTGGCATTATAATTATGTGACCAGCCCATTAGAGTTGTGCTCTCCTCAGTAGTTTGAATGTTTGACAGTTTAGCCTGAGAAAGGAACTCAATGTCCAGTACCTTAGCTTGTTAACTGATCGTCTGAATCTTCTTAAGACAATTCAAATGGAAGAGATTTAGTTTTATGGCATGGTGCTGGTATACTGTGCAGGTGTCAAAGGCATGCATAAATGAGGTCAGTAGAATGGCGTTGTAGAACTTCAGTTTGGTTGGCAGGATAGTAACTCTTCTTTCCCATACTTTCCTTTGGATCCTCTCAGTCACTGAGCTAGCTCTGGCAGTGTGAGAGTCAACCTCATCATTTATGTGTACATCTCTGGAAATTATACAACCAAGGTAAGTGTACTTATCCAAAGCATTCAAAATCTCTCCATTTGCTGTAACTGATGGCTTCACATATAGATGGTATAGTGCAGGCTGGTGGAGAACCTCTATTTTCTTGGTGTTAATTGTTAGGCCAAAATTAGCACAAGCATCAGAAAAACGGCCCATACTTTGTTGCATCCCAGCATCAGAGGCTGCATAGAGTGCACAACCATCTGTGAACCAAAAATCACGCACCAACTCTCTCTTCATTTTAGTCTTGGCTTGTAGCCTTTTCAAGTTAAATAACTTACCATCAGTGTGGTAGCTGACCTTGATGTCATTTTTGTCCTTGTTAAAGGTATCTGGCAACATGGAAGGAAGCATGCTAAAAAGTATGGGAACAAGCACACAATTCTGCTTCACTCCATTGTTGACTGGTAAATTCTGAGAGCATCATCCATTATCCAGAACTTGGACAAGCATGTTGTCATGAAACTGACATACAATACTGATGAACTTCTCTGGGCAACCAAATTTTGCCATAATTTCCCACAACTCCTCACAATTGAAAGTATCCGAGGCCTTCATTAGATCTATAAACTTTGAATACAGACCTCTGTTCTGCTCCTTGCATTTCTCCTGGAGTTGTCAAGTAGCCAATGCCATATGGAGTGCTCCTTGACCCTTTCTCAAGCCACACTAGCTCGTCGGTAGATGACCAATCTTCCAGAAGAAGGATGAGCCTATTAAGGAGGATTCTGGCAAGAATCTTGCCAGCAATGACTAAGAGAGACCACCCCTATGATTGTCACAGGACAACCTCATCCCCTTTTTTTCTTTTTTTTGTATCATAAATTTATTTTATTTTCAGTTAATGGAACACAACAAGCATTTCCATAACACAGCACAATTAATAAGCTAATTGCACATGAAACTATAAATCTAGATTGAGGAGAAACAATATAAGTGTTGTCAGACTACCTGAAATTTATGAGCAAAAAAAGAATCTGGATACAATTTTACAAAAATAATTAGGGAAAATTGCCCTGAAGTTCTAGAACAAGAGGGGAAAGTAGAAATAGATAAAATCTACTGTTTACCACCTGAAAGAGATTTGAAGAGGAAAAACTTAACAGGAATATCACAGCCAACTTTCAAAACTCACAGGTTAAGGAAAAAATATTGCAAGCAACAAGAAAAAAAATAAAAACTGTGGAAATACAGTCAGGATTTCACAAGACCTAGCGGCTTCTACTTTCAAAGACTATAGGTCTTGGAACATTATATTTCAAAGAGCAAAAGAACTGGGGTTGCATCCAAGAATAACTTACCCAGAAAAGTTGAGTATAATCTCCTTTCCTTTATATACATGGACAATGGAGGCATCCTTGAACTCCTGGGGGATAACCTACTCTTGCCATATAATCTGGAAATTTTCTGTCACCTTATGGATGAGCAGTGGACTCTCCACCTTGTAAATCTCAGCTGGAATAGAATTAGTACCAGGTGCTTTCCTGCATGAGGGGAGCCTAATGCCATTCAAAACCTCTTCTTCAGTTGGAAGTTTGGCTAGAGAAGCCTTGACTTAATCATGAGGTATATGGTCAGTGGCTTCAAAAATATTTGATGGTGGTCTGTTGAGATTATTAGGGAAGTGTTAAGCCCATGTCTCCAGGATCATGTCCTTATCACTAATCAATGTGGTTCCATTGGCACTGAGTAGTTGAGATGCACCATAGGTCCTTGGCCCACAAATATCCTTCAGGGGATCATAAAAGTGCTTTGGATTGTTACTATCAGCATAAAACTGAATTTTATCTGCCTTCGTATTGATCCAATAATCCTGCATCTCTCTAAGTTTCCCTTGCCCTTTACTTTTGATAGAATTCAATGTTGCCTCTTAGAGACAGATGAACTATACTGCTGGTAAACCCTTTGGAGTTCTAATTTTTTTCACTTAGCAGTTCCTAAATTTCACCATCATTTTCATACAACCAATTTAGATGTTTGCAAGAGTTCTGGTTCAGATGAGGAAATGTAGTGCTGCACATCAAATCTCTGAAAGATGCTTTTTCTGCTCCATTGTTGCCAACTGCTTGTTCATTCAGCTTTCCCTTCAAGTGAGCAACAAAGAATTCCCACTCAGCAAAGCTCTCTATTCCACTGACATTAAATCTTTTGGCAATCCTTTTGCCTTAGGGCCTGCTGATTTTGTTGAATGTAAATATTTAGCTTGGAAAGGATAAGTCTATGTTCAGTCCAGCACTCTGTGCTACACAGTGCCTTTCTCACTTTCACATCCTGTCTGTCTTAACTTTATCACTTGCTCATCCTGTCTGCTTCTTCTGCTAACAATGGCTTACCTATTGCATGCCTACATTTGCTGCAAGGTCGCATCCAAGAAGTTTTGTGTTTAGGTAAACTGAAGATTGGTGATGGGGTCATGAGATACACAATTCTTCAGTAGTAAGTGACTGTTGCTTTTTCTGATTCCTCTCTTTCCAAAGACTCCCTCCCATATCTGATAGTATGTGCCCACTCTGGCATTAAGATTACCTGAAATTATAAGCTTGTCCTCTTTCAGCATACAGATAATGAGTTTCTCCAAGTCTTCATATAATTTTTTTCTTTGACCTCATCAAGATCCATCATGGTGGGAGCATAGGCACTGATGATGGTGGCATGGTGATTTCCTGCAAGTGGCTCATTGTTATAGGCCTGTCATTCATCCCTTTTGGTAGACATACAAGCTTGTTGACTAAATTAGTTTTTATTTATTTACAAAATTAATTTTGATTGCAAAACCTATGCCAGCTTTATGGTGCCCCCCATCACTGCAGACACTGCAGAAAAACATATCCAGTTCTGACTTTGGGAAGCTGGTCTTAATTTGCCATGAGTGAGAGTTTTTTTTCAGTTTGCATGATATTAAACAACTAAGTACAATTGGCAAGTAAAGAATAGATTATGAGATAAATTATTTCATGTCTAGAAGTTTTTTCTTTAATGTAAGAGCAACAGAAAGAAACATTTTGTTTTATGTGGTAAAATTTTGGTTTAAAGGATGATTAGGAGGTTTTTAAACATACCACAAGAATTTAAAGATCTAAGTGGAATGGAAAGAAATAGGATAAGTGAAGGTAGAATAACAAAGCTGAAGCCCCATGTACAGATTAAAACCCACAGTGCCCCTAAAAATGATTCAATGTATTTAGTGGAATAAAAATTAAAGAATGGGGAGATGACAAGAGGACAAATAGGAATGAGTTATATACCCCTTTCAAGTAAACAGGGGAACATCAAAAGGATAATGATAGCTATGATATCTTAAAAAAAAGAGGTTTGTAGGAGAGTGGGAGAAGAGTCATAAGTCAGGGATTCTCAACTTAAGGTAGGAATGTGGTGCTAATGAATGTCCCATGAAGGAACAGGTGCTTTATGACCATTATGGAAGATTGGAAAATCAGGCTCAGTTTAATTTGGGGGAGTTTATTTGTTAGGAAAAGACCTCTGAGAGGGTGTTACTCCTACATGGACAACATCATGGCACAGGGGAAGGAATTTATGATTTTCTGGTAGTGGCTGGCACACAGAAATGTAGTGAAAAGACAAAGACCCACAAATGAAATGGCACAGCAAAGGGAAGAAAAACAATCATGAGGCAGCCAGTAGATAGAACTTGATTGCACAATTTGAGATACGGGATAATTTCTACCAAAGCATCTTACTTGTACCCATATAACTTCCCCCATGAATTGTTATTTCTGAAATATAGCAGAAAAATAGGGTGATATGGTGAGATATGTAAAGTGTAAAAACATTGAAAGTGCTTGGAAGAGGGGGCAAATTCATATACTTTAACTCCATGAAGAACACAAAGAAATAAAAAGAAAGAATAAACAAAGGTATGTAGTGATCAGATAGTAAAATTGTAGAAATAGAAAGAAAATCAATAAAGAGTATGTTTATAAAATTTGGTTGACAAAGAAATGGAACAAATAAAATTAGTAAATATAAGAAGTTAGGGAGAAGAGAACGTAGAATGGTTCCAACCAACTATTTTAAGAAAAAATGTATTAATAGGAACAAAACATATTGCAATGAAAGTGATTCTTGAAACCTTCAATATCAGTGCTAAATACACAAGCTAGAAAAATACAAGCTTAACTAATAACTTTAAATGTTAAAGGACTAAATTATAGAATAAAATTAAAGTGACAGAATAGATAAAAAAGAAAAAAGAGACAGGTAAATACAGACACAGATTTGTATATCTCTCTACATCTTTATTTATTTATTTGTTAGGATGTTAAAAACAGTGTTTCAATTGATTGCAAGAACGTAAAGAATATCTCACTATATGTACAATTACTGTTGAACAAGTGAATAAAAAGGCCTGTAATGTTACATGAAATTGATTAATTAATAGAAAGCCTTTGATTCAGTTCTGCACTCATGGCATATCTGTCCTGCATAGATGTGAGCATAATGCAAACGCTAGAGCATTGGATAGCCGCATGGAAAACTGTTCTGTACTGAAAACATGCCACCAACAAGATAGTGTCAATAATGTTTTTTCTTAAGTGAGATACCCTCCAAGGGGTTTAATTCCTGCATGGTTCTGCCTCAAATTAAAACAATTACTATCTCCCTTGAACAGAAATGAGTAGGACTTTCCAGTCACGCCCAAAATATCTTATCAATCACTTGAGGTACATTGAAAACATGGACTCAAAACTAACTGAAAAGCACCTTAAGCAGTCTCTCCCTGTTGTGGAGTTTTTTCTTACACTATAAAGCAACATTTGGATACAATAAATACAAAATTTATACTGTATGCCAAAGAACGGTAGATACTGAAAGCTTTGAAACTCAATTTGGAAGTCAAATTGAGGAGAAAACCACGGAAAAACTTACTAGCTTTCTGAAATCAAAGTTCATTGAAAAGAATGTTTAAAGCAATTAACACATAATACCAGTTTTAATATGAATTTTTTAAAATTGAAAAATGGAAAATAATAGATTTGAAAAAAGTGTTCAAAATATCTATACCATATTAATGACACATGCAACCAATCATCCTGACATACATATACATATACATATACGTATACATATATGTACACGTATACATATACGGATATGGATACAGATGCGGATATGGATAGAGATATGGATGTGTGTGTATGTGCAGACACATACATGTAGGGGTCATGCATCTGACCATTAAAAATCTAATAAACAGCTAAATTTCAATCAAGTCAAATAGCAAACAGAACTTTTTTTCATAATGAGCACAGAATCACAAACTTGATGTCAGTGAGACTACCTTCAATAACATACAAAGGAATCAACTGCCTATATTCCCTTTGACTTCTGCTAATAAATCTGTACTTCAAAGGCCACAAAAAGTAAAAGAAAAATGGTTTAAGGGATCCTATCAAGTCCTTCAAATGCCTCAATTCACACAAACAGTGAATTCAGTTTAACATGATTCAATTACCCAAATATTTTTCTTCATGAACTTGAATTCTGCCATCTTGCAATGAAAATCTGCAAAGAAGAGAAACTGAGAAACGAAGTTTATGAGAATGATCATTTATTAGCAAGGGTAGAAGTTGCTAATAAGTGACATTCCACAGCTTCTCAGTGCCCGGGAATACGCCTTATGGAACAGCTTTTAATAAAGTTGGTTCTAGGAGACTTCCAGGGGCGGAGCCAAGATGGTGGCTGGAAAGCAGTGAGCTCCCTGCTGAGTCCCTCCAAAAACCTATGAAAAATGGCTCTGAACCAATTCTAGAACTGCAGAACCCACAAAACAGCAGAGGGAAGCAGGGCTCCAGGCCAGGACAGTCTGGATGGTCTCTGGGTGAGGTCTATTCCACATGGAGCTGGGAGCTGGGAGCTGGGAGTCGAGCAGAGCAGAGCCCAGCATGAGCTGCTTGAACCAACCAGACCAGGAGCCCTTGAATCACTGAGCTGCAGCAGTTACCAGACTTTTCAACCCGAAAACACCAAAGACAGCGGAGAAGGCTAGTGGGAAAAGCTGCGGGAGTGGAAGGAGTTCGCAGTTCGGCCACTGCCCCTGGGGCAGCGGAGGTGGGGCAGCTACAGATGCTGTTGCTTCCGGCCCCAGGCCCACCTGGTGGGAGGAATTAAGTGGCAGATCAGAGCAGGAGTGCACACCCTGCTGAAGATCTAAGCCCAGTCCGGGTTGGGGGTTCTTGGGGAAGGAGGAGTGCTGGTGTGGCAGAGCTGGTGATCCCCACCCCCCCCCAAACGTGGAACATAGAACTCTTTAGTCTACAAGCAGTCATACCCCACTGAAAAAACTCAAGGGTCAAGTTAGTTGGTTGGGAATATGGCCAGGCAGCGAAAACACACTCAGATTCAGTCTCAGACTTTGGATTCTTTCTTTGGTGACAAAGAAGACCAAAATATACAGCCTAAAGAAGTCAACAAAGTGCAAGAGCCTACACCAAAAGCCTCCAAGAAAAACAAGAACTGGTCCCAGGCCATGGAAGAGCTCGAAAAAGATTTGGAAAAGCAAGTTAGAGAAGTAAAGGAAAAATTGGGAAGAGAAATGAGAGTGATGTGAGAAAACCATGAAAAACGAGTCAATGACTTGCTAAAGGAGACCCCCCAAAAATACTGAAAAATACACTGAAGAAAACACCACCTTAAAAAATAGACTAACTCAAATGGCAAAAGAGCTCCAAAAAGCCAATGAGGAGAAGAATGCCTTGAAAGGCAGAATTAGCCAAATGGAAAAGGAGGTCCAACGGACCACTGAAGAAAATACTACCTTAAAAATTAGATTGGAGCAAGTGGAAGCTAGTGACTTTATGAGAAATCAAGATATTATAAAACAGAACCAAAGGAATGAAAAATGGAAGACAATGTGAAATATCTCATAGGAAATACCACTGACTTGGAAAATAGATCCAGGAGAGATAATTTAAAAATTATTGGACTACATGAAAGCCATGATCAAAAAAAGAGCCTAGATATCATCTTTCAAGAAATTGTCAAGGAAAACTGCCCTGATATTCTAGAGCCAGACGGCAAAATAGAAATTGAAAGAATCTACTGATCACCTCCTCAAATAGATCCCAAAAAGAAATCTCCTAGGAATGTTGTCGCCAAATTCCAGAGCTCCCAGATCAAGGAGAAAATACTGCAAGCAGCCAGAAAGAAACAATTTGAGTAGTGTGGAAACATAATCAGAATAACCCAAGATCTGGCAGCTTCTACATTAAGAGATCGAAGGGCTTGGAATACGATATTCCGGAGGTCAATGGAGCTAAGATTAAAACCAAGAATCACCTACCCAGCAAAACTGAGTATCATGCTCCAAGGCAAAATAGGGATTTTCAATAAAATAGAGGACTTTCAAACTTTCTCAGTGAAAAGACCAGAGCTGAATAAAAAATTTGACTTTCAAACACAAGAATCAAGAGAAGCATGAAAAGGTAAACAAGAAAGAGAAATCATAAGGGACTTACTAAAGTTGAACTGTTTTGTTTACATTCCTACATAGAAAGATGATGTGTATGATTCATGAGACTTCAATATCATAGTAGCTGAAAGGAATATGCATATATATATATATATATGTTTATGTATATATATAAATGAATGTGCATGTATGTATATATGTATGTGTGTATATATATATATAACAAGAGAGAAAGAGAGAAAGAGAGAGAGAGAGAAAGAGAGAGAGAGAGAGAGAGAGAGAAAGAGATAAAGAGAGAGAGAGAGAGAGCAGACACTGGGTGAGTTGAAGATGAAGGGAAGATATCTAAAAGAAATAAAATCAAATTAAGGGATGAGAGAAGAATATATGAATATATTGAGAGAGGGAGATAGGGAGAGATAGAATGGGGTGGATTATCTCACATAAAGGTGGCAAGAGGAAGCAGTTCTGTGGGAGGAGGGGAGAGAGCAGGTGAGGGAGGAATGAGTGAATCTTGCTCTCATCAAATTTGGCCTGAGGAGGGAATACCATACATACTCAATTGAGTATCTTACCCCACAGGAAAGAAGAGGGAAGAATATAAAAAAAGGGTGGGGATGATGGAGGGGAGGGCAGATGGGGGTGTAGGTAATCAAAAGCAAACACTTTGGAAAGGGGACAGGGTCAAGGGAGAAAATTCAATAAAGGGGGATGGGTTGGGAAGGAGCAAAATATAGTTAGTCTTTCACAACATGAGTATTGTGGAAGGGTTATACATAATGATACATATGTGGCCCATGTTGAATTGCTTGACTTCTTAGGGAGGGTGGGTGGGAAGGGAAGAGGGGAGAGAATTTGGAACTCAAAGTTTTAAAAACAGATGTTCAAAAACAAACAAAAAAAAAGTTTTTGCATGGAAGTAGAAAATAAGATGCACAGGCAATGGGGTGTAGAAATTTATCTTGCCCTACAAGAAAGGAAGGGAAAAGGGGATGGGAGGGGAGTGGGATGACAGAAGGGAAGGCTGACTGGGGAACAGGGCAACCAGAATATATGCCATCTTGGAGTGGGGGGAGGGTAGAAATGGGGAGAAAATTTGTAATTCAAACTCTTGTGAAAATCAATGCTGAAAACTAAATGTGTTAAATAAATAAATTTAAAAAAGAAAAAAAAGCTATGTAAAAAAATAAAAAAAATAAAATCTAAGTATTGCAGTAAAAAAAAAAGTTGGTTCTGTAAGGTCCAATGTCACAATCTAACATTTGGCATAATCATGCTAACTTGAAAAAGAGGGATTTCCAAAGTCCATTAGTCAACATCATCTGTAATTTCTGGAAAGTCCTATGTCAGCAGCCATGCACACCAGAGTGACACTTTGCTAAGCTTATGGCCATGCAGAACATTTATGTTGACTAAATAAGTCTAGACTGTAGCCCAGTGAAATGGGGAAGCAAACTCTTATAAAGAAATAAAACCATCTTATAGACTCTAATATTAAGTATTCAAATTGTCTTTTAAATTGAACTAATTCCTAATTACTGATTCTAGTGATTGAAACTAAACTATCCCTCTTAATTATTAAACTATTAATAATTAACACAAATACAACAATTTAACACTCCTTCCCCCCCCCCCTCCACTCTATGGAGCCAGGTTTCCATTGGATCACCATCTGTAGACCAGATTGATATAATCAGGCACAATCAGCATCCATTGAAACTAAATTAGTAATGAGGAAATGGAAAGCAATAATTACAGGAGTCAACATTTTTATATAAGGCAAACCATGAAAGGTTTGATTGTTAGTGGTGTTGGTTGACTGTTATAAATTGCCTAGCAAAAGGTGTTAAGTATCTCATGCTTCCTCCATAATCATGATGTGATGGTTATTCAGGAAAAGACTCAGTGCATAGATAAAAATCTGTTGGGGACAGTCCCCTTCAGTAAGTTAGCCTTGCAGAAAAATATGGTGAATGGGAAATGTAGAATTTACAATTCTTCCAGATAATATAATAATCAAGTGCTTTGTATCCTTGTAGCACACTCCCAATGTTCTCAATCTGCAGTTACAATTCAGATGAATTCTTGTGGTCCTTGGAAACAACTTTTCACTCTCTTATTCTGGAGTGTATCTCAGGTGATGGCAGTTCTGAAGATAGGTCCTCTTAGAAGGGCTGCTTATCTGATGCAGATGTTATAGTCAGAGACAGGTAGGACTTAACCAGCACCTGAAACCGTGGAGAATTTAAGTTCTGGCTGTCTCTGACAATTTTGCATCCAAACCTTGTATCTTATGTGAATTGCTATCCATCTGAAAAAGATGCATGAGGGCATGGTTTGTAAAGTGAGCCTTTCATGTATCAGGCTTTTTTTTCAGAATTATAACTCATGAAAAGAAAATAATTAGGTTTTTATAAGCCAATGCATATTCTGTGAATGTCAGTTGTATTTGACAGCCAATGGTGTACACACACATATCTTTTTGCTCCTCAAAATTAGGTGCTCCATTTATCTTTTAAAAAGTACATTCATCTTCATTCATCTTTATCTAAATGTGATTCAAATTCATTCCCTCCTTAGTAGGCTATTATGATCACATAAGCATAGTGAAAGGATGTTGTAGTACTGATATCCTACAAACAAAATACCCTCTCAAATTAGGTCATGGAAATATCTTTTCTATTTTTAACAAGGTTAAGCATTAAATTGTCTCTATTATTTGTAATTCAAATGACAATTTAAAATGATTCCTAACAATAGTAGTACTATGTTAGCATATATTCACTCAAAATTATCAATAGAGTTTATCTCCTATGTTTATTACAATAAAAAAATGAATCATCATTATACACATGCCTTTATCAATGGAATTTGCTATGTGAGGAAAACGGGAGGGACCTAGCAGTACCGATACTATTCCTTAGTTCTGTTTGATTTCGTGTATGATCTAGACTCAAGAGCCAATCCCCAGAAAGACTCATCAAGAGCTACATGGTAACACAGCCAGGTTCAGCTATAGCTAGGTGGGATAAGCCAAGAGAATCCTACCTTCACCTCCTCCATGTCATTCTATTGACCTTTCCAGAGACAGACATCAATCTGTAGCAGTCTGATGACAGCAGCAGCACATGACATTTCACTTGAATGATGGACTAGTGGTCTTAGGAGTAGTCAGGCACTTATACATGAAATAAAAATTTAGAATAACTGCAGGTTAAAGTCCTTAGAGACTTTTCTTCAAACAGCAAAATTTCACTAATTACAGCTAAGGGCTAGTTTATTGTTATTTCTAATAAGTATCAGGATAGTCTTTTGATCTTTCATGAAAGAATAATTGCATGCTGGATTTGTACTCATATGCATACAGTGAATAGGTGGTCCAAAATGTAGCTTCAGTACATATTAGTTATTAACAGATATATTGTGGGGGAGCAGAGCCAAGATGGCATCTGGAAAGCAGGGACTTACCTAGGGCTCTCCCCCAGGATGCTCCAAACACTGCTAAAAATGGCTCTGAACAAATTCTAGAACTGCAGAACCCATGAAATAGCAGAAGGAAGCAGGGCTCCAGCCCAGGACAGCCTGGATGGTCACTGGGTAGGGTCTATTGCATGGAGCTGGGAGCAGAGTGGAGCAGAAGCCAGCATGGGCTGCACCCGGACCAACCAGACCAGGAGCTGGGCCGAACAGGCCCTAGCTCCCTGAGTCAATGAGCTATGGCAGTTACCAGACTTCTCAACCCACAAACACCAAAGAAAATAGAGAAGGTTAGTGGGAAAAACTGTGTGGGACAGAGTGAAAGGAATTCCTGGTGGTTCGGCCACCACGCAGGAGGCAGCAGAGGTGGTGCATCTACAGAACCAGAGCTTCAGTTACTTCGGGGCCCCAGGCCCACCTGGTGGGAGTAATTAAGTGGTGGTTAAGAGCAGGAGTGCAGAGCCTGCTTAAGATCTGAATCTCTATTCAGGTTGGTGGTTCTTGGGGGAGGAGGAGCCCTGGAGTGGTAGAACTTGCTGTGCAGAAATAGCTCTGAAAACAACAGCACAGCCCCTCAAGCTTGGGCCAAAGTACTCTCTACTCTACAAGCATTTATACCTGCAGGAAAAACTCAAGGGTCAAGTAGTTGGCTGGGAACATGGCCAGGCAGTGAAAACAGACTCATATTCAGACTCAGACTTTGGAATCTTTTTTTGGTGACAAAGAAGACCAAAACATACAGTCAGAAGAAGTCAACAAAGTCAAAGAGCCTACATCAAAAGCCTCCAAGAAAAACATGAACTGGTCTCAGGCCATGGAAGAGCTCAAAAAGGATTTGGAAAAACAACTTAGAGAAGTAGAACAAAAATTGGGAAGAGAAATGAGAAGGATGCAAGAAAACCATGAAAAACAAGCCCATGACTTCCTAAAGGAGACCTCTAAAATACTGAAAAAAATATTGAAGAAAACAACACCTTAAAAAATAGACTAACTCAAATGGCAAAAGAGCTCCAAAAAGCCAATGAGGAGAAGAATGCCTTGAAAGGCAGAATTAGCCAAATAGAAAAGGAGGTCCAAAAGACCACTGAAGAAAATACTACCTTAAAATTAGATTGGAGCAAGTGGAAGCTAATGACTTTATGAGAAATCAAGATATTATAAAACAGAACCAAAGGAATGAAAAAATGGAAGATAATGGGAAATACCTCATTAGAAAAATCATTAACATGGAAAATAGATCCAGGAGAGATAATTTAAGAATTGTTGAACTACCTGAAAGCCATGATCAAAAAAAAGAGCCTAGATATCATCTTTCAAGAAATTATCAAGGA
Organism: Trichosurus vulpecula; assembly: GCF_011100635.1. Taxonomy (NCBI): domain Eukaryota; kingdom Metazoa; phylum Chordata; class Mammalia; order Diprotodontia; family Phalangeridae; genus Trichosurus; species Trichosurus vulpecula. Next base: position 326,315,172 of record NC_050573.1, on the reverse strand, counting down.
GAACTGCCCTAATATTCTAAAGCCAGAGGGTAAAATAGAAATTGACAGAATCCACAGATCGCCTCTTCAAATAGATCCCAAAAAGAAAACTCCTAGGAATATTGTCTCCAAATTCCAGAGCTCCCAGATCAAGGACAAAATACTGCAGGCAGCCAGAAACAAACAGTTTGAGTACTGTGTGAACACAATCAGGATAACACAAGATCTAGCAGCTTCTACATTAAGGGATTGGAGGGCTTGGAATATGATATTCTGGAGGTCAATGGAGTCAGGATTAAAACGAAGAATCACCTACCCAGCAAAACTAAGTATCATGCTTCAAGGCAAAATATGAATTTTCAATAAAATAGAGGACTTTCAAGCTTTCTCAGTGAAAAGACCAGAACTGAATAGAAAATTTGACTTTCAAACACAAGAATCAAAGAAGCATGAAATAGTAAACAAGAAAGAGAAATCATAAGGGACTTACTAAAGTTGAACTGTTTTGTTTACATTCCTACATGGAAAGATGATCTGTATAATTCTTGAGACCTCACTATTAGGGTAGCTGAAGGCAATATATACAATACATACATACATACATGCATGCATATGCATGTATGTACATATAGAGGGCACAGGGTGAGTTGAATACGAAGGGATGATATCTAAAAAGTAAAATAAAATTAAGGGATGTGAGAGGAACATATTGAGAGAGGGAGAAAGAGAATGGGGTAAATTATCTTGCATAAAAGTGGCAAGAAAAAGCAGTTCTGTAGAAAGGGAAGAGGGGGCAGGTAAGGGGGAATGAGTGAATCTTGCTCTCATCAAATTTGGCCGGAGGAGGGAATAACATACACACTCAATTGGGTATCTCACCCCACAGGAAAGAAGGAGGAAGGAGAAAAAAATGGGGAGATGATAGAAAGGAGGGCAGATAGGGGGAGGAGGTAATCCAAAGCAAACATTTTAGAAAAGGGACAGGGTCATGGAAGAAAACTGAATAAAGGGGGATGGGATAGGAAGGAGCAAAATATAGTTAGTGTTTCACAACATGAGTATTGTGGAATGGTTTTGCATAATGATACGCATGTGGCCTATGTTGAATTGCTTGCCTTCTTAGGGAGGGTGGGTGGGGAGGGAAAAGGGGAGAGAATTTGGAACTCAAAATTTTAAAAACAGATGTTCAAAAAAAAAGTTTTTGCATGCAACTAAGAAGTAAGGTATACAGGAAATGGGGCATAGAAATCTATCTTGCCCTACAATAAAGTTAGGGAAAAGGGGATGAGGGGGAGTGCGTGACAGAAGGGAGGGCAGACTGGGGAATGGGACAATCAGAATATATGCCATCTTGGAGTGAGGGGGAGTGTAGAAATAGGGAGAAAATTTGTAATTCAAGCTCTTGTGAAAATCAATGCTGAAAACTAAAAATATTAAATAAATAAATAATAATAAAAAAAACAGATATGATTTCATGATTTTCCAAATGATCTTAAAGGGAACATTATTTAAAGTTAACTTGCAAGTTTTTCCTTTGCCCGGGGGTGGGGGTGGTTCTAGTTCTTCAAAACTACAGAGTTTTACAACACACTGTCAGAAGATTTGCTAAGATCTTATCCCAGGAAGCCTCTGCAGCAATGATCTCCTAAAAGGATATGGCTACTCTATTCTCCCAAGATTGAGTTATTATAATTATTTTCTAATTTAAAAAAAAATAAAACTCATTAAAGTTTTCAAATATATAGTAATATTATATTTATACATTTATAATATATTTATAATCTATCAACTTTTTTTGTTTGCTTAATTAGTTGTTTCAGACTCTTTGTGACTCCTTTTGGGATTTTCTTTGCAAGGATACTAGAGTGGTTTGCTATTCCCTTCCCCAATTCATCGTATAGGTGAGAAACTAAGGCAAACAGACTGAAGTGACTTGTCAAGTTCACACAGCTAGTAAATGTCTGAAGCTAGATTTAAACTCACAAAGATAAGTCTTTCTGAATCTGAGCCTAGTCCACTGAGCCACATAGCTGCCTAGTTTAACAGTATCCAGATTAAAAGTGGAAGTAACTTGCCTTGATAGCTTTTCTCAGCCTTCATAATAAAAAATTAAATTTTGCCTACCCAATACTATGTATTTAAAACATGAAACATATTACTAATCAGATGGCAATAATTCAATGGAATGTGTTTTAAATTATTGTACAGAGAAAATCACTCATCCTATCTCCTTTGCTATTGTACTAATCGTATGCAATCACAAAGCAATTCAGTATGGACTAATTAAAATCAATTAAAGGAGTAACAACAATTCATTTACACAGTGCTTATCACATGCCAGGATTTTTTTATAGTTCTCAAAGATTACTTTAAGGTATTCTTCAGAGGCATGTTTTCTGTAATACTTTAGAATATTTAGATTTTATATACAGGAAAAAAATGAGACTGACTGAAAATTAAGGTACCTTTCCCCTAAAAAAAAGACTCAAGCCTTATTGTGAAGAGGAAAAGGGAACAGTCCCTTCCCTTAATACCTTGAAAGTCTGACCATTGCTGAGAAGGGAAAAAAGCAATTAACTCTTCTGCCAGCAAAGTGGGGGCTGACCATTGCTGGGAGAAAATTTATCTCTAGGACCTAGGGGGAATCCAGCCTCCAGGTTAGTTCTCTGTTAAGGATTCTTCTGAGACGACATCCTGAGGGCTTAAGACCCTTGTCCTGGTCCCATCTGGGCCATTGATTACCATGATTAATATCTGCAATGAAGAGAAACCAAGCCATGTAGTTTCTGAGCATGACGATTTATTAGTAAGGCCAACAATTGCAAATAAATGAGATCTCATAGTCCCTCGGTGGCCAGGAATACACCTTACAGAAGAGCTTTTTATACAGTTGCTTCTCTAAGATCCAGTGATACAATCTAAACTAAGGCTGTGACTGATCTATATCAGAAGTAAGAGTAACTTACTTCTGTCATAATCTTGCTGAGTTGCAAAAGGGAGGTTTCCAAAGTCCATGTGATGGGGTTTAGACTCTGGGAGACCCCCTTAAACTCTCCTTGATTCTTCCCACTTCATCTGGCCTTTGCCTGAGGCCATAGGCATTCCATTATTGCTAGGCCCAAATCTCTGTTACCTTTAAACTAACCTAGCCCTGCATTTTCCATTGCCTACAGATTGCCTCCCACCCTTGATCCCATCAAAATCCCATTCTCTTGGTTCTTGGAGTCTGACCTCTAGTCACCCCAGTCTCATCATGATCCTCCTTAGACTCCTCCTCAAGATCCTCCCTGGACCCCTGCTCCCATCATCCCAGATTACTTGACTGCCCCTCTATCCCTCCCCCAATCTGTCTGTATATAAGATCCATCTTGCCTCCATGAAGGTCCTCAGATTTAATCTAGCTAAGTTTAGATTCAATCTGGCCCACTGGCATTAGCATCCCAAATGCTTGGGCTCCCACAGTCTACCCATTATGGTGAAACTTTAATGAACTTTGTCTTTGTCTGAGAAGGCTTGAGTTGAGTTCATTTGGCAGGATTCAGTGGTTGGTATTTTGGAGTCTTGAGCACCCCTAAAACATATGGTTTGGTAACCTCATCACATAGTAAAGGAAAAACAGAGTTAGTCAACATTCTCTGGAATTTCTGGAAAGTCCTGTGTCAGTGGCCATGTACACCAGAGTTGCCTTGTGATATGTTTATAAACCAGGCAAAATATCTTATGACCAAGTTGTCTCACTATTTCCAGCCATTATCCCAGAGAAATGGGGAAGTTAACTCTTATAAAGTCAAATCATCTTATAGACTCTAATAGTAAGTATTCAAATTGTCTTTAAATCAAACTAATTCATGAGTACTAACTCTAGTAATTAAACAATATTTCTTAATTATTAATCGATTAGTAATTAATAAGTAACACAACAATTTCACAGCCAGGATTGCATCCAACTTAGATTTAATAGTTATGATAGAAATGATTATGTTCAGGCTCCCTACAGAAATTTGAAACAGGAATATAAATTGACTACTTGACTATTCTGTTGTATTGGTAATTAAGGAAGGCTTTTAGCACTTATTCATTCAAGTGCCCTTGAAGAGTTTGGCCTTTGTTTCCTTGATTAAATTAGGAGTCCTTGATGACCTCCTTGCTTCAAGGGAAAGCCTAGTTTAGATAGGTTTGAGTGATGTTTGTAACATCAGAGACTTTTAGACCATGGGGGTTTAAGTCGCATTTTTGAGACGCTTTTAGGTCACGTGCGTGAGTCACATGTGTAACTCATCTTTGACCTTGAACAAGATATATAAACCCAGAGGTTGGCATTCTCCCCTGGTGCTCTGAGCCACTGGAGGAGTGGTGCATGACTCTGCGCCAGCCGCTGTTAAGAGCTCCCAGGCTTGTGAATCTAGATGTTGATGTTTTATTGGTAACTATGAATTGTGATCTGGTCTGTTTGTATTGTGTATGTTTGTGACTTGTTTGTATTTTGCTCTGCAGTTCAGGTTGCTGGCTTTTCCTCCTGAACTAAGTGAGTTTATACGTATATGGTAGACTAAAGTAAGATTGTTAACCCCTTAACGTTGCTTTCCTTAGTAAAGCAGATCAAAAGAACCTGTGCTGGCAGGGTTCTTGTTGTTGGGATTGTGTTGGCCTTTTACCCCCACAACAGCTGCTAGCTTAAATTTTGCAACATCTGTTTAGGAGGAAACCTAATACCCTTCCTGATATAAATAATTGTTTGTATAAAAATCAAGTTGAAGCCAAGATAGATGAATTTGGCTTTTTAGGATCACTTGATTCTATAGAAATGAGCTGGTCTTCCAATTCCATTCAATAGTTGCTCAAATAAAATGTTTATATTTGCCTTTTTCATTAGAAGTTATTACAGCTGTTTATATAAGCTTGGCCAGAAAGAAATGAAAATGACCATAGAATCACAGACAAATATTATAATTCCCACATAAAATATTAGAGATGGGGAAATTGTGGAAGAATCCAGAAGTATTGTTGGAAGTGAATCAAATATAGCAGATATGAAGATTTTGAATTATCAAAAGAAGTCTATAAGAAATATATTCAAGGTTGTTTAGTATATAGGCATCATAAAAATTTCAAGCTGACCTTAAATTAAAAAAAAAAGGAAATAAAAAACAACCTGGATTAAAATCCTATCCCTGACACAAACTAGCTGAACAATGTTGGCAAGTCACTTATCTTATCAGTGTTCTAGCTTAGCAGTGGGAATTTTCTTACTTGGGAGTTCCCTATTTCCCTCTCTCCCACCAAAAATATCATGGGTCCAATCCTTATTATCTAATAAGAACATAAAACAGGAGAAGTAGAAACATTAATGAGTAAAGACTAACATATAAAAGAGATATCCTAAAAAAATTTAGAAATTGCCTACTTATGCAACAAAGTCAAGGCAAATACTATCCTTTTACAAATTTCCAAAAGAAAAAAAAAACCATGATGAGTCACTAACATGAAGCCTTAAATTAAAAGAAAATGCTAATGAAAATGACAGAGTGGCCCAAATCTATATTAACTTTTTCCCCAAAAGTACAAAAGATATTACCAAGCAATTATGAATTATACATTTGGTTTATCTGAGCTAATTCTCATTCAGTGATGTTAATTATATATGTATGAGTTTGTAATTATCTACACTTATTGAACCTCAATCTTGGTTCCCTATTCATTATATCTTAAAGCTCATGCCACATTGGTGCTGCTAAAAGGGCAGAACTATGGAAACTCGAGAGGCAGTTGCTTGGTTACATCTCTATTAAGGTAGGTTCTCTAGATAATGGCTAGTGGGGATGGGCTGGAAGGGGTTGGGGCAGGTTGTTACTGCAATTCCTGTGGCTCTTGGACTCAGGGTCCTGGGATGTTGCCATAAGAATCTAAGGGGAGGTAGAGGTCATGGTCAAAGTGGGGACTGTGGCTTTTTTTTTTTTGCCTCAAATATACCACTTTCTGTCTCTGCAGGATGGTTTGCTGCTTTAACTAAGCTGACTTGCCTGCCCTGTTGGTAGTGATTAATCAGAAATTTGTGGGGATAACTGACCTCTTTCATACGGAGATTACTCCCTTGGATGTTAGCTATCAGGATTGGGCTAGAAGCAGGTTAGGGTAGGGGTGGGGAACACTGCAATTTTGGAGACTCTTGTGCTTAAGGTCCTGGACTGTTTCCGTTAGCATATTAATTTCATTATTTGTTATAATAGTTTAGGTATGAAGTAACATCTGAGTAAATCTTGTTACTCTAATTAATTTGAATAGTGAAGGATAGATCATAGTTTTTTTATAGAAGTAAATAACTATACTATGTAAACACTGAATCATAAAATTTTAAAGTATCAGGGACCCACTTGATTTTATAGATGAAATAGCTGATATGATTTGCCCTTGGACACACTTTTGATGCCATCACTTATTCCATATTAAGTGGTTAAAAATTCAATTTAATTGTACATAAACTTCATAGATCAAATAATTGATAATATTAGGATCAATATTTTTTTAAAAAAGTATTTATTTAGTATAAATAAAATACTTTTCCAAAGGAGGAGGAAACAAGAAAATATGAAAGTACAAATATCCCTAGTAAAAATCTCAAACACCAATTACTGCTTAACACTACTATCTAAGTAATGTTGGCCAAATTCAGGGCTCTTAAACTGGGATCATTGACCACTCACAAAACAGGTGAGATAAATAAATATAAACCTTAATGAAGAGATTTTTGATGATAACTTTCTACACCTGCAGCATCATATTCTGACACATTCAGAGTCGGAATAAAGTTAATGGAATTTGGTTATAATGAGTGCCATAGGCTCTACCCATCCCTTTAAATAAGATAAATAGATAGAGGATGCACTCCATGAAGCCAAATTTCACATCAATAGGACAAGAAATATGCCCAATTTTGAGCAAAGAGCTTTAGTAGCAACAAAAAGTGACTATCTTTTTAATTTTCAGTTGATAATAAACAGTCTTTTTATATGCAGTGTGTTGGGAAAGATGTATCTCACAAGAGAAAGGCATTGCACCATTCTAAACTCAAAAACGAATCTGGGCAACCCTTAGGGTGGTTGTTATAAATTGTAAAGAAAGTCTAGTTTACTGAATATCAGATTTCCATTAAATCACATTCATACACAAAGAGACAGTTCAAATTGTAACTGAAGATGTCAGCCTTCATTCATCTTATAAAGGATTATTTCAGCTGAGCTTTACTTATTCTTTTGTACTTTGAGTCAATTTTTCTCTGTCTGCTGCCTCTGAAAAGATGAAAAAGGACAGATCTAGCATTTCTCAGGTAATTCTAACAAAACAGTACCAAATGCTAATCTTAAAAACAATAATACTTTCCCATTCAACAACAAGAAAATTGTAGTACAATTTTATGTTCAACCTGTAGTACTTGGAAAAGAAAAGGCATAAGAATATGGTACTCTAAAAAAATTACCTTGTACAAAATGTCACAGTTCCAGCAGTGAATTTGGATGAAATTATTAGCAGAATAGACATTTTAAAGAATTACACAATGGGAATTATTGAAGTAGACCCAAAGATCACTGATAGCTAACTAGCCATCTAAGTCATTTATTATGAATTCACGATGTGCCAGACACAGTGCTAAATTCTGGAAATATAAATACAAGCCAAAAAGAAAGTCTCTATCCTCAAGGTGTTTATATTCCCATTAGAAAGGGCAACAGATCAACATAAGCTGGAGGATGCTGCATGGGGGCAAGATGGAAAAAGTCTAGAGCAACATATCTATATGTGAAAGGAACATTGATGACCTAGACTTTTTCTCAAATGGAAATTCCAGGAAGAAATTCACCAGTGGATGTTGGGGATATAAGGGTACAGGTAGAAAAGTCTGGAGAGGCTTCTGCAAGCCTTGATGGAGGAGTAAGCAGTAAGTCACTATCACTCTCCTTTACTGATCTCTGAAAAAAAAAAAAGCAAAACAGAAAATAGTGCCCCAGGAAAAATCCTGGAACAGTGGAACCAGCAGAAAATCATGGTGAAGCAGTCTTTTAACCCAGGAAATTCGGAGGGTCAGTAAGAAAGCATAACCCAGGGCAGGCATCCTCTAGCAGCAGACCTCCCCATGATTCAGTGCAGCTCCTGATGCAACGGCATCTACCAGTCAGACCTACCTGTGCTTCAGTGCAGCTTTGGAGAGGCAGGCATCTTCTAGCAGCTGGATCTCCCCATGGTTCATTGCAGACCCAGGTTGGCAAGCATTTTCCAGAGGCTATACCTCCCTGTGCTCTAGTTCAGGAAGGTTTCCTCCAGTGGTGGAACCTCTATGTGCTTCAGGGTATCCTTTGGGAAATGGAGAAAAACTCTGCCTCAGCACACTCTAGACACTGCCACTAGGACCCCAGCTCAACAACAGGTAAGTTGCCAGAACCTTATGGCCCTACCTGTCAGCACCTGAGGCCCCAGTGCACAAAATCAGTAACCAGGCCACTGGCACTCAACAAAAGAAGTTTGGAACAGGGCTCCCTGTGCCCCAGAAGCAGAGCTCAACTTTAAAAGCCAGGAAATAAGCAAACAAAATGAGCAAAAAGAAAAAATGAACACTGACCATAGACTTTTTTTATGTGGACAGGAAAGATCAAAACACAAACTCAGAAGAGAACAATATTGTCAACATACCTGCCTCTGAAACCTCAAAGGGGAATTAGAATTGGTCTGAAGCCCAAAAAGCATTCTTGGAAGAGCTCAAGAAGAATTTTAAAAGTGGCACAAGACAAGTACAAGGAAAATTGGGAAAAGAAATGAGAGGTGTGCAAAAGAGAGTCAACAGCTTAGAAAAGGAAGCACAAAAATTGACTGAAGAAACAACTCCTTAAAAAGTAGAATTGGCCAAATGGAAAAGGAGGTACAAAACCCAACTGAAGAAAACAATTTTTAAAAAATTAGAATCAGAGAAGTGGAAGGTAATGACTCTATGAGACATCAAGAATCAGTCAAACCAAATCAAAAGAATGAAAAAATAGAAGAAAATGCAAAATACTTTATTGGAAAAAACAACTGATCTGGAAACTAGACAGAGCAGAGACAGTTTGAGAATCATTATTCTGTTTGAAAGCCATGGTCACAAAAAAGATCCTGGACAACATCTATCAAGAAATTATCAAGGAAAATTGCTCTAAGGTCCTAGAACCAGAGGGTAAAATAATCATTGAAAGAATCCCACAATCACCTCCTGAAAGAGATACCAAAATGAAAACACCACGGAATATTATACCCAAATTCCAAAATTATCAGATGAAGGAGGAAATAGTGCAAGGAGCCAGAAAGAAACAATTTAAATATCATGGAACCACAGTCAGGATTATGTAGGACCTAACAGTTTCCAAATTAAAGGATCAGAGGGCTTGGGATATGATAATCTGGAAAGCAAAAGATGTTGGATTACAAGCAAGAATCAACTAAACAGCAAAATTGAACATAATTTTTCAGGGGAGCAGATTGACATTCAATGCAATAGGGGACTCCCAAACTTTCTTGATGAAAAAACCAGAGCTAAACAGAAAATTTGATCTTCACATACAAAACTCAAGGGAAGCATAAAAAGGCTAACAGGAAAGGAAAAAAAAAGCCATGATGCTCAATAAGGTTAAACAATTTACATCCCTACATGGGAAGAGAATACTTGCCACTCTTGAGAAATGTATCTTTTTATTATGACATTTAGAAGGGGTAAAAGTAGACAGAGGGCATGGGAATAACTTAACTTTGATGTGATGAAAAAAAAATCTAAGAGCTGAAAAGTGATTGTATTTGAGAAGAGAAAAGGAGGAGGCAGAAAAGGGTAAATTACATCACATAAAGAGGTGGAAAGACCTGTTACAGTAGGGAGAAAGAAGGGAGGGTGGTGAGCAATGTTTGAACCTTACTCTCATTGGATTTGGCTCAAAGAAGGGATAACATACTCCAATAGGTACAGAAATCTAACTTACCCTACAGGAAGTAGGGGAGAAAGTGGAAAGAAAAGGAAGGAGGTGGATAGAAGGGAGTGAAGAAGTACTAGGGGAAAAGGGAATGAAAACGGGGGTGCTGATAGAAGGGAGGGCAGATTGAGGGAGAAGGTGGTCAGAAGCAAAACACTAATTAGGAGGGAAAGAGATAAAGAAGAAAGAAAAGCATAAACCAGGGGGAAAATAGGATAGAGAGAGAGACAAAATTAGTAATCAAAATGGTGATTGTGAATGGGATGAACTCTTCCATAAAATGGAAGCAGATAGCAGTGTTTATTAAAAACCATAATCATACAATAAGTTGTTTACAAGAAACATATTTGAAGCAGAGAAATATGCACAGAGTAAATGTAAAAGGCTAGAGTAGAAAGAATATATCATGCTTCAGATGAAGAAAAAACAAAAGCAGGGGTAGCAATCCTGATCTCAGACAAAGCAAAAACAAAAATAGATCTAATTAAAAGAGATAAGGAAGGAAACCACATCCTGCTAAAAGCTACCATAGACAATGAAGTAATATCATTACTAAACATAGATGCACCAAGTGGTATAGCCTCCAAATTCTTAGAGGAGAAGTTAAGTGAGTTACAGAAAGAAATAGACAACAAAACTATACTAGTGGGGAACCTCAACCTCCCCCTCTCAGAACTAAATGAACCTAAATTAAATAAGAAAGAAGTCAAGAAGGTAAACAGAATTTTAGAAAAAGACCTCTGGAGAAAATTGAATGCAGGTAGAAAGGATTATACCTTTTTCTCAGCAGTACATGGCACCTACACAAACATTGACCATGTATTAGAGCATAAAAACCTCATAATCCAATGCAGAAAGGCAGAAATATTAAATACATTCTTTTCATATCATGATGCAATAAAAATTACATGTAAAATGTATCAGTAAGGCAAGATTCATGACCTCAAGGATGACCATGAACATGCCTGTATGGTTAGGAATCACAAAGTATGAAAAACTCTCTAGGTAGAAGGGAGAGGAAGTATAACATTAATTTAGACTCCAGAGGATAAAGTCTCAAGACCAATAACTCCAATTCAATATAGCAGTAATTATATTCCAAAACCAGTAAGTTCACCTCAATGTAGCAACAAGGAATTTATAACACAATATTATAGCAAGGAATCAAGTCATCCTGTAACCCTCATGCTTGCTAAGGCCTTCCTGAAAACAATCACTCATGAATCCTAACTGTCCATTTAGCTGTGTCCTCTCCCTTCTCAGTTCTCTGGTCTCTGCAGCTTCCTGATTTCCACTCTCCACTCTGCACTCTTTCTGCAGCTCTGTCCTCTTGATGTTCTTACTTCTTCTCCTTGGGCTGGATTCTGAATTCTCACTTCTGACTTCTGACTTCTGAATTCTCAGTTCTCAATGGCTACCTTCTGTGTGTATATACTCTTTTTTAGGGCCAGAGAGCTTCTTGCCTAAACAGAAAAAGGGTGTGGGCCTGAGGTTTAGTGCCTAGTAAGTAAAGGGATTAGGCCTGCCTACAAACAAACCTCTAATTAAGCTTCCCTTAATTGGCCACAGCCGGGGTTTATAGAGTGGATGGGAAAGGTCTTTAATCCCTGATTCGCATCACAAAGGTGTGGGCCTACCTCTGATGAAGCCCCCCTTTGCTGACCTCACCTGAGGCCTATTGTATGGGCAGGAAAGATCTTTCACTTACTGACTTTTCACTTACTGTCACATAATAAAGGGCCATGGAAAGACAGACTAACAATTAATTGTAAACTAAATAAGCTGATCCTAAAGAATGAGTGAGTCAAACAACAAATCTTAGAAATAGTTAATAACTGTATCCAAGAAAATGACAATAATGAGGCAACATACCAAAATGCATGGGATACAGCTAAAGCAGTTCTTAGGGAAAATTTTATATCTCTGAATGCTTACATGAATAAAATAGAGAAAGAAGGGAATCAACGAATTGGGCATGCAATTAAAAAAGCTAAACAAATTGCAAATTAACAATCCTCAATTAAAAAACAAATTGGAAATTCTGAAAATCAAAGAAGAGATTAATAAAATTGCAATTAAGAAAGCTATTGAACTAATAAACAAAACTAAGAACTGGTTTTATTTAAAAAAACCAATATAATAGATAAACCTTTGGTTAATTTGATTTAAAAAGAGAGAAGAAAACCAAATTACCAGTATTAAAAATGAAAGGATTGAATTCATCACCAATGAAGTAGAAATCAAAACAATAATTAGGAACTATTTTGCCCAACTGTATGCCAATAAAACTTATAATCTAAATGAAATGGATGAATATTTACAAAAATATAAATTGCCCAGATTAACAGAAGGGAGAATAAAATACTTAAACCCATTTCAGAAGAAAAAATCGAGCAAGCCATCAATGAACTCCCTAGGAAAAAATCTCCAGAGCCAGATGGTATTAAGGTGAATTCTACCAAACATTTAAAGAACACAATCAAAATACTATATAAACTATAAAAAGAGGCAAAGAAAGAGTTCTGCTCAATTCATTTTATGATAAAAATATGGTGCTAGTACTTAAACCAGAAAGAGGCAAAACAGAGAAAGAAAATTATAGACCAATTTCTCTAATGAATACAGATGAAAAATTTTAAATAAAATATTAGCAAAGAGATTACAGCAACTTATAATGTTGTGCCCTGTCCCCAGTTTACCCTCCATCTTGCCCCAGCTTGCCCACAGTTTGTGCTCCCATCTCCACAAACCCCATTGTTTGTGTTCCCATCTCCATGGAAATCAGTTTGTGTTTTTTCCCTTTAAATACCCTGACCCCATCCCTGCTCGGGGCTATTAGATTTGAGTCTTTACTCTTAACAGTCCCATGCTTGAATAAATCCACATCAAAATTTATATCCGGGTCTTGCTTGCTTTTTTCGCCACAACAATAACAAGGATGATACACTATGATCAAGTGGGATTTATACTAGAAATGCAGGACTGGTTCAATATCAGGAAAACTATCAGCATAATTAGCCATATCAATAAGAAAATTAACAGAAATCATATGATTATCTGAATAGTTGCTGAAAAAACTTTTGACAAAATATAATACTCAGTCCTATTAAAAACACTAGCGAGCATAGGAATCAATGGAGTTTTCCTTAAAATAATAAGTAGCACCTATCTAAAACCATCAGCAAGTATTATATGTAATGGGGAAAAGCTAGAAGCATTTTCAATCAGATCATCAGTGAAAACAAGAATGCCCATTATCACCATTGTTATTCAATATTATGTTAACTTTAGCAACAAGAGAAGAAACAGAAATTGAAGGAATTAGAATAGGCAAAGAAGAAACAAAGCACGCTTTGCACATGATATGATGATACTTTTGGAGAATCCTAGAGAATCAATAAAGAACTACTTGAAATAATTAACAACTTTAGCAATGTTGCAGGATATAAAATAAACCCACATAAATCATCAGATTTCTATATATTACTAACAAAGCACAATAGCAAGAGGTAGAAAGAGAAATTCCATTTAAAGTAAGTGTAGACATTACAAAATATTTGGGATTCTACATGCTCAGACAAACCCAAGAATTATATGAATACAAATACAAAACAATTTTCACACAAATAAAGTGAGATTTAAATAATTGGAAAAATATCAGTTGCCCATGGCTAGGCTGAACTAATATAACAAATGACAATTCTACTTAAATTAATTGACTTATTCAGTGCCATACCAACCAATCTACCAAAACATTTATTTTATGGAACTAGAAAAAATAATAACAAATTTCATCTGAAAAGGTCCAGAATATCAAGGGAATTAATCAAAAGAAATGCAAGGGAAGGTTGCCTACCTGTACCAGATATAAAACTGTATTATAAAGAAGCAATCATCAAAACTACTTGGAATAGGTTAGGTACACAAGACATGGTAGTCAGTGACTACAATAATCTACTGTTTGCTAAACACAAAGACTCCAGCCTTTGGGCTAAGAACTCACTATTTGACAAAAACTATTGGGAAAACTAGAAAATAGTATGGCAGAAACTAGGCATAGACCAGCATCTTACAATGTATACTCATAAATGCTCAAAAGGGGTACATAATTTAGACATAAAGGGTGATAGTATAAGCAAACTAAGAGAGCAAGGAATAATTTACCTGTCATATCTATGGAAAACAGAAGAATTTATGACCAAACAAGAGAGAGAGAACATTATGAAATGCAAAATGGATAATATTGATTATATTAAATGAGAACATTTTTGCACAAATAAAGCCAATGCAACCAAGATTAGAAGGGAAACATATAGCTGGGAAACAATTTTTATTTTTGATCCAGCAATACCACTTCTAGTTCTGTAACCCAAAGACATCATAAAAAAGGGAAAAGTACCCAGATCTACAAAAATACTTATGGCAACTCTTTTTTGTGATAGCAAGGAATTGGAACTTGAGGGGATGCCCATCAATTGGGGAATGGCTTAACAAGCTGTGGTATATGAATGTAATGAAATACTATTGTTCCATAAGAAATGGTTAGCAGGCAGATTTCCCAAAAACCTGGAAAGACTTGCATGAGCTGATGTGGAGTTAAGTGAGCACAACCCGGAGAACATTGTATACAGTAATATCAATATTAGGTAATGACCTTTGACAGACTTCACTCTTCTCAGCAATGCAATGATCCAAGACAATTCCAAGACTAAAGATAGAAAATGCTATCCACATCTAGAGAAAGAAATATGGAGTCTGAATTCAGATCAAAGCACACTGTTTTCTCTCTTTTTTGTTTGATTTTTCTTTCTTGTGGTTTTTCCTTTCATTCTGATTCTTCTTTATACCATAACTAATGTAGAAATATGTTTGATATATATAATTTACATTTATCACCTACATCAGATTATATGATGTCTGGGGAAGGGAGAAAAATCTTATAAAAGTGAATGTTGAAAATGAAAACTAAACAAATAAATTTATAAAAAAAATAAAAGTCTGGAGAGTCTGGATTCTGAAGTTCAATCCCCTGAAATTGTAAATTTCATATTGTTCTACTTTATAAATGTATAATATATTTGTCAAATCTAAGTCTTCAAGAGACATTTTGCCTTCTTTTTTAAAAAAATAAATAATAAAATATAGTTAAATCATTCTATTTTTTATTATTAGCAATTTTCAAATTATAATACTGTTGTGCATACAATAAAATGACATTTCTTTTCTGGTTTAATCTGCCAAATTCCACATTCTTGAGAAATATCATTTGTTTGTTTATTTTAATTCATTTCTTCCATTGCCCCCTACAAAAAAGAGGGGAAAAAAGCTAAATAATTTAATTTGCAAAGTTACAACAAGGGTGGGAGGAATATATTTTTCTCTGTATGTTAAAATTTGAAAGAAATGCACCATGCATAATTGAGACTTCTGCTGTCTAATGACTTTTATTAATGACAAATACAGATTTTGCAAATACAATTTGGTAAGTAAAATGAACAGAATGCAAATGAGCTAATAGATTCATCAAATAGGAAGTAATTTTAAAGAAAATTCAACATAAGCAATTCATTTACATTATTAACTCTTTCATATCACACAACTGTATCCATAAAATCAGGAGCTGTAATTGTGAATAGGCAAAATAATTTGTTTCTAAGTCAATATAAGAAAATAATCTAAACTAAAACAAAGTATCTACCAATATTTTGAAACTTTGTAAATACCTACAAAACTATCAGTGATAATGGGAAAGTATTTTATTTTATTGCAGATAATATTAATTTCCCTTCAGAATTATACCTCTTTGTGATGCCTAGTAGAAATGACCTCTGGAAAACTCAACTGATCTTGAAGTTGTTTGAGCTCTGGGAGTCTAGTAGACTTAATGTTTAGCATCCAATGATCAATCCAGCTACCTCTGGAGAAGCTAATCACCAGACTGGTCACATGGTGCTTAATTTTTCACGTATAGCAACTCTCAAAATCCATCTACTAAGTGAAGGAGAAAGGTCTGATATTCATTGTAAAGATATTATCTGCACAGATGAAATCACAGATCCTAACCTGGACTATTCATGAAGATTATTCACTTTAATTGAATGATAATTTCAAAATATACTAATATATACTTTTAAATTCTTGAGAAATAATCTATATTATAGTTTTCAACTTCATTAGCAAATAGGACAAGACATCATCTTATTTAATATTTCTTTTAGCAAGGAGATGTAGGAAAGCCAAGGGATCTGACCCTAAGGGACTATTTGATATTAGATCAATTATTTTCCCACTATTTTTCCTCATCTTGTTGAAACTAATATATTTGAGTACACAATGCTCATGATACAAAGAGAACAGAGAAAGTTGTCTTAATTAGGCTTTTAAGATCAAGAGTCAATTAGTATAATATTGAAAGTGACCTTGGTGAGATTGGAGGCAAAGTAATAGACTTTATACCCCTCCAGAAAGTCTCTGAAATGGATTTCCAAAGCATAGTTTCTATTCTTTCAAGTGCTGAAAATCAAGGAGATAAGGGAATAGTAATGGAAAGATTACTAAAGGATTGTTAAAAATAGACAATATGTGACTAAAATAAAATGGGTACGAATAAAGAGAAAAGAATATGGCTTGACAATCTGGTTATTTTAGGGTTGTAATAAGTTATTCTCCATTTTGACAGAGGATAAATAAGATGGAATAACAAGGTTCTGAAGTGAAAATTCTCTAACTTAAAGGTTGTGAGGCACTGAAATGAATATCCAGAGGAAGCTGTAAATGTATTTTTCCATTATATAAATATGGCCTCAAAAATATTAGTTTAGGGTGGGTGATTTAAAGAAATAGCTTTGTGTATAGAAGTAGGGTAATAGAATCAATGCACTATTAAAATCCTTTTCAAGTCTTCTGATAATTACATTTTATAGGGGCGAGAATAAAGAGAATACATAGAGGAAAAATACCAAAACCAATAACCTTTCACCCTATAAAGGCGCTACACAAACCCAATGATAAATGGTCCATATTTTCCCTGTTTTAAGATATTTATTCTGTTTCTGAGCCAGGTATTCAGGGACCATAGCTGAATTCCTAGACAATTTGTTCAATGTTAACTGCTATTGCTAAATATATAAGTACCATATATCTCTCTCTATTAGGTCTCTGTGGCATTCTATGTTTCTAAAACTATGAACCCAGAGATCAAAAACATTCCAGGAAACTATAAAAGCACCCCTTCACTTTTTAAAATGTATTTTTTTCAAAAACAAGAGAGAATTAAAAATGGAAGTCCTAAAATATTGCCAGCAAAGTTGAATGCTTTTAGGGTATACAAATATTTTAAAGACATCTACCACTTATAATTCCTAGTCGCATAGGTAGATGAAAGGAACTATATTGCTCTTTTTACTTAAATTCAATTTTATAAATAAGATACAATGCAACATTCTGAGGATACAAAGACAAAACAAGAAAACAATAAGTCCCTACCCTCAAATCTCTACCCCATCCTAACATACTGCTTAGTGATGGTAGGAAAATGATGCAAAGAGAGTGAGAGAAAATGGATCAGTGATTTTATTGGTATACAGAATAGGCACATAAGAAACCTCTCTGCAACTGACCGTCTTAGAGAGTTTCTTACAGGACTATGGGGTTAAATTCAGACTGATCCATAAACAGTTATGTATATAATTGCACATTGTGCCCCTTCCTCTCCCCACATAGCCTGTGAGCTCCTTGAGAATAGGAACTGAATTTTACCTATCTTTGGATCCTCATTGCTTAACACTCTGCATTGCGTAAAATAAATGCTTGATAAATGTTTATTGTTTTTTTTTTTTTTGTTGTTGTTTAACAGAGGTCAAAGGTGTCAAAGGTGAGACTTGAATTCAGCTTTTCTTGGCTTCAAGATGAGCTCTCTTTATGGTACACCATACTGTATACACAGATAAGAAATGTTAAATACATACAAAGAAAATGCAAAGCTCTCCTCCTCCTCCCTCTCTCCCTCCCCCCCCCTCCTCCTCCTCCTCTTCTTTCTCCTCCTTCTGTTCCTCCTTTTTCTTCTTCTAAACCTAGGATCTATAAATCTCGTGAATGAGTCACAAGGTTAGAAACATCCATCTCTTAGGATGTGTGTAACTGCCTGCTTTTAGTTAAAGAAATAAAAATCAGAAAAAGCAGTGAAGAAATTGAGTTCAACTATCAGGCTTACCTATGCAAGTACATGTTCCTACAGCCATATATTCAAGTTATAGCTACTACTGCTGTTAAGGGGAGGGAAGAAAAATAACAACCCAATCACTTAGCTAGAATTCCAAAAGAATGTCTGTCTGAATCCCAGCTGACACATTTGAAAGAGAGAGGTAGATGAAGGCTTCTTATACCTTTTACACCATAAGAGAGTATAGCTCCTCCTTAGTCAGTCAACAATCATCTTTAACACAAGCCTCCAGGAAGAAGGATCAAGGGATCAAATAGAAGCTACTGATAAAGCACAACTTTTGATGAGGGGCCAGGACATGTTCTAATAACTCTTGTGTGTGTGTGTGTATATATAATATATATATATATACATACACACACACATATATGTATATATATATATTTATTTAAATTGATATCTCATTTAATTTACCAATTGTGTTGGTATATAGTTAAGAGAAAATAGTTTCTAATACTTTATATCCTTTTAATTCATAAATTCTCCCTTTTAATATCTTTAATACGATAACTTGGTTTTCCTCTCTTTTTATAAAAGTCAAATTATTTTTTCCTCATAAAGCCTCCTAGTTTCAATTATTATTTGATTTATTATTCAATAACTTTTTATGTTTTATTTCAGAATTTCTGTTTCTGTGTGTTTAATTAGAATACCTTGATTAGCTTCTTTTAAAACTTTTTAAGTTGTATATCCTATGCATTAATTTGTCCTTTCCCTTTTTGGTTGAAGAAAGTATCTTTAGAAATACACATTTTTTCCTTATAACTTCTTTGCAAGTATCTCCAAAATTTTGGCCCATTTGTATCATTGCTGTCATTTTAAAAAATTATTTGTTGTTTTTCTGATTTGTTCTCTGATATGTACATTCTTCAGAATGATTCCATTTCTGGTTGTGATGGCACAACCCTTTATTTCCTGCTACTGGGTAGGCTGAAGCTAGTAGATTACTTGAACATGAAATTCTGAGCTTCAGTGACTTTATGGAGACTGGGTGTCCCTACTGTCTGACATTAATGTTGTGAGCTCTCAGGAAGTCAAAATTCCTAAGGAGCATTGGCCTAAGACAGAAAGAAAACAGGTAAATGCTTCTTTGCCAATCAGTGGTCTGGTCAGGCCTATAGAGTAGCTGTTGTGCATCAAGCCTGGGAGATATAAGAAGGTCCAGTGTCAAAAATCAAAACAAAAAATCAAATCAAATATAAAATAAAACAAAAAGCCCAAAATAAACAAAAAAAGATTGTGTTATTTGCCTGTAATTCCAGTTTGAGCCCTACCTTTAAATGTATTTGATAGGAGTTTATGTGCTTTATTTTTTTCAGCCTTTTTAAAATTTTTTACTCATATTTCTTGTTTTCTTATAGAAGTGCTGCAATTCTTATAAGATCACAGATAATTCTATTTGCTCCATTTTATTTTTCTGGAAGTTCATTATTTTGGTAAGCTTTTCTACCTTCAAGCTATTTATTCTCCTTTCAGTGTTTTCCTCAAGAACTTTAATTTAGTTTGTAATTTTGTTTTGGATGAATTGCTTCATTTCTTCCAGATACTTTTTTGCATCCTCAAGGTCACATTATTATTTTCTTTCCTTAAACTCTACTTGCACTTATTATGGAGTTATTCTCTTCTTCTTAGCTTACCTCTTCAACTTCTTAACCTACAGTACTTGTTCAGTGTATTCAATTTTCTTCTGCTTACTCATGTTTCCATTCTCAGGTCAGTTCTAGTAAATGACAGTTCTAGGCTAACTCTTCTACTCTACTTTCGGATGGTGTTGTTAGGCCCTGCTTGATGCTCTCTCCTTTGCAGTCATACTGCAACTGCCACTATATTATGACAGTTCTGAATGGTATGTCTAAGAGCTGGCCTTGCTCTCTTCCAACATTCTTGACTTCTACCTTTGTGTTGTAGTGACCTAATGTGGGTTCTAACCTTGACCCCATCTCTATCTTATAATCTGTGCATTGTTACCAGCTTGGAGTTTTCTCTGTCTCTTTCTTCAGCCTGGACAGACACCAATAATATATTAGAGATTTATCTATTCTCAAATTTCTTAGAGTACCCCAGGTATAGGTTGTCTAAGCCATGAACCATCTTTTTCCATGAATGGTTGGCCATTGGGAACTAGTTCTGTGTCCTGCTCTTTTTTGAAGAAAAGCATTGACTTCAGGCTTCTAAGGAAACCCTTCGGTGTCCAAAAATTGCCAGGACTTGGTTCCTTGCACAGCAACCTATCAGGGGCTGATGTCATCAACCTTGATGGGTCAGACAAGCCAAGACTAAGATCCTCCTGGCTTTGGGTTCCATTTATTAAAAATCAGTATCATTTGAGAACACCCTACTGTGTTTCTGCTTTGAGTACTGACAGGCTTCTAGTCATTTTCATGTAAAGTCCTAGACTGGATGGAGGACCTTACTAGAATTCCCTCTATTTTCCCGATCATTTTTAATGCTTTTAAATCTGTACTGGGGTGGTTATTAGATGCTTGGCTAGGACCTTTCATATCATCACCTTAACTAGAAGTTTTTCTTATCTTTTCTAAAAGCTTTACATGTATAGATAGCCATGGTTAATGGTATACATGAATGTCAAGAAACATGTAAATTGACAGTTTAACATTCATCCCTTCCTCCAATCAATTTTACATTTGTTTTGCTTCCTTGTTGATTAGAAACAAAACATATATCAGTAGCTTAGTGGATAGAGCATTGGATCTGGAGTTAGGAAGACCTGAGCTCAACTTGGGTCTCAGACACTTACAACCTATGTGACCCTGAATGAGTCACATAACTACTATTTGTCTCAATTTTTTCAACTTTAAATTGGAGAAAAATATAGAATCTATCTTCCAGGATTTTTGTGAGGATAAGATAAGGCAATATTTAAAAGCATTTTGCAAAACTTAAGGTTATTATTATTATTATAATTCATGCTATTGTTGACTTTTTCCTATGATTGAGGGGAAGGTCTCTTACAAATAACTATTCTGTGCATTGTTTAATAAACAAATATTTGGATGTCTACTACCTGCATAGCCTGTCATTGGCATTTTGTCTTGACATAGAAATAGGGACATGATTAAGATGCTAAATTTATTTAAATTTGGAAAAGCTTACTTCATAAAATAGCAACAATGCTATATTTTCTCATTCAGTGTAGAGTTCAGGTAAAATTGATGAAGTCTCAAGACAATTCAGATCATAAACAGATTGTAGTGCAACTAAGTTCAGGTTTATTTAACATTTATTTTGTTGTATCCTTATTACGTCAAAAAAGATTTATAGGAACTTCAGCACGAAATGGATTGCTCACTAATTTGGGGGGAAAAGTCTATTTTAGATGAATTTCTATATCAGATAATTGGAAAGAGTATTTAGGAATTTTGACAAGGGATTATGTTTTAACTGAGGTAGTTAATAAATATTAATTGTCTAAGCAGATATTCTCTAGGCATGAGCTATTTTCATCATTTGAAGAAATATAGGAATATTGGTAATCTACATGACTTAAGTTACCAGTAGATGACTTAAGCAATTCACCTCAGGGACCTAAAATAGATAATGGAGTTTGTGATATTAATGTATTATCAGAGGATAGTTAAGTACTAAGTATCAAATATAAAATCCTCTCTGGCTTTTAAAGCCCTTTATAACCTTGCTCTTCCTACCTGTGCAGTCTTCTTAGATATCACTCCTTTCCAAGTACTCTATGATCCAGTGACACTGTGATTCTTCCTCTTCCTCATCCATGGCACTACATCTCCAGACCCAGGAATTTTCATTGACTGTTACCTATTCATTGCAATTTCTCTCTCTTCATCTCCTCTTTCTGATTTCCTTTTTTCATATCTCAGGTAGATCTTACCTTCTATAAGAAGCCTTTCTGGATCTCCCTTAATACTATTTGCATATAGTTGTTTGCATGGTATCTTCCTATAAGACTATGAATTCTTGGATATGAGGCGTTGTTCTGCCTTTTTTTGTGTCTCTAGTGCTAGCTTAGCATAGTGTCTGGAATAAGGTAGGCATGTAATAAGTTCTTGTTGACGACTTCAGACATCAGATTTGTTTTTCAATTATTTTTTACTTATTTCATTGAATATTTCCCAATTACATGTAAAAAAATTAACAATCACCCTTTAAATATTTGAGTTTTAACTTCTTTCTCTCCCTACTGCCTATCTTTAAGAAGGCAAGCACTTTGATTTCAATTATCCATGTGAAGTCATATCAAACAGGTGTCCATATTAGCATGTTGCAAAAGGAAACAAAAAATGCTAATAAAAATAAAGTTTAAAAAGTATGTTTTAATCTGCATTCAGTTTTCTGTGGAGGTGGATAGTTTTTTTTCCATCATGGGTACTTTTGGAATTGCCTTGATCAGTGTAGCTGTCTTTCACAGTTATTCATCCTTACAATATTGCTGTAATGTGTATGTTGTTCTGTTCTGCTCACTTTGCTTTGCGTGAATTCATATAAGCCTTCTTAGGGTTTTTTTTTCTTCTGAAACCATCCTGTTCATCAACAGTATTCCATCACAGTCATATACCACATGTTCAGCCATTCCTCAATTGATGAGCATCTCCTAAGTTGCCAATTCTTTGCCACCACAAAAAGAGCTGACATAACTATATTTATACAAATAGATTCTTTCCCATTTTCTTCAGTCTATTTGGGATAGAGACCCAGTAGTGGTGTTTCTGGATCATATAACTAGTTGAGCATAGTTTCAAATTGCTCTCTAGAATGATTGAACTAGTTCACAACTTGACCAACACTGTATTTAGTGTGCCAATTTTTATACATCCTCTTTAGCATTTGTCATTTTCCTTTTTTGTCATGTGTGAGGAGAGTATGTCAGAGATATTTTAATTCACATTTCTCTAATCAGTAAGGATTTAAAGTATTTTTAAAATTTGATTATTGAAATCTTTGATTTCTTTTCCTGTAAACAGCCTGTTAGAATTATTTGATCTTTTATCAACTGGGGTTTGGCTCTTGTTTTTAATTTAAATTTGACTCAGTTCCCTAAATATTTGAGCAATGAGACTTTTATCAGAGAAACTTGTTGCAAGATTTTTCCCATTTCTTCTTTTCCTTCTAACTTTGGCTCTATCAGTTTGGTTGGTGCAAAAGCTTTTAAATTTCATGTAATCAAAATTATCTATTTTACTTCTAGTAATGTCCTCTATCTCTTGTTTGGTAATAAACTTCCCACATCCATAGATTGCACAGGTATGTTTTTTCCATACACTCTTAATTTACTTATGATATTACCTTTTATGTTTAAATCATTTATCCATTTTGACACTATCTTGGTAGGAGATGATGATGTGAGGTATTGATCCATGCCTAGTTTCTGCCAAACTGCTTTCTAGTTTTCCTAGAAATTTTTATCTTACTTCAAAACTTTAGATCTTTGGGTTTATCAAACATTAGAATACTATGGTCATTTACTACTGTGTATTGTGAACCTGATCTATTCCCCTGATCCACCACTTTATTTCTTAGCTAGTAGCAGACTGTTTTGATGATGACTGCTTTGAAATATAACTTGAAACCTGGAACTTCAAGGCTGCCTTCCTTAACATTTTTGTTCATTGATTCTCTTGATATTCTTGACCTTTTGTTCTTCTAGATACATTTTGTTACAATTTTTTTCTAGGTCTGTAAGATAGTTCTCTGGTAGTTTGATTGGTATGACACTGAACAACTAAATTGACTAGGCAGAATTACCATATTTATGATATTGGCTCAGCCAATCTATGAGCAATTAATATTTCTCTAATTGTTTAGATCTGTCTTTGTGTGAAAAGCATTTTATAATTGTGTTCATATACTCCCTGGGTTTGTCTTGGTAGATAGACTTCCAAGTGTTTTCTATATTCTGTTGTTATTTTAAATGGAATTTCTCTTTCTGTTTCATCCTGCTGGGTTTTGTTGGTAGTGTATAGGAATGCTGATGATTTATATCAGTTTAATTATGTCCTGCAACTTTGTTGAAGTTGTTAATTTTTTCAATTAGTTTTTAGTTGATTCTCTAGGCTTCTCTAAGCATACCATCGTGTCATCAGCAAAGATTGATAGTTTTGTTTCCTCATTGCCTATTTTTATTCTTTCATTTTATTTTTTCTTGTCTTATTCCTATAGCTAGCATTTCTATATTAAATTTATTAATCTCTCCTTTGATTTTCTAAATTTTCTTTTTGGTGTTTGATTGGGGATTTCTAAATTGTTCTTTATCTAGGCATTTTCAGTTACATAACCAATGTGTTGATCTGCTCTTTCTCTTTTTTATTGATGTACAACTTTTGAGATATAAATATCCACCTAAGTATGCTTTGGCTACATCTCACAAATTTGGGAATGTTGTCTCATTGTTGTCATTATCTTTGATGAAATTATTGATTATTTCTATTATGATTTGTTCTTTGATCCTCTCATTCTTGAGGATTATTTAGTTTAAAATTAGCTTTTCACCTATACTTCCTTATCTTTTTATTAAATTAAATTTTTATTGTTTTATGGTCTTGAAAAGGTGTATTTAATATTTTTGCTTTTCTCCATTTGATTGTGAGGTTTTTATTCCCTAATACACAGCAAATTTTTGTGAAGGTGACATGTACAGTTGCCAAAAGTTTTGCTCCTTTTGATTTTTATTCACTTTTCTCCAGAGGTCTATGATATACAAATTTTCCAAGATTCAATTCATCTCTTTGACTTCTTTCTTATTATTTTATTGTGAGATTTATCTATTGCTAGGAGGGGAAGTTGAAGTTCCCCATTAGTACAGTTTTACTGTCTAGTTCTTCCTGTAATTCACTTAAATTTACCTGTAAGAACTTGCATGCCATTCCATTTGGTACATACCTGTTCAATATTAATATTATTTCATTGTCTATAGTTACTTTAACAAGATATAGTTTCCCTGATTATGCATTTTAATTAGGCCTATCTTTGCTTTTGCCTTGTCTAAGATCAGGATTGCTACTCCTTCCATTTTAACTTTAGCTGAAGCATAATAGATTCTGCTCCAGTCTTTTATTTTAATTCTCTGTGTGTCTCTCTTTCAATTGTGTTTCTGATAAGTAACATATTATTGGACATTGATTTCAAATCCATTCTGCTATCTGCTTCTGTTTAATGGGTTAGTTCATCCCGTTCACATTCACAATTATGACTCGTAAGTGTAATTACCTCCATTCTGTTTTATTATGTTTATCCTTTTCTCTTATATATTTCACATTTTCTTCTATTTGTTTCATTCTTTTAACTTTGTTTTATTTTTTCTTGAAGTCTTATGTAATCATTAGCTTCTACCTGTCTAATTCAAATTTTAAAGGAATCATTTTCTTCAGTTGGGTTTTGTACCTCCTTTTCTATTTGGCCAATTCTGCTTTTCAAGGAGTTATTTTCATCAATGAATTTTTGTGCCTCTTTTTTCATTTGAACAATTCTGGTTTTTAGCATTTTTATTTTCATCTGTATTTTTTGTGTCTCTTTTCATGATTTTCTTTCTTTGCCTTTATTTCTTCACCTAATTTTTCCTCTGCCACACTTCTTCAATTTTAAAAATAATGATTGTCTCTTCTAGTCATTTTTGTTTGGCTTGTGTCAAATTTGCTTTTTTTTGGAGGCTTTGCTTTTAGTTGTTTTGACTTCATTGTCTTCTTCTGAGTTTGGGTATTGATCTTTTCATGGTCAGGTTCATTACTGTTGTTGTTTGAGCATTTCCCACTTCATTTCTTTTTGATTTTTAAATAAATTAAAATTTTTTCACATCTCTTACATTTCTAAAAATATCCCTCTACCTTTTCCTTCCCAGTAAGCCATTGCTTATAAAGAGTAAAAGAGAAAAAAATAGTTCAGTAAAGCAAACCAGTTCAATAGATCACAAATTATGACATTAGTTACAGTGTTGCATAACCATAGTTTCTCACCCAAATAGAGAAGGAGGGGAGGTGGCTTCTTATATCTCTTCTTTGGGATCACACTTGGTCATGACAATTTCACAGCTTTTAATTTCAGTTCCTTTGTTGTTCTTTCCATCCATATTGTATACATTGTGCAATTTTTTTCTTTTTTTTTTCACTTTGCATCAGTTTATAGTATCTTTCCTTGACCTCCATATACATTTTATATTTCCCTGTCCTTATTCTCTCCCTGATCCTTCTTCCTCCTTTCCTCATCCTTCTTCCTCTCTTCTTCCCTCTCTATCTCCTTTCCTCCCTTTGTCCCTCCCTCTCTCCCTCCCTTTCTTCCTTCCTTCCTTCCTACCCTTCCTTCCTTCCTTTTTAGAGCATTTTAAATATTATTTTTCCCAATTACAATTTTTAGCACTCATTTTTAAAAGATTTCGAGTTCCAAATTTCTCTTCTTCCTTCCCTCCCTTCTCCTCTCCCAATGATAAGTAATTTGACATAGATTATATGTGTGCTATCTTGTAAAGCATATTTCCATTTTAGTTGCAGTTGTGAAAGAAAAAAAAAACAGATCAAAAGGAAACAAAAGTATGAAAAAGAATAAAGTATGTGGAAAAAATATTCCTAGATCTGTATTCAGAGTCCATTAGTTCTTTATCTGGATGTGGATACATTTTCCTTCCTGAGTCCTTTGTACTTATCTTGGATCATTGTGTTGCTGAGAAAAGCTGAGTCATTCATAGTTGGTCATCATAGAATGTTGTGTACAATATTCTCTTGGTTCTGCTCATTTCACTTTGCATCATTTTGTACAAGTCTTTCCAGGTTTTTCCTGAAATCTGGTTGCTCATCATTTCTTATAGCATAATAATATTCCATTATATTCTTATACCAGAGCTTGTTCAGCCATTCTTAATTGATGGGCACCCCCTCAATTTCCAATATTTTTCCATCACAAAAAGGACTGCTATAAATATTTTTTGCACATGTAGGTCCTTACCCCTTTTTAATAACCTCTTTGGGATACAGACCTAGTAGTAGTATTGCTGGATCAAAAGGTCACAGTTTAGCTGCCCTTTGGGCACAGTTCCAAATTGCTCTCTAAAATGGTTGGATCAGTTCATAACTCTACCAAAAATGCATTAGTGTTCTTATTTTTCCACATCTTCTCCAACATTTTATCATTTTCCTGTTTTGTCATGTTAGACAATCTGACAAGTGTGATGTGGTACCACAGAGTTGTTCCAATTTGCATTTCTCTACTCAAAAGTGATTTAGAGCACTTCTTCATATGTCTATAGATAGCTTTAATTTCTTCAGGTAAAAACTGCCTCTTCATATCTTTTGACCATTTATCCAATGACATATCCTTATAACTTTGACTTAGTTCTCCATGTATTTAATAAATGAGGCCTTTATAAGAGACACTTTCTGTAATCTTAATTCTAATCTTAGCTGCATTGGTTTTGTTTCTACAAAGGCTTTTTATTTTAATATAATCAAATGATCTATTTTACATTTTATAATGTTCTCTGTCTCTTGTTTGGTCATGAATTCTTTGCTTCTCCATAGACCTGACAGGTAGACTATTCCTTGCTCTTGTAATTTGCTTATGATGTCACATTTTGTCTAAATCATGCACCCATTTTCACCTTATCTGTTGTACAATGTGAAATGTTAGTCTATACATAGTTTGTGTTCTATTTTTTCCCAGCCGTTTCTTGTCAAATAGTGATCCCAAAGGTTGGGATCTTCAGGTTTTTCAAACCCTGGTTTACTATGGCAATTAACTATTGTGTCTTGTATAACTAATCTATTGCACAGATCCATCACTCTATTTCTTAGCCAGTATCAGATAATTCAGATGATTACTGCTTTATAATATAGTTTGAGATCTGTTTTTATCTTTAATTTCCTTAATATTTTTGATCTTTTGTTCTTCAAGATGAATTTTGATAATTTTTCTAGCTCTATCAAATAATTTTGGTAGGTTTGTTATTATAGCATTAAATAAATAAATTACTTTAGATAGAATTATCATTTTTATTATATTACCTTGGCCTACCCACGAGCAATTGATATTTCTCCAGTTTTTTAGATCTGACTTTATTTGTGGAAAAATGTTCTATAATTGTGTTCATATAGTTCCTGGGTTTGTCTTGGTAAGTAAGCTACCAAATATTTTACGTTGTTTACAGTTATTTTAAATGGAATTTCTCTTTCTATCTCTTGCTGCTGGAATTTGTTGGTCATATAAAGAAATGCTGATGATTTACATGAGTTTATTGTATAATCTGCAACTTTACTAAAGTTGTTCATTGTTTCAAATATTTCTTTCAGATGATTTGCTAGGGTTTTTTAAGTATATCATCACATCATCTGCAAAGAATGATGATTTTTCTCCTTCATTGCCTATTTTATTCTAATTTTTATTTTTTTTGTCAGTCACTAAACTTTTATTAGGTATCTACTATTTTTTATGGCTCAATGGACCTTTTTTAATTTTTATTTTTTAAAAAAATTTTCATTTACAACACTCAGTTCTACATAATTTTGAGTTCCAGATTTTCTTCCCTCCCTCCCCCACTCCCTCCCCAAGACGGCATGGAATCCCATTTTCTTCAATGGATAACTTCGTGATGAATTAATTTACACACTAGTCAAGCTGTGGAGAAGAATTATGACCAATGGAATGAATCATGAGAAAGAAGAAACAGAACCCCCCCAAAAAAACCTAAAAACAAAAACAAAAGAGAGAAAAAAAGGGGAAAAAAAGGCGAGCATAAAGCATGTCTCAATCCATATTCATACTTCATGGTTCTTTCTCTGGATGTAGATAGTATTCTCCATCGTGAGTCCTTTGGAGTTGTCTTTGCACATTGTGTTGCTGAGAAGAGCAAAGTCTGTCAGGGTTAGTCCTTACAGAATCCATACATCTGTGGTTATGTATAACGTTCTCCTGGCTCTGCTCCACTCACTCAGCATTATGTCGTGTAGGTTTTTCCAGGTTGTTATGAAGCCCGTATCATCCCCATTTCTTATAGCACAATAGTATTCCATTACATTCATATACCACAGCTTGTTCAGCCATTCCCCAATTGATAGGCATCCCCTTGATTTCCAATTCTTAGCTACTACAAAAAGAGCTGCTATAAATATTTTTGTACATATGGGTCCTTTTCCCACTTGTGTGATCTCTTTGGGATACAACCCTAGAGGTGGTATTGCTGGGTCAAAGTGTATGAACATTTTTATAGCCCTTTGGGCATAGTTCCAAATTGCTCTCCAAAATGGCTGGATCAGTTCACAACTCCACCAGTAAGGTAACACTGTTCCAATTTTCCCACATCCTCTCCAGAATTTATCATTTTCCTGTTTTGTCATTTTAGCCAATCTGACAGGAGAGATGTTGTACCTAAGAGTTGTTTTAATTTACATTTCTCTAATCAGTAGTGATTTCAAGCATTTTTTCATATGCCTACAGATTTCTTTAATTTCTTCCTCTGAAAACTGCCTGTTCATATCCTTTGACCATTTCTCAATTGGGGAATGACCTCATTGCCTATTTTAAATCCTTCAATTTCTTTTTTCTTCTCTTGTTGCTATAGCTAACATTTGTAGTACAATATCAAATAATAGACATGATAACAGGCATCTTTGATTCACCCTTGATCTTACTGGGAAGGCTTCTAGTTTATTCCCATTACAATTACTGTTTACTGATGGTTTTAGAGAGATATTGCTTATAACTTTAATGAATACTCCTTTTTATCCTATGCTTTCTATTGTTTTTACTAGGAATAGATGCTTTATTTTATCAAAAGCTTTTAAAGCACCTAATGAGATAATGAAATGATTTCTGTAGGTTTTGTTATTGATATGGTCAATTATATTGACAGTTTTCCTATTACTGAAACAATTCTGCATTCCTGGTATAAATACCACCTGGTCATAGTGTTAATCTTGTGATATATAGCCGTTATCACCTTGCTAGTATTTTGTTTAAAATTTTGCATCAATAATCATTAGGGAAATTGGTCCGCAATTTTCTTTCTCTGTTTCAGCTCTTCCTGGTCTTGGTATCAGCATGATATTTATGTCATAAAAGGGGTTTGGTAGGACTCCTTCTTTGTCTATTTTTCCCAATAGTTTAAAATAGTATTGGAATAAGTGTTCTTTAAATGTTTGGTAGAATTCATTTGTGAACCTGTCTGACCTTGGGAATTTTTTCTTAGGGAGTTCATTAATGTTCAATTTTTTTTTCTAATATCGGGCTACTTAGGTATTCTATTTACCAAACTGTTAATCTGGACAATTTATATTTCAGAAATATTCATCATTTTCACTCAGATTGTCAGATTTATTGGCATATATATATGTATATATATATATATATACATACATACATACATACGTATATATGTGGGCAAAATTTTTCCTAATGATAACTTTAATTTCTTCTTCATTGGTGGTGATTTCACCCTTTTCAATTTTGATACTAGATATTTGGTTTTTTTCTTTCTTTCTTTTTTTTTTAAAGAAAATTAACCAATGGCTTATCTATCTTATTTTTCCCCATAAAATCAGCTCCTAGTTTTATTTATTAGCACAATAGCTTTTTAAAAAGCATTCTGTCTTGATAATCTCACCTTTTATTTTCAGGATTTTTAATTTGGTGCTCAGTTGGGGATTTTTAATTTGTTCTTCTTCTACTTTTTTTTAGTTGCATGCCCAATTCATTGATCCACTTTTTCTCTATTTTGTTGTTGTAAGAAATTAGAGAAATAAAATTTCCCCCAAGTATTGCTTTGGTGGCACCCCATACATTTTTGGATGTTGTCTCATTGTTGTCATTCTTTGTAATGAAATTTTTGATTGTTTCTATTATTTATTCTTTAGCCTGCTTATTCCTTAGGATTAGATTATTTAGTTTCCAATTAATTTTTTATCTATTTTTCCACTGCCCTTTTTTGAGTGTAATTTGTATTGCATTATGATCCAAAAGAAATACATTTAACATTTATGTCTTTCTACATTTGATTTGGAGGTTTTTATGCCTTAATACATAGTCAATTTATGTGTAGATGTCATGTTCTGCTGAGAAAAAAAATATATATATATTCCTTTCTGTTCCCATTCAGTTTTCTTCAAAAGTCTGTCATATCTAACTTTTCTAATATCCTGTTTACCTTCTTAATTTCTTTCTTGTTTTTTTTTTTTTGGTTGGGTTTATTTAGTTCTCAAGGGAGACAGCTGAGGTCCCCCACTAGAATAGATTCACTCTATATTTCTCCCTGTAATTCACTTAACTTCTCCTTTAAGGATTTGGATGCGGTATCACTTGGTGCATATATGTTCTTTGTTGATATGGCTTCATTGTCTATGGTACCTTTTCGCAAGATCTAGTTTTCTTCCTTATGTCTTTTAATTAGTATTTTTTTTTTACTTTGTGTGAGATTGGGATTGTTACCCTTGCTTTTTATTACTTCAACTAAAGCATAATCAATTCTGCTCCAGTCCCTTACCTTTACTCTGTGTGTGTCTCTCTACTTCAAGGGTCTTTCTTGTAAACAACATATTGTAGGATTATGGTTTTTGATACACTCTGCTATCCACTTTCATTTTATGGGAAAGTTCATCCCATTCACATTCACATTCATAGTCATGATTTTTAACTGTGTATTTCTCTCCATCTTATTTTTTTTCCTTCTTTTTGTCTCCTCTCTTCTTTCACCCTATCCCTCTTAACAAGTGTTTTGCTTCTGTATACCAGCTTCCTCAATGTACTCTCCTTTCTGTCAGTACCTTCCTCCTTCCCTTTTGGGTAAGATAAATTTCTCTATTCAACTGATTGTGTATATTATTCCCTCTGTGAGGGAATACTGATGAGAGCAAGGTTTTAGCACTGCCCATTGCCCACCCTCCCATCATCCCCTGCACTGTAATAGGCCTTTCACTACTCTTCATGTGAAATTTATCCTATTCTGCCTCTCCCTTCCTTCTGCACCCATTGTGTACCTCTGTGTGCTTTTCTTGGTGAGATTCTTTTGTTGGTGTTATTTTTTGAGCATTTTTACACTTTATTTCTTGATTTGCAATGTTACATTAAAGTTGGGCTTTGTTTCCATTGTGGGTATGGGAGGCTTTTAAGTACCACTGGTTTCAGAGCTAGTTCTAGGCTTTTGAAAGATTTTGGTGATTACAAAGTGGTATGATCATCTCTGGCTTGAAAGCTCAAAAGCTACTGCTGCTTTTGTCACCAACATTTCATTTTACCACCAGTGTTTCTTCTATGTGGCTCTGTGTCAGCCTCCTCCCCCATATCTTATATCTCTGTTTTTGACCTCCTACATTGTCTTGGCCTGGAAGAATGTCTGTCTCCAACATTTGGGAGGGGGGGTTCTGCTACTCCAGAGTTTGAATTGAGGCATTATTTTAATGTTGTTTGGAAGGGAATGTGAAAGGAAATGAGTTGGGTGCTTCTCTGCCATCTTGGCTTCACTTTCTCTATCTGATTCAGTTTTAATAATAATTATTATGTTTACCTGAATTTGTAGGTATCCTCCATCAATAGCCTAAAATTTTTTTGATGCTTTTGAGCTAGTGTTAAAGAAGCTTTCTATAATTATTTCATTCCAATTTTTCATCAACATTGATTTAATTTTTTCGCTATTATTAACAACCTTAAACTTTTAAAAAAATTGTTTAAATTTTATTCTTTTAAATAAATTTGGAAACTGTCTAGAAAGGTATTGAAGAAAAAATATTAATGCTAAGCATTTCCTTCTTTATACATCACTGTTTCAATTCATCATCTTATTGAAACATAATTACACTGCAATTAATTATATACTTTGGTAAGCATAGTCAACTGAATGAAGAACAAAAAGACCATTGGAGTGGGGCCAGCAAAAGCATTATCAATAAAGATGATGACTATCTTTTAAAAGCTGAGAAAAAGTCTATTTAGAATTTGCCTTAGATGAACTACTTGAAGCACAATATCTCCATGTCATTTATTTTCAGAGATATATGTATTTAGATATTCCTTTCTTGAATTCTCAGGTAAATCTGACACCTTAAATTCTTTTTGGGCTAAGATCTTCAAAAAATAATTTTTTAATTCACCAATGAACAGTTTGAACTAGAAATGATTACAGCCATGACTAGTCCTATAAAGAGACAGAATAGTTAACATCTCTGGAGCATATATCTAAAAAGTCCCTCAGATTCCACATTTTTATGTCTACTTTGGCTTTAAATTCTCACCAATTTTGTGTAGGTGTGTTTGTGTTATACAGACATATACAAGTACATTTGTATATTGTATATGTGCATGTATGTATATACTAGGAAAATATATAAAAGCTCATTTAAAATCTTTTATCCATTAGGACATTAGTAAAAAAACATTAGTTTAAAAAAGTAGCTTATAAAATCAAGCAAGTTAGCTCGAGGATGCACCCTAGAGATTGTCTAAACAACTTTATTTTTTAGATGAGGAATCTGAGGCCTAGGAAATTCAAAAGACTTGACCTGTGTCACATAACTAAGAAGTAGCAGAGCTGACATTCGAACTCATATTATGTTAGTCCTAATAATATTAGATGAAACTATAAATATTAATAAATATAAAAATAAATATAAATAATTGTAAATGTACACATTTCATTGGTATAGGGGCACTTTGTTTTGAAATTCCTTCACTGACGTAAATGAGCCAGGGGTGGGGAACCTGCAGCCTTGAGGCAACATGTGACCCTCTAGGTCCTCAAATACAGCCCTTTGACCAAATCCAAACTTTACAGAAAGGTGCCGCTTGAGGACCTAGAGGGCCACATGTGGCCTCAGGGCCTCATGTGGCCCTCAAGGATGCAGGTTTCCCACCCCTGAAATTCATCTGTGTCTTAGGGCACAAAGGTAGACCTTTAAGGAATAAATTGTTTCACTTTATTTTTTATTATTGTTCATGCATTGTACGCTATCATATTTATCTACAGAAAAATCTGTCCTGCTTCATATTCCAGAACCTCCTGTGCTTTCTAAAAAGCAGTGGTCAAAAATCATACATTTGTTCCTTTTCCCTGTGGAAGTGATCCCTTCTCCTACTACTACCATTTCCAATATTTAAACAATATAAACAAGCAGTTCTTAAAAAGGAATCATAAAGGGGCAGCTAGGTGGTGCAGTGAGTAGAGCACTGGCCCTGGAGTCAGGAGGACCTGAGTTCAAATCCAGCCTTGGACACTTGACACACTGTGTGACCTTGGGCAAGTCACTTAGCCCCAATTGTCCTGCCTTCTTTGCTCCAAAAAAAGGAAACATAAAACATTAACAATAATGTAAAACATTTTTACAAATTACAAATAATGCGATAAATGGAAAACAAAACAACTTGAAATATTCGATATACACAAAGCAAATTGGCAAAGTTGAGACAAAAGATAGGAATAGTCAACATTGAAACCTTTGTGGAAGGACAAATACATGAATGAAATTTTGATATAGCTGTGGAAAGCAATTTGAAATTGTGTGTAAGTCATCAAAATGTATATAGTTTTTGGTGCAAAGATTCCATTCTTAGAGACAGACAGCAAGAAGGTCGATGATAAAAAGAGAGGCCCTATATATATCAAAATAGCTATGACTACATTTCTCACAGTAGGAAAACATTGATTGGGAATGTCTAAAAATGTTGTGATATAAAAATGTTCTGTAATATTTTCATGCTACAAATACACTAAATTTTATGAATATAAAAGTTCTTGGAAAGAGTTATATGAACTGATTTAAAGTAAAGTTAGCAATACCAGGGAAACACCATGGAAAATAACTATGAAAATATGAATGGTAAGAACAGCAAACAAATAATTAAAATGGAATACCATAAATTATAATTATCAGTCTTGGCCTCAAAAAAGATATGTAAGATAGCAAGGCCTCACTTTATTTCAGAGCTGGGGAACTATGGAGGTGGAATGTTGCATATGATGTCAGACATTTTCTAACATTAGGTTTACTGAACTTTTTTCTTTTTCAATTTTGTTATGAGTGATTTCTCTTTTGGAGGGAAGCATATATATTCTGTTCAACTGTAATGACATATGATTTCCTCAAAAGCACCATTCTATACAAAATCATCAAATAAAAACCACAGAGCTTGTGAGGAAACTGGGTTTAGGGGAAGAATGCTCAAAAATTTTGTCAGTGACACAAATAAAAAGATAGGAACCTAATTAAAATGGTAGCCCCACTTTATATACAATGATGTCTAAGAAATAAATAAATTCTATAATAAATAGTGGTGATGTCAGCTGAGCCCAGTTCTCACAAGTTGGGAAGTTTTCAACTCAGGGCCTCAGGGCTGCAAGCCATTGTAGAAGGGATTAGGGGTATAGTAGACTAACTATTCTCTGGCCACAGTTTGTACTACTTCAAAAGATACACAATAAATACAGCACTTGACCTTGACAAAGACCCAAAGTTTTATTGAGAAAGTGGAACAGTTATTGTGAAAGGTTGTACCTTGGGAGGTTTTGTAAAGTTTTCTGAAATCAGATTATTTCTCCCAGAAATAATGTACCCTATATGTAAATCAAGTTGGAACAAATAGGCATTTTCAAAAAGTGTGTTATAGTAAAACTCATTTTAATAGAAAATTTAGATGATGTAAAAATAAAAGGTATCAATAAAACTTACATAAGAACAGAAGACAAAAATGTCTCTCTCATGCTGGTTGTTATTGTTGAGACTTTTTGGTCATGTCAAGACTCTCCATGACCCAATTTGGGGTTTTCCTGACAAAAATCCTGTAGTGCTTTGCTATTTCCTTCTTCAGTGCATTTTACAAATGAGGAACTGAGGCAAACAAGGTTAAGTGACTAAGTCAGGGTGATATAGCTAGTAAGTGTCTGAGGCCAGATTTGAACTCAGGAAAGTGAATAAGTCTTTCTGATTCTAGTCTCTGCACACTATCCACTGCATGACCTAGCCTAGCCCTCTCATATGGGACCACATTGCAAATAAGGGTGTTATTTTCCATAGATCCAGGATGTAGGACTACTGTAAAATTAAATTCCAAATTAGGTTTCTGACAGCATGAAACTCACATGAGCTTTGAAATTGGGAAACACTGATAGGAACCTTAAGTTATATGAAAAAGTAAAATTTCTCTCATTTATAAATGTAGTACGATTTCAGGATTTACTATTTCATATATAGCCTAGGTTGGAGTCCCCACCCAGCTCTTCCTTCTACTTGATTCACTATGCTTTAGCATCTTTTTCTCACACACACATCATGTACACACATGTGGGTATGTGTATATACATATGCATATGCACACATATGTGTATGCTTGTATAGATTGTATGTGTGCATGTGCACATGTGTACATATGTATACATATATACACACACAGACTTAAAATGATAGGAAAATATTTATCTATTCATAAAATAAATAGCATTTAATAAACTGATGTGGATACTCAATAGATAATTGATTAATTAGAGAGGGTGCAATCTTAGTAATTAATGAGAAAATAGCAGAAGGAACCTCTTAAGTATCTTAGAAACTGAAACTGAGGTGCAGATATCTAAGGTAATGAGTTAAGTGGTAGGCAAAGCAAGGTGGTGACTTAGGCTGTGTGATCTTGGTCAAGTCACTTTATTCCTCTTTGCCTTACTTTCTTCAATTATAAAATCAAGATAATAATACTTGTTACACAATATTATTTTAACAAATAAGAAAAGCCTTTTTTCTAAGGGATATTTCTAGAGTGAGAATTTTTTCTGAAGAGGCTGCCAGCACATAATCACACTATTGACTTGTTAGAGAAAAGATTAAAATTAATATTTTTAAGAGAATAAAAATGTAATGGATATTCTATTAAAGCAACACAACCTTGGCCTATTTCAGTAAGCTATTGATGTTAAACAGACATTGGCATTGACTATTATCATATCCTAAGGATTTTTTAATCAAATTAGAAGAATTGCCATGACATTGAAGTTCAAAGACCCTAGGACTGACACAAGTAAGCAAGTTCATTTTGACAGAGACATATGACAGCCAAGGACAAAAGCAGTTTTGAGTCTAAACCCATTTGTAAGACCTTGGGGAGGAAGATAGTGAAAGATTATCAGAAGTACTGCCTCATAAAGGGAGAGAAGTGATTGAGAAAAAATAATTTGGGAGAGGTATATAACTTAACCATATCAGCCTAAGGGCATATAAGCATGAAACTGGAAGGGAGACAAATAAAAGATGAAAAAGAGAAAAGATCAGTCAATATTTTACAACAAATTCTTACTCATCAAGAATACTGTAGACATCATATTTAGACTCAAGTCCTATTTGATATTGTATATGAAGAAATAGAAATAGAACTAAAGATGAACAATTGTAGTAGTGCAAATATACAAGGAGAAATTCCATACTGGATGAGACAGAATTTTGAGGATCTTGAGAGATTTTTTAAAAGATATTTCAAAGACCTGAAGACACTAAAGGACTGAAGAAAAAAATGACGTTATTACCTCCCAACCCTCACTCCAGAGGAGAGAATGTAAAAATAATAGTAATGAACCACATGGTCCTATAGCAAAAATCTTCATGAGGCTAAGCTACATACTTGTGAGGGAGAACCTTGGTGAAGTTTTGAGAAAGGATCAGGTGGGATATTGCAAATGGTCCTCTATAAATATTCACATCACTAAAATCACATAATTGGCTAATGTAGGACATAGGTCAGGCTCTTGAGTCAAGACAGCCTTAGTTGCCTCTGAAACATACTGGTTGTGTGCTCTGGGAATGT
This sequence comes from Trichosurus vulpecula, assembly GCF_011100635.1. Classification (NCBI taxonomy): domain Eukaryota; kingdom Metazoa; phylum Chordata; class Mammalia; order Diprotodontia; family Phalangeridae; genus Trichosurus; species Trichosurus vulpecula. The sequence goes on along the minus strand of NC_050573.1, from coordinate 326,277,252 downwards.
TGCCTAACTTCTCAATGACCTAGGCAACTTTCTAAAGACTAAAATTGCAGCATAGCTTCTGGTTTGCATTAGAACGAGGGATTTCTTCACCAAGAGCTCCCTCCAGAAATGTCTATACTCCATTTTCCACCCAAAGGTGTGGAGAGTACAGAATTACTATGTATTTTTGTTGGCTATATAAGCATTTGATACAGTAGAGAACAACTTAATGTCTCTCATTCAAAACTGCCCATACACATGTCAAAATCGTATCATTCCTTGAATGAAGCAAAATAGAGAAAATTTTGTTATTTCATGCTATGATTATTAATATAATATCAGATATAAAAGGTAAGATATATACTTAACAAGTGGATTGCAGTTATCAAAGGCTGGGTGGCATACAATCAAAGTCCAAAAAGAATTCATATAGATACTGAGCTTAGTAAGTCAGTCAGTCAACAAGCATTTATTAAACACTTTCTATATGCCAAGATCTGTGCTAATTTCTGATAATGCAAACACAAGCAAAAAGAAAGTTCATGTTCTCAGGGACCTTACATTCCAATGAGGAATGCAGTACATTAAAGGAAGCTGAAAAGCATGGGATAAGATTGGTGGTGGAGAATAATGTTCCTGATTTATGGGGCATGATGGAATAGTCCAGAGGAACATAGCCTAATGTGAAAATAAATAGATGGCTGTCTTGGTTGCTCTTCTTAATTGGAGGTTCTGAGAAGAGGTTGCTACTCTCCAGTCAAGAGGGAAGGGCTGCAGGGTCAGAGAGTATTTCTGAAGTGTGAGTTCCATGTTTCAAGTGATCCTCCAGGAAGAAAAGTTTCTGGGGCAGAATGGAAAATTCCAGGGCAGCCTTCTGGGAAATGAAGAGATTGCTTCTGTGGGAGCCTTCCTCAAACCTTTCTAGATACTATTGTATAGGCGATGAAATATTTTTTAAAAATTGTACTGTTCACATAAGGAAAGCCAAATGGATGAAGATGGCCTATCATGCAAATTATGATATATAGTTGTATGAGCAACTCAAAGAGTTGGTGTGGCTGTATGCAGAACCTCATATATATGCATATAGATAGAAATATAGATAGATCTGGCATCACAAATAAACAACGTTCTGAAGTTATTAATTATGTAAGTGTCTAGAAGGAAGGCAGAAAGTTTAATTTTTTTTGGTTTGGAAATTGTGCAGTGATTTTCACTTAAACAATAGTCCATTAAACAAGCTTTTCACTTAAATAGTTCATTTTCGTAACATCAGCATTCTTCCAGAGATGTCGTGTGACTGAGAGTGATACCCTCAAGTATCATTGAAAAGCTCATGAAACTCAAGTTTCAGGAAAATTTCAAAATGAGGGTCACTTGAAAAGAAATGGAGAGACACAATGAAGGCTTAAGTTGAGTGCAACATTTCATTAAACAGGAATTGCATAAGAAGAATGCCACAAAGGATATCGTCAGAAAGATGTTAAGTGATGGTGCAACTCTTATGCACCATTAGTTTATACTTTAGTGGAAGTCTCCTAGAACATTGAAATGACTTCCTTCAGGGGCTCTTATGGAGAGATGTGAAGGAAAAACTCAGTAAGAAATGTCATAGTTTGCAATGTATACTTAGGGGAATAAGTACTTTAGGGAGATCATTGTTCCTTTGCAGTATGGAAGTAAATTCATATCTTTATACATACATACACACATACATACATATTATATGCACACATATCTTTATACATACATACACACATATTATATGTACATATACACACATGTACAAACATATGCATATATATGGAGATAGAGGGAATAGTGTGCAGTTAACAAATTGACCAAGCATTTAATAATTTCCTATTTTGTGTCAGGCTGAGTTCTGGTGCTACAAAGACGATAGCAAAATTAGTCTCTCATTTCAAGGAGTTTACATGCTAATGGGATAAAACTATATGTATATATATTTTTAGCTATATCTGTATAGATCTGTTAGGTACACCAAGGTGGGCAGTTTGGCCAGACCATAAAATACATGAAGACTGTTAATGTCATAATGCTAGAAGGGTAGGATGGGGTCAGTTTGTGAAGAGATTAAATGCCAAATGGAGGAGTTCATTTGAATTCTAGAAGTAATAGGAAGCCACCAAAGTATATTTAGGAGTTGGTGGCAGGAGGGGAGTGGCATAGTCAGACCTATGTTTTAGCAAAAGTAGTTTGGAAACTGAAAGAATGGATAGGAATGGTCAATGACACATATTTGTTAATAACGTACATGTAAAAGTAATTCTGACATTTCTAAAATACTGTATTTGGATGTGTTGTGGAAATGAGGATAGAAATTACTGAATGTATTAGAGACATGAGAATGTCAAAACGCTACTTGATTTGCATTAATGTCCTATGTCCTAATGCATTAATACCAAATGTTCTAAGACTGTAGACTTTAGAACCTGTGTAATCAATCAGATTTTTAGTGTACATAAATTATAAATAAATTCAATGGATGTTACTACAAAGAAAAATGACGTTCAAGATATACACAAAGTTTAGATATACAATATAATATCATCTCTTATCTATATTCTGAGAATACTGGTTTTTTTAATGGTTACCTTAGTTTTAATGTTGTAAATGATGTTAAGGAAATTCAAGAAACATATGATAGGCAAACAGGTAAGAATATTATAATGATTACATGCAAGATATTTTGTTTATTAAAAGATAAATAGAAATAAGGAAAGTAGTCATGACAAAGGCCAGCGGGAGAGGAAGCAGCTACTTAGTTTGATTCAGAGGGGTATAGTTAAGAGTAATGGGAGAAAATTAAGGGAAGTGGAAATTAAGGTTAACTAGCAGGAAAACATCATAATAGTGAGAACTTTTGGATTATGGACCAGTTTCCCAATGGAAGTGAAAGAAACTTCACCCCATGAGACAAATAATGCTAGATTGGACGTTACACTGAAGGGCTTATTAGAAATAGCTATTGTGCACTTGCAGGGAAATGGACTCAATGACCTGTTTTCCAACTTTAATTTCTTATGCAGTATTCAATGAACCTAGACCTGTTATGTCTGCATTTCCATTTGTCTGAGGAATCATGCCTTCTAGAATTCTTAAATCCCCCTACCCATGGGTTTTGTATTATTTCTCCTAGGCTTAAGTTGATATCCTTCAAGGAGCATTTCATTTTTTTCAATGTTAATTTATCTAATTAAGCATAATTATATATGTGATGAAAAACAAGTGTATCAAAGGAGATAGAATATTGTAATAAGATTAATAGAAGGAAGAAATATGTTTGTTTTCCATTTGGGTAAGTTTAAAGTACTTTATGTAACAAAAAATTCCAGAAATTTGGAAGCACAAAGCTAAGTGTTTCTTCTGAGAAAAAGCAATTTAAATATAAAAGACAGGCAAATAATATATATTCATTAATAAGATCCTAAATTGCAGTCCAGACATCCATCACTTTTGGAATATTCAAATAATGATATTCAGAAGATCTAACAATTTACAAAAATGAAATGACTTTAGATTCAGATCTCAGAAGAATTTTGTTGAAAAATAATTAATTTCCCATAAGAAGTAGTATGATTTGGAAGACCTTTCCTCTATATTCACATATTTAGAGGATAGCATGGTTTATTGGACAAAATCCTTTTGTTTTGTCTTGTTTTGTTTTCAGAGACCTTTTCTCATAAGCTTTCTATCCTTTCTCATAACCCCAGTCCAATGGGCCTTTGTCAAATGTTAATGTTACTGGCTTTATAATATATTAATAGCAACAAAGGAAGTAAATTCTTGAATGTGAAAGGTCATAGCAAGGGTCACATGCAAGAAATGGCTCTACTTGCTGAGTACTCCAACAATTCACTTCTCTTAAGATAGCAGTTAAAGATTCTCAGGAAAGCTCCTCAGAATGTTTCCTCTAAAAACAAACAACAAAAAAGAGAAAAAATATATAGTTAAATTTATTTTTCTCTAAATGTCTTTTCAGACTCTCTCAAAATGACAGTTAAGTCTCCAACATCCTCCCAGAATGATCCTCTAATGGTACTTAACTGGTCTTTCACAGATTCTTTGTCCATGATGGTTAAGTCTCTAAGTTTCCTCAAGAAAGAAGCTTTCAGTCCTCTCTCTATTCCTCACTTTGACTTCTCTACAAGTGACAATTTACTGCCCATCCCCTTAGATTCTTTCCCTTCTTTCTTAAAGGTAAAGGAACAACTTTTAAAATCTCTGAGGGATGGACTATTTAAAATGAGGTTACATATTCATTAAAATTATATGGTCTTTAAATATTTCAGTTTTTACATGCAGAATTTAAGAAGCTATTTATTTTCTCTCAGATGTTGTGAAAGCACTCCTAGACCTGCTCATTCTAGTAATCCTCCTTATTCCTTTGCTCATATCCTTTGTTTTTTAGGGTTAAGATAAATCATGCTAACTGTTGGTCCCTACTACCACTACCAGACCCTTGCTCTTCCATCATTACTTTTCAATCCTTTCTTTGAAGTTCATAGTAACCTGTCCTCAATATTATTGGTTCCATTTATTGTCTTATTTGACAAATTCTTACATTGCTTAATAACTGCATCACCTGTCTTAGCCTTTTCATAATAATCTCTATCATCATCCTCTAATGTGCATGAGCTTATTTGATCAACTTCAACTTCCATTACCTAATCACTTCATCTTCATTCTAGCTCAGTCATCCTGCAGGGTGCTCAGTCTTTTAAATACATCCATAAGACAGTGATATGCTGCATACCTTCTATGTGTCAAGAGACATGTTCATCTCTGGGAATGCAAAGAGCAAACTGAAATAGCACCTTCCTTCCAGAAGCTTACATTCCATTGGAGAAAAGTGTATATTAGTAAATAAACACATGCAAACTATACGTACCACATGAGCTTCTAGAAATCATTACTCCAAAATCTGGTCTCAGACATAAATTGGCTACATCTCCCGTTCAGTATTCTAGGGCTACTTTGAGGGGACAGGAGTGATTGTCTAATACCAATTGCTCCAGCCCATATAGGTGTATTTCTATCCCCAAGATTAACAACTGAAAACAATTTAGTCTATTAGCCTTAAGTGGCTTTTAGAAAGTAGTATTTACTAAGGGAGTAGAGTAAGAATAGTTAGTATGAAACTCACCCACTCCCCCCAAAAAACAAACAAACAAGCAAACACTGTGACAAAATCTACCACAAATACATACAGAGTCCAGGGGAAAGTACTTGAGCTTACAGAGAGCTTTTGGGAGAGGGCTAACTCACAGATCCTGGTTACTGAAGCCACTTTTTCCTATTCAAGGGATTTTCAAGACATTCCTCTTAGATATGATGTAGTTTCTTTGTTGGACTCTTGTGGTACCATGAAGTGTTCTTGACTCTTTCAATAATGCAGATAATACCACCAGGTGACCTGGAAACTTCGTTTAAGATCTGAATTGGAAGTACAATATACTTTGGATCCTTAAAAACTGGAATGTTTACTTCTGATAAAAGCGAGGAGAGGGAGGAGATCTGGCCAAGATCAAAGGCATCTCCTCCTTGGTCCTTTCTAATATCTCAAATTTCCCTTTCCATCTAACAATATTTTTTATATGGGACTTGGAAAGAATAATGAAATTACACAGAAAACTGAAACACAGTTTGACATAATTTGACTTCATCAAATGATTTTCAAAGACTTTTTGCACTTCTGTAAAAGACCAGTCATTGATTGAGATGGGCCCTCATTTAGTTACAGTATCAAGTCTAAAATAGGGTGGAGTGATTTGACCCAACCCATATCTATCCCTATCTCTGTCTCTGTCTATTTCTATCTCTATCTCTATCTCCACACACACAAAGTTGTTCTTCTCATCATCATCATCATCATCATCATCATCATCATCATCATTATAGATATAGGGAGAACAAGCAACATGGAGGATCAAGAAGACTTTAAAAAGAAAGTGTTGACTGAATAGGATTTTGAAGGAAACAAGTAATTCTAAAAGGAAACATGAAATGAGTATGTTCTAGGCATGAGTGAGAGCCAGCACAAAAAGATGGAATAGGAACACGGAGGATGTCATATATAAGGAACAGCATGTAGGCCCAGGCTGGACCATAGAGTGTAAGAAGGGGTTGAGATAGGGAGAGGGACTGGACTTGTGATTTCATTGGCATAGGCAACTACTTGGGGGAGGAAATTTCTACCAATGATGTCTACACTTTCTCTGTCAAAAATGGTCTTAGAGAGTTGGATAAAGCACTGAGGTTCAATGGTTTGCCCAGGTTCACTATGTTATTAAAAGTATATGCATAATAAAAAGTAAATGTATAATGAAGTTCCTAGAGTTGTGAAGGAAAAGCTAAATAGAGGAGCTTACCTGAGCAAATACCTCATTACCATCAAATTGGCTAACATGACAGAAAAAAATGATAAATGCTGGAGGGGATTGTAGTAACAATCTGGCTAGCAGCTTCTGTAAGGGTGTAAGACCCACCAACAACCAGCACACAGAGAGCTGCCAACATAGGTTCTTTTGATTGGCTTTACTAAGGAAAGCAACATTAAGAGGTTAACAATCTTATTTTAATCCAACATGCAAATATCATTCATTTAGTTCAAGGGAAAAAGCCAGCACTCTGAACTTCAGAGCAAATACAAACAAATTATAAACATCAACAGACAGACCTTGTCTGATTCAAATCTCAATTCATAGTTACCAGAGTTTAACAAAGTCCCAACATTTGGGTTTACAAGCTGGAGGGAGCTTAATTACAGCTGCCCAGAGTCTCTACATTAACACACCTCCAAGAGTGAGAGCCCCAAGCAAATAGCTCTGTTCTCTCTTTTTATACACTCTTTAGCCGTCATCAAATGTCATCTGAATGACCAGAACTCAGGCTCCTACTATTGGCTCTGGTCTTAGCAACTCCCCTTAGGACCCTGAGGGCTTCACTCCCACATAGGCTTAGAACCTAGTAGATAGGGGTTTAGGCCTGTGGCTTTGCACCTAGTAAGGCTCAATCAAAGACACTTAATTAATCATTTTAAAACAGTAAGAAAGTCCCAGCTTAATTGATATGGAGAAATTGAGACATTAACGAACTGTTGGTGCAGTTTTGAACTGGTCCAATAATTGTGGAAAACAATTTGGAACTATGCCAAAAAGGCTTTCAAATCTCCCCCAAATCAAAGAAAAAGTAAAAGGACCCATAGGGACAAAAAAGAGATTTATAGTAGTTATTTGGGTAATAGCAAAGCATTGGAAATTGAGGAAATCTTTATCAATTGGGGAAAAGCTCAACAAGTTTTGCATATGATTGTGATGGAATACTATTGTGCTATAAGAAATAACAAGCAGGGTGGTTTCAGAAAAAATGGAAGGATGTATATGAACTGATGCAAAGTAAATCAAGCAGAATCAGGGAGATATTGTACATAGTAACAGCAACATTGTAACAATGTTCAACTGGGTAAGACTACTCTGGTCAAAACAAAGATCCAAGACAGTTCCAAAAGATCCGTGATGAAAAATACTACCTACCCCCAGAGGAAAAAAACACTGATGCTGAATGCAGATTGAAACATTTTTTCACATTCTTTAGTTTTCTTACTTTTTATTTTTTTTTAAATATGGCTAATATAGAAATATGTTTTGCTTGAATTCTTATGTATGATTGCTCTGATATTGTTTGCCTTTTCAATATTTAGGGATAGAGGAAGGGAGAGAATCTGAAACTCAAAATTAAAAACAAGTTAAATAATTAAATGAGAGAGAGAGAGAGAGAGAGAGAGAGAGATTTATGTTTGATTCTACTGGCAATAGGAAGTAGTGGAATGTTATTGAGAAAGAATTAAACTTTTTGACCTCAAAGATCTTGAATTTTGAAATTTCAATCTTTGATCATAATCTTCACTTCTCAACTCTCATACCATCTTTCTTCTCTTGAACTTGTTCTTTGTCATCATAATAACTTCTAATATCTAAGTATTCTCCAAATCCATGCTGTAGGCCCTGACCTTACCTCACTGAACCTTGGAGGGGGCTTGATATAGTGGAAAGAGTCAGAGTCAAAAAGAGTATTTTGAGTCAGAGGACCTGGAACTGAATCCTTTCTTTGTTCTTTAAGTGTCCTCATATAAGTGTCTTAACCCACCTGGCTCTACGTTTCCTCATATGTAAAAAAGAGAGTTGGATTAGTAGTTTCTGAGAGCCCTTGCAGCTCTAGAGCTATGTTCCTATCACTGTCATGACACTATACTTAGCCATTTGATGATGCCTCATTCTCTTGGTAATAAAAAATGCTACCCCCATATCCTGAAAGAGAAACAATGGACTAAATAAGAAGAATGAGTCACATTTTTGTACATGGAAAATATTTGTTTTTCTTGTCTGTGCTTTTTTATTAGAATGGTTAGTTTTTATGAATGTGGGGGGAGAGAGAGGAGCAAGAACAAATAAATGCTTGATAACTGAAACAAAATTAAGATGAAATGAAATGAAAATAATATATTGTCTTACAGTCTTAAATTTGTTGCTCTTTTGTCATTCTGTTATTCCTGTCCTACTGATTCCCAACTCTACTCTCCTCTTTTTAGGTTGAGCCAGCAAGAGGGGAAAAAAATCTCAATTGTGTAAATCTCATAAAAAGTCCTGTTTTCTGATCTCAGTTGAGGCCTCATCAATGCACTAAAACTATTCTTTTCATCATTGAAATACTGCCTCTCAACATGTCACAGCAATAATTCCAAACTTCTTTCTTGTTAAGGCCAAGTATATACTGTTAGTGTAGAAAAGTTGGTCATGACAGCTTTTGCGTATTTCTCCATTTTCTTTCGTGGTTGTCCTCTTTCTATTTCCGCCATTTAATGTTCTTGGGATAATTTTGCAGTGACTAAGCCATCAGTTTGAAACTGAATAATGGCAATAAGATGTCTTGTTCAGGTGTCTTGTTCAATAATGACTGAATTGACAGTAGGTTTCTCTATATATCACTGAGAACTTTTGCCACATGCTCTTTTACTCCTCAGCCAATATATTTTTAAGTGTTTACAGGGGTTTTTCTGAGTTATACAAGCTGTGACTGCCTTGTATGAAGTACAAAAACAGAGAATTGCCCTATATTTGGAGAGCCCAATGGTGTCCTCTCATCTTTTGGCGATAAATATGAAGTGCCTTCTGTTAAGCAAGATGGTACCATGCTTGCACCAGAAAAGAAGCTGTTAAAGTGTTTCATATGCCACTGTGAAACATTTGATGAAATAATCTTTTATGTTCTCCGGTTTTGCGGAGAAGCTAGAGCTTCAGTCATTTTCCTTTATAGGATAGTTCTGCTCTTCATCATGTTAACAGAATGTGATGTTTCTACTTAGCCTATCTCACTTTAGTTTTTGTTCATTTGCTTTCCTTTTGGCCATCTAGACAACAAGAAATTTTCCACATCCTTCTTTAGGTGTTCAATTTCTCTTCCAACTGCTTTGCTTCTTAAGTCTCTATAATATAGTTTGCTGTGGGTGTTGAACTGTTTATTTTGTTCTTTGTGTTGTATTATCCTTTTGTATTTCATTACACTTATGACTTTCATGCTTAATTGATGATTGAAGACAAGTGTAGAAGTACAAGAGTACAAGTTCACTATTGCATGACACATATCATTTAGATATTGATGTAATCTGTCAATGTCTTCCATAGGTCTTCAATAGTTTTATCAAGCCATTTCTGTCATGATGGTATTCCATGTCCTTTGGACTATCCCAAAAGTTGGTTCTATCTTTCCTCCTTTGGTTCTTATTGTTACAACAGCACTGACATACATTGTTGCAAATTCGTACTGGAGCATTTTCATGCTAAATAAAATACTATGGAAGAATAGAATCATTCAGGATGACTACAAAATATGCCAGCTTTTTTGAATTATTTTGTTTTGTCATGATTTGTCTATTAGTCACATTTGTACGACCAGACTCAAAAGGGACTTTTCAGAATTCCATTCAAAGTATTTCTATCTTCTTTTCAAAAAACATTTGAGATTGTTATTCTTTTTCCCAGCTTTCATGATCCGTTTTTAGATGTGCAACTTGAATTTGTATTAAGTATTAATTTACAATCCCTCCAGGTACTTTAAGTTTGCCCTCTTCAAATCTGAGTAACTCCTCACTTTCCACTAACCTTATCTTATCTTGGTTTTAGAATAAAACTATTTGCTAAAATTGCTCCACGATGATTGTCAATGCATTATGGTTTAATGTGGGGATGAAGATATCATTTTTTAAAAAAAAGGCAATCTGAAGGCCTTGCCTATAACTAGTTAGATCCCCTTACCGTTTTGTTACAATGGTATACTGGTGACTAACAAATGCATTTATATTTTCAATCCATTTCTTACCCACTTACTTTTTACTACATGTTCCTCACAAATCATTAACTTTTATCAGTCCGTGGATAAATTCACTAAGTTTTCCACTTTGGAATGAATAGAATGCTTATTTCAATTTACCTAAATCTCTGGACTGAGATGAAAGGGGGGTGGGGACAAAAACAAGCAAAAACTTCACAATGGCATGTTCACAATTATGGAGACAAAAACAGTCAATTTTTATCATCTGCTGGATGCTTCCTTCTATCTTTAATATAATTTCCAAGGAAAGCCCTGATTATTTCCGGCTAATCAGAGAGAAAGCATTTCATTTTCTTATACTTGGAATCCAGCACTATAAATTTCAGCATTGTTCCTCAACTGTATCAAAAACTGAAGGAAAAAGACAAAAGTTCTACTGTTAAGTATAACAATATGGTTCATCCAATATTTATTAAGTGGCTCACATGTACAAAGAGCAGTACTTGGTTGTCTTTGTTATCATCCAATTTGCAGCATACCAGAGAAGATAAAAAAATCTAGATACATAATTCTAATCCAAACTATAATGTATGTTGATGAAAAATGAGCCAAATCTTATTTGAAGTATGGGGAAGAAAAAATATTTCCTTTAGGGGTGGGTTAGTGAAAACTTCCTGGCAAAGGTGGCATTTGAGTTAAAGAGTTTTAGGTAGGCAGAGGTGGGGAGAGGGAAAGCAAGTGGTGAGAGGTGGGAGAGCATCTGAGTGTGTGCAAGGAATAAATCCTTTAGTTGACAGAATAGGAAGTCTAGGATGTTGCTCAGTAAACAATAGAAAACTACTGTAGGATTTTGAGAAAGAGAATGACAGGATTGTAATCTGCCCATAAGGAAACTTAGTTTGACAGCAATAGGCAGAATGGATTGGATAGGAAAGAAACCAGAGACAAGGGACCACTTATGGGACCATTGTAAAAGTCTAGAACAAGGGTGGGGGGGAGTGCAGCCAAGATGGAGGCTAGAAAGCAGGGACTTGCCTAAGGCTCTCCCCCAGGAACCTCCAAACAGATAAAAAATGGCTCTGAACAAATTCTAGAATGCAGAACCAACAAAATGGCAGAGGGAAGCAGGGATCCAGCCCAGGATAGCCTGGATGGTCGCTGAGTAAGGTCTATCTTGCACAGTGCTGGGAACAGAGTGGAGCAGAGGCCAGCATGGTCTGCGCCTGGAACAACCAGAGCAGGAGCCAGGTGGAATAGGCCCTAGTGCCCTGAATTAGTGAGCAGTGGCAGTTACCAGACTTCTCAACCCACAAACACCGAAGACAACAGAGAAGGTCAGTGGGAAAACCTGCAGGGGACAGAATGAAACGAGTTCCTGGTTCGGCCACTGCCCTGGGGGCAGCGGAGGTGGTGCAGCTACAGAACTACAGCTGTGGTTGCTTCTGACCCAAGGCCCACCTGGTAGGTGGAATTAAGTGGCAGATCAGAGTGAGAGTGCAGAGCCTGCTTAAGATCTGAGTCAGGTCCAGGTTGGTGGTTCTTGGGAGAAGAGGAGTTCTGGTGTGGCAGAGCTTCCTGTGTAGAAATAGATCTGAAAACAGCAGCGCAACCCCTCAAGCTTGGGACAAACTACTCTTTACTCTGCAAGCAGACATACCCCCATGAAAAACTCAAGGGTCAAGTAGCTGGCTGGGAACATGGCCCGGCAGCGAAAACGGATTCAGATTCAGACTCAGACTTTGGAATCTTTCACTGGTGACAAAGAGTACCAAAACATACATCCAGAAGAAGTCAACAAAGTCAAAGAGCCTATATTAAAAGCCTCCAAGAAAAACAGGAAGTGGTCTCAGGCCATGGAAGAGCTCAAAAAGGATTTGGAAAAGCAAGTTAGAGAAGTAGAGGAAAAATTGGGAACAGAAATGAGAATGATGTGAGAAAACCATGAAAAACAAGTCAATGACTTGCTAAAGGAGACCCAAAAAATATTGAAGAAAATAACACCTTAAAAAATAGACTAACTCAAATGGCAAAAGAGCTCCAAAAAGCCAATGAGGAGAAGAATGCCTTGAAAGGCAGAATTAGCCATGATAAAAAAAAAAGCCTAAATATCATCTTTCAAGAAATTATCAAGGAGAACTGCCCTGATATTCTAAAGCCACAGGGAAAAATAGAAATTGAAAGAATCCACCCATCACCTCCTGAAAAAGATCCCAAAAAGAAAACTCCTAGGAATATTGTTGCCAAATTCTAGAGCCCCCAGATCAAGGAGAAAGTATTGCAAGCAGCCAGGAAGAAACAATTTGAGTATTGTGGAAACACAATCAGGATAACACAAGATCTAGCAGCTTCTACATTAAAGGATTGAAGGGCTTGGAATATGATATTCCAGAGGTCAATGGAGCTAGGATTAATACCAAGAATCACCTACCCAGCAAAACTGAGTATCATGCTCCAAGGCAAAATATAGATTCTCAATAAAATAGAGGACTTTCAAGCTTTGTCAGTGAAAAGACCAGAGCTGAATAGAAAATTTGACTTTCAAACACAAGAATCAAGAGAAGCATGAAAGGGCAAGCAAGAAAGATAAATCATAAGGGACTTACTAAAGTTGAACTGTTTTGTTTACATTTTTACATGGAAAGATGATGTGTATAATTCATGAGACCTCAGTATTAGGATAGCTGAAGAGGATACACACACACACACACACACACACATATATATATATATAGACAGAGGGCACAGGGTGAGTTGAATATGAAGGGATGATATATAAAAAAAATCAAATTAAGGGATGAGAGAGGAATATATTGAGAGAAGGAGAAAGAAGGAGACAGAATGGGGTAAATTATCTTGCATAAAAGTGGCAAAGAAAAGCAGTCCTGTTGGGAGGGAAGAGGGGGCAGGTGATGGGGAATGCTTGAATCTTGCTCTCATCAGATTTGACCTGAGGAGGGAATAACATACACCCTCAAATGGGTATCTTACCCCACAGGAAAGAAGCAGGAAGGTGAAAAAAAGGGGGGATGATAGAAGGGAGGGAAGATAGGGGGAGGAGGTAATCAAAAACAAACACTTTTGAAAAGGGACAGGGTCAAGGAAGAAAACTGGATAATGGGGAATAGGATAGGAAGGAGCAAAATTTAGTTAGTTTTTCACAACATGAGTATTGTGGAAAGGTTTTGCATAATGATACAAATGTGGCCTATGTTGAATTCTTGCCTTCTTAGGGAGGGTGGGTGGGAAGGGAAAAGGGGAGAGAATTTGGAACTCGAAATTTTAAAAGAAGATGTTCAAAAGAAAAGTTTTTGCATGCAACTAGGAAATAAAATATACAGGCAATGGGGCTTAGAAATCTATTTTGCCCTATAAGAAAGTAAGGGAAAAGGGGATGGGGGGAGTGGGGTGGCAGAAGGGAGGGCTGACTGGGGAATGGGGCTATCAGAATATATGCCATCTTGGAGTGGCAGGGGAGGGTAGAAATGGAAAGAAAATTTGCAATTCCAACTCTTGTGAAAATGAATACTGAAAACTAAATATATTAAATAAACAAACAAATAAATAAATAATGGGGAAAAAAAGAACAAGGATGGGGAACTTGCGGCCTCAAGGCCATATGTGGGTCTCTTGGTCCTCAAGTGTGGCCCTTTGACTGAATCCAAACTTCACAAAACAAACCCCTTTAATAAAAGGATTGGTTCTGTAAAATTTGGATTCACTCAAAAGGCCCCACCCTAGGACCTAGAAGGTCACTGTGGCCTCGAGGATGCAGGTTCCCCAGCCTTGGTCTAGAATAAAGAGTAATGCATCTATGAACATATTAAAATGAAATTATATGATTATTATATTTTATCATTCTATATTTCCTTTTGCTTTAAAACCTCTAATCCTGTTCATTGTTGTCACCAAGACCTCAAATTCCTTCTTTATTCTTTAGTTCTTTCTCAGGCCATCATCCCTGCACTAACTACACTCACCTCCTTTCCCTATTTCAAACCCGTGGTGAACTAGTTCAACTCTACACTATCTTCTTTCGAATTACTTGCCCTTTATTCTATTGCTGATCATTCCTGGCCAAGCCTCAATCTTAGATCACTCCCACTGTCTCCTTCCTTATCTCCTCTTCATGTGCTACTGAACAAAGGTTACTCTCACCATCTCCTTCCTTCTCTCTTATTCATATGCTATTGAACAAAGCTAGAAAAAGTCATAAAACAGTGTTAACAGAGTCCTCTACAAATTTTGTTACGTAATCTCAAATGTACCACTTAAGAAGACAATCTTTGACATGTCCTTGATTGATTCACTATTGGATTCACCACGCAAGCTTTTCCAAATGTTTCATTGTTTCTCAGCCCTCCCATGACACTCTTCTTGTCTCCTCGTTAGCTGAGAATCTTGCCTTATATTTCACTGAAAAATTTGAGATGCCTTTTGCCACTATCTTTTTCAGTGTTTTCACATGATAAAACCCTTCTCCTTGCCAAGGCAAACCTCTCTGAATACAGAATCAATCCCCCTTCCGTCCCATTCTTCTCCAGCAGATAATATCCTTTATCATCTTCACTCTCTTGCTAATCTTTGATTTCTTCCTGTCTACCTTTTGCTTTTAGCTGCCTTAAAAACACAGCCAGGCCTCCTCTATCCTTAAAAAAAGCCCTGCTTAGGGACAGCTAGGTGGTGCAGTAGATAGAACACCAGCCCAGGAGTCAGGAGGACCTGAGTTCAAATCCAGCCTTTGATACTTGACACTAGCTATGTGACCCTGGACAAGTCACTTACTCCCAATTGCCTCACCAATGCCAAATCAAACTGCATGATTTGCACATCTCATTTATCATCCTACACCTGTCATCTATTTTATAACTAAAATTCTTGAGGAAGCCTCTATTTTGATAATCTCTTTACTAAGGAAAATGTCCAGGCCATCTATGTCTTCACTCTCTCCAGGCCCTACTCCTGATTTTCTCTACCACAAACTTTCTCTAACAAACCTCCTTAACCTGGAAGTACCACAAACTTTCTCTAACAAACCTCCTTAACCTGGAAGTACACCCCACTCTTAAACTTTTCACAATAAGTGTTCCCTCTGTCCTTGGTCCATTTCCTCTGATTGTCTAGTTCCTCCCAGAACCTCTATTTTAAGGCAAACTCCCAGGACAACTATGTTTTCATTGCTTTCTTGTTTCCATTCCTGACATTCCAGACTTTTTCTATTATTTGCCTATAAGGATACCTTCCTTCCCCCTGCCCCAACTCTTCCCTCTCTTAAACTTTCCTGTTTCTGTTGAATGAGCTACTCTTCTTATAAAGTCACCACCTCATGACCCAACTATTGCAATAGTCTTCAAGTACATCTTCCTGCCTTGTGTCTTCCCATTTCAGGCCATCATCCACTCAGTTGTCAAACCAAAGCATAGGTCTGGCTATGTCACTCCCCTATTCAATAAACTGTATTGAATCCCTATTAAATCTAGGATTAAATATGAAAGTCTCTGGATTTGAAAGTCCTTCATATTCTGGCCCCTTCCCACCTGTTCAATCCTCTTATCCTATCCTCCCCTGCATGTATGCTATAATCTAGCAACAATGGCTTCCTTGCTGTTCCTCCTGCTGTTCCTTTCCTTACTCTATGCACTTTCTCCTACAGTTGCCTATGGCTTGAATGCCCTCCCTCCTCATCTATGCTTCCTGGCTTCCCTGCCTTCATTCAAATGACATTTTCAGGTCCCCCTCAGTGCTAGAGATATATATGAGATTACTTCCAGTTTATACTGTATCTATCATATGTATACATAGCTGTTTGTGTGTTTTTGTCTCCATTAGATTGTGAGTTACTTGAAAGCTGGGGTTGTTTACAACTATCTTTGTATCATTAGCACTTAGCAGAGTGCCTGGTATATAGTAAACACTTTAAAAAACATACTGATTTCATTTGTTGATGGAAGGAATTTTACATCCCTTTTCCCAATTTGTTCCAAACTCTGAATCTTACCTTTCATGTAAAACATCTTGTTTTGGAGTCAGAAACAAAATAACACACAAGATTTCTAATAGAATCAGAATAACATAGAGGATAGGGAGCTGGCCTCAGAGTTAGGAAAATCTGGGTGCAAATTTTGTAGCAGACTTGGTGATGTAACTCTTAAAGGCAAAGTACTTAAACTCTTGGTGCCTCAAACAAATTTCTAAGACTATAAATTTCAAAGGAGTGCCAATAGAGAGAATTTGCTCATCTAGAGTTCTCTATTCCAATGAATCATGTTTTATACCTGAACCAAAATAAATGATATCATTGCAAACCATCTAATGTTTGCTAAAATTTATTTTTAATTGGTAGAATAAGAAAGAGCGGTATTTTACATATAGATGACCCCAAACAGCCCTGCAAGTATTAACTGAATACTGACACTGTGGCTATGAGAAGTGGTGTATATGAACCTATGGCTAGTCTGAGTTAGGTGGCTAAGCCAACAGTGGGATCTATATTTGTGAGGTCATCTCAGTATCACAGAGGGCAGTGCATGCAAACTGATACAACATAAAGATATAATTTGGGGGAAGCAATGGTTGAATCTTTTTTTTTGGAGGAGGGAAGGCAGGGCAATTGAGGTTAAGTGCCTTGCTCAAGGTCAGAAAGCTAGCAAGCTGTCAAGTGTCTGAGGCTGGATTTGAACTCAGGTCTTCCTGACTCTGGGGCTGGTGCTCTACTCACTGCTCCACCTAACTGCCCAGGTTGAACCTTATAAATCATCTACTACCTGGGACTCCCTAACTTTTTGTCTTTCTAATTTCTCGTGGATTCCCTTGGATTTGAAATTGGATAAGTGTTTATGGCTCATCTCATCCTAATAATATGGTTTAGGTTTTTATATTATTCCATATTTCAACCCTACTTGTTCTCCACATCCTTTACTCCAGGAAATAATTGAATTTTCCTTTGCTTGAGATGTTTGCTATTTCACTTGATGTCCTTAAGGAACTTATAATCCTATATAAGAAGGAATGATTATATTGTGAACAAGGGAAAGACGAAAAGGGAATGAACACATTTATAGCACCTAGCCAGATACTTTACAAATATTAGGTCATTTGGACCTCTCTTTCTTTGGTAGATGATGTTATTATCCACATTTTACAGTTGAGGAAACAGGGCTACAGTAGTTAAGTGACTTGTTTAGGGTTGCACTGATAGTAAGTGTGCAAATATGGATTTTAATTCAGAATTTAAATCAGGAAGCTGACTTCAAGCCCACTACTCTACACCCACTGTGCCACCTTCTTGACACATGAAACATTTAGAAACTATTACAGCAAATCATGGAATGTTACATATATATATATATATATATAATTCTCTCAATGATAACTCAGATTAAATATGGCTATTTGAGGAGAATTACCATTCAATTTACATCCCGAGCCTCAATCAAAAATATTATTCTATTTATTATGCCATCAGAAAGACATAGAAATGAATTCTGATAGCATTTAATTGACATAGAATTAACACACACACACACACACACACACACACACACCATTTTCTATTCTGTACACAAATGATTACAACCTCCCAAACCTCCAAGTAAAATAGGAACAAATTAGGGGCAGCTAGATGGCACAGTGAGTACGGCACCGGCCCTGGAGTCAGGAGGACCTGAGTTCAAATCCAGTCTCAGACACTGGACGCATGTATTAACTGTGTGACCTTGGGCAAGTCATTTAAGCCCAGTTGCCCTGCCCCCCTCTCAAAACAAAACAAAAAATATGATCAAATTCCCAGTCAGTCCCTCTGACTCTCCAGCATAATTGGGGTGGTTCAGTCCCTTTAGAACTCACATTCATAATGGTAGACATTTCATTTAGTGTACAGGTATATGTGAATATGTATCTTTTTCTGGGACTCCTTAGAGGCAAATAAACAAGTGATGCTTAAAGTTGCCTAACAACTACTGAAAGTTCACACCTAGGTTCTGAAATCTTCTGAGATCAGCTATACTACTCTGGATAGCCATATCATACTAAGTGTTCTCCTTTCTTCCATGTTCACCCAAGCCCCTCTGATTGCCTCTCCTGTCTACTCCAAACTATGACTCTTGCAGCCCAACTTTTTTTATTTTTTAATCATTATTTATTTTTTGAGGGAATCAGAATTAAGTGACTTACCCAAGGTCACACAGCTAGCAAGTGTGTCAAGTGTCTGAGGCCAGATTTGAACTCAGGTCTTACTGACTCCAAGGCTGGTGCTCTACTCACTGAGCTACCCACCTGCCCCAAATGCCTGCTTTCTATTTTGATTAGTCTCACCATAGTATTAGCCATCACAACCAGCTGCCTATACTACTCTAAAAACTGCCTTGGAGGATATCTAATCCCTGCTCCCTTATTTCTCCAATGCATTTATCTAAAAGTATTAAATGTATGCTTAACAAAGTCCATGAACAGTCTTTTTAAGCATACATTTGATCATTTTACT
This sequence comes from Trichosurus vulpecula, assembly GCF_011100635.1. NCBI lineage: Eukaryota > Metazoa > Chordata > Mammalia > Diprotodontia > Phalangeridae > Trichosurus > Trichosurus vulpecula. Next base: position 326,258,444 of record NC_050573.1, on the reverse strand, counting down.
CCTGTCCTGGAAAACCTTTAGTGACATCCTATTTCCTCCTGAATAAAGTTCAGAGAGGTGTTGCAGTAGATAGAGTGGTGGGCCTGGGGTTAGGAAGACTCATCTTCCTGAGTTCAAGTATGGCCTCAGACACTTACTAACTGTGTGATTCTGGGCAAGTCATTTAATCCTGTTTGCCTCAGTTTCTTCATCTGTAAAATGAGCTGGAGAAGGAAATGGTAAATCACTCCAGTATCTTTGCCAAGAAAACTCCAAATGTGATAATGGAGAATTGGACATGACTAAAAATAAATGACTCAAATCCCAACCCTGCCTCCTTCATCACCGCTTTGTTGTGGTAGAGGGGCTTGTATAGCTTAATTAAGCTATATGCTAAGTCATAGAGGGCTACCCAAGATGTACAATTCATAGTAGAGTGTTCTGACAGAAAGCGATCCGCTGGAGAAGGAAATGGCAAACCACTCTAGTATCTTTGCCAAGATTGCCACATGCACATTGCTAAAATAACAAAAGAAATGACATTGGAAGACAAGCCCCTTGGCTTGAAAGGGGTTCTATATGCTACTGGAGAAGAATGGTGGACAAATACAAGCAGCTGCAGTACTAATGAAGTGGCTGGGCCAAAGCTGAAAGGAAGCTTAGCTGTGGATACATCTGGAGACAAAAGGAAACTCCGATGCCGAAAGATCAATATTGCTCAGAAACTTGAAATGTAAGATTTATGAACCAAGGTAAACAGAATGTGGTCAAACAGCAGATGGAATGATTAAACATTAACATCTTGGTTATCAGTGAACTTTAATGGATGAGAATGGGTAAATTTCATTCAAATGATTGCTATATATTGCTATATATACTCCTGTGGGCATGAATCCCTTAGAAGGAATGGAGTAGCCCAGCCTTCCTAGTCAGTAAAATGGTAAGAAAAGCATACTTGGGTGTGATCTCAAAAATGACTGAATGATACATATTTGAATGCACAGTAATATAAGTCTATGATCCAACCACTGACTTTGAAAAGGCCAAAATCGATCACTTCTGTGAAGACTTACACCTTCTAGAAATAACATAAAAAATGTCACGTTCATCATAGGGGATTAGAATGCTAAATCAAAATAGGAAATCAAAAGATAACTGGAATGACAGGCAAGTTTGGCCTTAGAGTACCAAATGAAGTAGGGCAGAGATTAAGAGAGTCATCTCAAGATAACTTGCTGCTCATAGCAAACATCACTTTTCAATACCCAAAAGGTGACTCCACACATGGATGTCACCAGATGGTCAAAATAGAAATCAGACTGATTATATACTTTGCAGCCAAATGTGGAGAAGCTTTATATATTAGTTAAAACAAGACCTAAAGCAGACTGTGGTTGGGATCATGAACTTCTTATTGCAAAATTCAGACTGTAACTGAAGGAAGTAGAGAAAACTGTTAGACTGTATAGATATGACCTACATAATATCCCTTATGAATAGGAAATGGGAGGGATGAATAGATTTAAGGGATTAGATCTGGCAGACAGAATGCCTAAAGAACTATGGCAGAGGTCTGCAATACTGTACAGGAGGCAGCAACAGCAACAACAACAACAACAACAACAACAAATTTTCCAAAGGGAAAACAAAGAGCAAGAAAGCAAAATGGCAATTAAGACTTTACAAATAGCTGAAGAAAGAAAATAAGTGAAAGGTAAAGGCAAAAAGGAAATATATATATACCTAAATGGAATGTAGAAATCCAGAGAATAGCAAGGAGAGATAAAAAGATTTTCTTTAACGATCCATGCAAAAAAAGATAGAAAACAATAGAACGGGAAAGAAAAGATATCTCTTCAAGAAAATTAGATATATCAAGGCATTATTTCATGCAAAAATGGGCATGGTAAGAGATAGAAGTGGTAGGGATTTAATAGAGGCAGGAGATATTAGGAAGGGGTGGCATGAATACAAAAAGAACTTGATAAGAAAGATTTTAATATCACTGATAACCATGATGGTGTGGTTACCAACCTAGAGCCAGATATCCTGGAGAATAAAGTAACGTGGATGTCAGGAAGCGTTGATAACAATAATGGAATTCCATCTGAGGTATTAAAAAATCTACAACATGATATGGCTAAAGTGCTGCCGTGAATACACCAGCAAACTTGAAAAACTCAACATTGGCTACTGGGATTGGAAGAGATTAGTTTACATTCAAATCCTAAAGATGGGCAATGCTAAATAATTTTCAAGGTACCAAATAATTGTGCTCATTTCACTTGCCAGCAAAATTCTGTTTAAGATTCTGCAAGCTAGGCAGGGCAGAGCCAAAATGGCAGCTGGAAAGCAGGGACTTGCATGAACCCCCTACCAGGTCCCTCCAAAAACCTATAAAAATGGCTCTGAACAAATTCTAGAACTGCAGAACACACGAAATAGCAGAGGGAAGCAGGGCTCCAGCCCAGGACAGACTGGATAGTCGCGGGGTAAGGTCTATCATGTGGTGCTGGGGAGTGGAGCGGAGAAGAGCAGAGCAGAGCCCAGTGTGGGCTGTGCAGACCAAACAGACTGAGAACCGGGCGGAACAGGCCCTAGTGCCCTGAACCAGAGAGCTGTGGCAGTTACCAGACTTCTCAACCCACAAACACCAAAGAAACAGAGAAGGTTAGTGGGAAAAGTTGCTGGGGACAGAGAGAAAGGAGTTCCTGGCTCATCCACTGCCGGGATGGGGAAGGGGAAGAGGGCAGTGGAGGAGGTGCAGCTACAGAGCTACAGTTGCAGTTGCTTCCAGCCTGAGGCCCACCTGGTAGGAGGAATTAAGTGGCAGATCAGAGTAGGAGTGCAGACCCTGCTTAAGATCTGAGTTGCTGTTCAGGTTGGTGGTTCTTGGGGGAGGAGAAGTGCTGGTGTGGAAGAGCTTGCTGTGTAGAAATAGCTCTGAAAACAACAGAGCAACCCCTCAAGCTTAGGACAAACTATTCTCTATTCTACAAGCAGTCATACCTCCATGAAAAACTGAAGGGTCAAGTAGTTGGCTGGGAACATGGCCAGGCAGCAAAAAAGAAATCAGATTCAGACTCAGACTTTGGAACTTTTTTTTGGTGACATAGAAGACCAAAACATACATCCAGAAGAAGTCAACAAAGTCAAAGAGCCTATATCAAAAGCCTCCAAGAAAAACATGAACTGGTCTCAGGCCATGGAAGAGTTCAAAAAGCATTTGGAAAAGCAAATTAGAGAAATAGAGGAAAAAATTGAGAAGAGAAATGAGAGTGATATGAGAAAACCATGAAACACAAGTCAATGACTTGCTAAAGGAGCCCCCAAAAAATACTGAAGAAAACAATACCTTAAAAAATAGACTAACTCAATTGGCAAAAGAGCTCCAAAAAGCAAATGAGGACAAGAATGCCTTGAAAGGCAGAATTAACCAAATGGAAAGGGAGGTCCAAAAGACCACTGAAGAAAATACTACCTTAAAAATGAGATTGGAGCAAGTGGAAGCTAGTGACTTGATGAGAAATCAAGATATTATAAAACAGAATCAAAGGAATGAAAAAATGGAAGACAATGTGAAATATCTCATTGGAAAAACCACTGACCTGGAAAATAGATCCAGGAGAGATAATTTAAAAATTATTGGACTACCTGAAAGCCATGATCACAAAAGAGCCTAGATATTATCTTTCAAGAAATTATCAAGGAGAACTGCCCTGATATTCTAGAGCCAGAGGGTAAAATAGAAATTGAAAGAATCCAATGCTCGCCTCCTCAAAAAGATCCCCAAAAGAAAACTCCTGGGAATATTGTTGCCAAATTCCAGAGCTTCCAGATCAAGGAGAAAATACTGCAAGCAGCCAGGAAAAAAAAATTTGAGTATTGTGGAAACACAATCAGAATAACACAAGGTCTAGCAGCTTCTATATTAAGGGATGGAAGGGCTTGGAATATGATATTCCAGAGTTCAATGGAGCTAGGATTAAAACCAAGAATCACCTACCCAGCAAAACTGAGTATCATGCTCCAAGGCAAAATATGGATTTTCCATAAAAAGAGGACTTTCAAGCTTTCTCAATGAAAAGACCAGAGCTGAATAGAAAATATGACTTTCAAACACAAGAATCAAAAGAAGCATGAAAAGGTAAAGAAGAAAGAGAAATCATAAGGGACTTACTAAAGTTGAACTGTTTTGTTTACATTCCTACATGGAAAGATGATGTGTATAATTCATGAGACCTCAGTATTAGGGTAGCTGAAGGGAATATACATATATACATACATACATATATGTGTGTGTATATATATACATACATACATATGTGTATATATATGTATATGTATATGTTCGTGTATATGTATATGTATGTATATATGGATGTGTGTGTATATATATGTATATATATGCATATATATATATATATATATATATATATACACACACACACACATACACAGAGGGCACAGGGTGAGTTGAATATGAAGGGATGATATCTAAAAAAATCAAATCAAGGGATGGGAGAGGAATATATTGAAAGAGGGAGAAAGGAAGAGACAGAATGGGGTAAATTATCTCACATAAAAGTGGCAAGAGAATGCAGTTCTATTGGGAGGGAAGAGTGGTCAGGTGAGGGGGAATGAGTGAATCTTGGTCTCATCAGATTTGACCTGAGGAGGGAATAACATACACACTCAATTGGGTATCTCACCCCACAGGAAAGAAGGAAGATGGAGATAAAAAGGGGGGATGATAGAAGGGAGGGCAGATGGGGGAGGAGGTAATCAAAAGCAAACACTTTGGAGAAGGGACAGGGTCAAAGGAGAAAATTGGATAAAGAGGGATAGGATAGGAAGGAGCAAAATATAGTTAGTCTTTCACAACATGAGTATTGTGGAAGGGTTTTGCATAATGATACACATGTGGCCTATGTTGAATTGCTTGCCTTCTTAGGGAGTGTGGGTGGGGAGGGAAGAGGGGAGAGAATTTGGAACTCAAAGTTTTAAAAACAGATGTTCAAAAAAAAGTTTTTGCATTCAACTAGTAAATAAGATATACAGGCAATAGAGCATAGAAATATATCTTGCCCTACAAGAAAGTAAGGGAAAAGGGGATGAGGGGAGTGGGGTGACAGAAGGGAGGGTTGACTGGGGAAAGGGGAAATCAGAATATACGCCATCTTGGAGTGGGGGGGGAGGGTAGAAATGGGGAAAAAGTTTGTAGTTTAAACTCTTGTGAAAATCAATGCTGAGAACCAAAAACATTAAATAAGTAAATAATGATTTAAAAAAAAAGGCTCTGCAAGGTAGGCTTCAGCAATATACAAACCAAGAATTACCAGAAGTACAAGCTCATTTTCAAGAGGCAGAGGAACTTGTGACCAAATTGCCAGCATTTCCTGGGTTATGCAGAAAGCCAGGGAGTTCTTGAAAAAATAAAAATAATAACATCTATTACATCTACTTCCTTGATGCCACTAAGTATTTGACTTTGTGGATCACAACAAAATGTGGCAAGTTCTCAAAGAGGTGGCAATACCAGATCATCTTACTTATCTCTTGAGGAACCTGTATATAGGCCAAGAAGCAACTGTTAGGACCAAACATACAGCAATGGATTGTTTTAATATTAGAAAAGGAGTACGACAAGGCTGTACATTTTCACCTTATTAATTTAACTTATATGTAGAATACATTATGCAAAATGCCACACTGGATGAATCAAAAGCTGGAATTAAGGTTGCTGAGAGAAGCATCAACAATTTCAGATATGCAGATGATAACATTCTGATAGCAGAAAGTGAAGAAGAATTAATAAGCCTCTTGATGAAGGTGAAAGAAGAGAGTGCGAAAACTGGCTTGAAGCTTAACATAAAAAAAACAAAACAAAACCTAAGATCTTGGCAACTGGTCCCATCATTTCCTGGCAAATGGAAGTAGAAGAAATGGAAGCAGTGTATGATTTCATATTCTTGGGTTTAAAGATCACTGCAGCCATGAAATTAAAAGGCACTTTCTCCTTGAAGGAAAGCCATGGAAATATAGAATATAAGTGAATGTAATAAAATAAATAAACAATAATAAAATAATAAAAATAAAAGAAATAAAAATAAATGAAATAAAATAAAAATGAAATTTATGGAAACATAAAATATAAGTGAAATATAAAAAAAGAAGAGACAAGGTTTATATAGTCAAGGTTATGGTTTTTCCAGTAGCAATATATGGCTGTGATATCTGGACTATAAGGAAAACTGAGTGCCAAAGAATTGATGCTTTGAATTCTGGTGCTGGAGAAGACTTTTGAGAGTCCATTGGATAGCAAGGACAGCAGGGTCATTGGACAGCCAATACTTAATTCAAGGTATTCACTGGAAGGTCCAATACTGAAGCTGAAGCTTAAATACTTTGGCCACATAATAAGAAGATGGGACTCACTGGAAGAGATATGATGTTGAGAAAGTTTGAAAGTAAAAGGAAAAGGAGGTGGCAGAGAATGAGACAGCATCATGGAAGCAATGAACATGGAATTGGACAGATTTCAAGAGATAATTATGGATAGAAGGGCCTGGCATGCCATAGTCCATGGCGTCATGAAGGCTCAGGCATAACCAACCATATTTCCCAGACTTATTTCACACTCTTTAAACCTGTCCTATCCATATTCTAGGCAAAAGTATCCTTCTCTTGATCCTAAATACTCGTTGTTATTCTTCTCTTTCTTTGTTTACCCTATTGTCACCTTTATGTCTTTTGAATTGCTGTATTCCTGTAAAGTCAAACTCAAATAGCTTCTGCTTCTTTTTTTTTTATCTTAGGACCTAGCACAGTACTAGGTATATAATAATTGTGTAATGTATAATGTTCTCCTTCCTCATTTCTACTCCCTGGCTTCTTTCTAGTGTCAACTAAAATTCTGCTTATAAGAAACCTTTCCCATTGCCTCTTAATTCTAGTGTCATCCCTCTGTTGATTATCTCCAATTTATCCTGTATATAACTAATTTGTCCACAGTTGTTTGCACATTGTCTCAAAAAATTAGACTACATGTTTCTTGAGATCAGGGACTTGTCATTTGCTTTTTTTTTTGTATGTTCAATGTTGAGCACAGTAATTGGCACATAGCAGGCACTTCTTTAATGTTTATTTACTCATTGGTAAAGTTAATCTATTTATTTTTTCTTCTATAAAGCCTTCCCGTTCTTATGGACAAGTAACTATACCCACCTCCAACCCCACCTAGACCTAGAATACACTAACATTATGTTGTGGAACTCTCTATGTCTTATTGTCTCCTATAGTCATTCTTATTGGCATCAATTAGGCCAAAAGACAGCAATTTCAGTGAGAACAGGGATATGCAGTAATCTAAACTTTGTAGGTTCTCTGCTAGGGGCAGCTAGGTGGCTCAGTGTGTAGAATTCAGGGCTTGCAGTCAGGAAGACTCATCTTCCTGAGTTCAAATCTGGACTCAGACACTTATGATCTGTGTGACTCTGGGCAAGTCATTTAACCCTGTCTGCCTCAATTCCCTCATCTATAAAATTAACTAGATAAGGAAATGGCAAACCATTCCAGTTTCTCTAAGAAATCCCCAAATGCAGTTATGAAGAGTCAGATGACTGTAAATGACTGAACAACAACTTTGTAGCTCCTCCATTACGTAGATCAGGGATGTATGTACAGTAGTCACTAAATAATTATTTGGTGAAATTATTAAAATTGAGATGTTCGCATTTATATATTTAGTAAGTGGCATAGTTCATATTAGAACCCAATGGACCTGGCTTCCACCTTGTCCAAAGTACTTTCCAATATATCCCAATATATATCAAATATATCCCCCCAATATAAGAATATAGGGATTAAGATAAGAGGCAAGACTCATTTAAATTATTTCAAGGTCTAAATCAATGCTAATCCTAAACCTTCCAAGGAAGAAAATTACATTCATCTGTAAGAAATAGCTTTTTAGACTGAAGTGTCTTATGATCTAATTGGCTAGGGTTTCCAAGTATATGACAGAATAATATGAAATATTACATCTTAATGTTTGTCTCTTTATGGTATAAAATTAATGATAGTTTTCTAAATTACAATACACACATGCACACACACACACACACACACACACACACACACACACACACAAGAAAATTACTTCACCGAGAAATAAATTCTGTAGGACACCTTGAAATAGAATCTACCTCTTCTAACACAGCTTCAAAAATGTTAGGGTCATATTTCAAAGTTTTAATCAATATTTAGAAACTTGAACAAAATAAATCTTCAATTTCTCCTGAAATTCAATTCATTAGTTTCAAGGCTAGAGGCACCCTTAGTATAAAATTTATGCTGAGTATTTCTTTTTTTAATATTTATTTTTTTATTTTTAGTTTGCTTCACTTAGTTCCACAGGTTTTTGAGTTCCAAATTTTCTTCCCTTCCACCCAAGATGGCATGGAATCTGATATGCGTTTTACATATACTTCACATTAATCATTTTTACAGAATAGTCAAGTCGTAAGGAAGAACCATGATCAATGGAGCGAACCATGATCAATGGAGCGAATCATGAGAAAGGAGAAACCAAACCAAAAATATACATAGGAAAAAGAGAGACAGCAGATAGTTTCCTTCAGTCTGCATTCATACTCCATAGTTCTTTATCTGGATGTAGATAGCTCTTTCTATCATGAGTCCTTATGGGCTGTCTTTGAACATTGTATTGCTGAGAAAAGTCAAGTCTGTCAAAGTTAGTCATCACAGAGTCAATATGTCTGTGGCTGTGTACAATGTTCTCCTGGTTCTGCTCCTCTCATTCAGCATCATATCATGTAGTTCTTTCCAGGTTATTATGAATTCTGTATCTTCCCCATTTCTTATAGCACAATAATATTCCATTACAATCATATACCACAGCTTGTTTAGCCATTCCCCAATTAATGGGCATCCTCTTGATTTCCAGTTCTTTGCTACCACAAAAAGAGCCGCTATAAATATTTTTGTACATATGGGTCCCTTTATCTCTTGTGTGATCTCTTTAGGATACATATTCTGAGTATTTCTTACTTTATTGCTTTTGTCATCCACTTTACATGTATCAATCACCAGGCTGAAGAGCTAAGAACATAAAACAACTTTTGTCTTGGTGCATCTTATAGAAAACTTCTATACATTTATCAATGACTTAATGGTTTTAGAAATCTATCCAGAGAGATTCTAAATATCATGGAAGCAGATTTTTTTGTAAATTTCATTTCCCAATAACAAATATGACAGATTAGCTTCTTCTAACTGGACATACTTCACTTTGTATTTTAGTAACATTTGAAGGTTTTCATTTTTTCTTCATCAATCCATTGCCACATCCAAGGAGACAAGTCATTTATGCATAAATCATTTAATAAATAAGCATTATTTTAAAAATATAATGAAGATGAAGACATGAAACATTTTATCCAGTTAGTAATTTTTTGTTATGTTTCTGTGACAGGACTAGGAATGTGCTCCTAAGTCCATAGAACTTGTAAGTAGTGCAAGAACCCCAGGAAATACTGATTGAAGGCTATGTGCATAAACCCTGAGCAAAGGATGTTAAATTATTCTTTGAGAGCATTATCATTTTCAGCCTAGGGGCAAGGAAAGGCTCCAAGGAGGAGATGGCATCTCAACTAGGTTTTGAAGACAGAAAAGAATTTTAATAAATAGAGATGAAGAAGAAACAGAATCTAGGTCTGGGGAGCAGGCTTTTTAGAGGCAGCAAAGGACTGGATGAAATTAAGAATACCTTGACTTGATTATAGATTGCTTAAGGAGGAGTGGAATGAAACAATGCTCAATAAGGGGATTTCTGGAGGCCTTACCTATCAGTCTAAGGAGTTTTGATTTTATCTCAGCCTTTAAAGAGCTACTCAAGGTTTGCTTGTATTTATTAGTAGCAGGAAAGAGAGTGATGTGATCAGGTCTGAACATTGGGATTATTATTTTGATATCTTTGTGCAGGGTGAATTAGAGAAGAAAAAGACTAAAGGTGAGTAAATCAGTTAGGAGAGTCATCTGATAGAGAAGTGATAATTGTCTGAAGTATGATGGTAGGAGTGTGAATGGGATGGAAAGTAGAGGTCTGATAGATATGAGGGAAGTATAAATTGACAGTATTTGGTAATGGGTTAGATTTTGTTTATGTTGTTATAGTATTTGTATAGGCTGTATTGCAGCCACCAAAAGATTGGCCTCACATATTAATATCAATGAAAGGAAATTAATGGCTTACATCATGTAGAACTGTGTGTTCTCAGAAGTTAATGATTCCTCCAGGCTGTCAGGACAAGGATTAAAGAGTCCCACATTTCTATATCAGATGATGACTGAGCTGGCTAACTCACTAAATAGCCAGAAAGAAATCTACCTAAAGCAATGACATCAATGAGTAATTTCATAATTTTAGACACATTTACAAAGATACAGTCAATTCTTTCATTTAGGAAAGTGCCAATTATTCAAAAATAGAAGTGAAATGAACCTATTTGCTATTGCAATGATGGTGGATGTTATAAAATTGATTTTTGGTGCCTCTTTTCATTTATCTCTCCCAAGGAGCAAGGTCCCCCTTAGCTTATATGTAAGTCTTAAATATCCAGTAGTTGGGTCACCTTGCTATCTGACTGATTGCCATGTGTATACTTCTCTCTCCTCTTCATCTTATCATTTTCCAGCTCTTGTTTTGGGTACATAATCAAGTGCCCTTTTCTTCTGGAAAGGATGTGCCGATTGACTTCAGTATGGATAAATTCTCCATCCCTGTGACTTTATTACCTGAGAGTGAATTGAATACCACTTCCTTGTATTGAATTTTCTTCCTTATTAAAAAGGATGTGCTTTGAGGGCAAAGATGATCTCAGTGTTTGCAATAATATCCCCAGTACAGTTCAAATGTTTAATAAAGGCTTTTTCTTTGCATTCATTCATGCAAATGTGCACTTTTTGTGTATTTGTTTATTCACCTATACTAAATAGTTTTGATGACTGTTATCTTAAAATATAATTTAAGATTCTCTAGTATTTCTAGGCCCCAATAATTCCAATTTTTTTCATCATTTCCCTTAAGAAGCTTGATCTTCTGTTTCTGTTTGTATTTTGTCAGGTTTTACAAATAAGCTCTGTGGTAGTTTGGTTGCCATTACTTTAAATATCATTTTTATTATATTACTATGGCATGACTATGTATAATGAATCTCCTTCAATCATTATTGTTTTACTCTATTTCTGTAAAGATTGGTTTTATTTGCAATTACAAAATTGCTGTTTCATGGTAAGTTAATTGCCAGCTATGAGCGTTTTAGTAGTAATAGACAAAGAGCCTGATAATTTCTGATGAGGTATTTTACATATTAATACCTCAATAAATTGTTTTAAAATTATTCTTAATTGCATCTATAGGATTCAATAAGTAAATCTTCATGTTATTTATAAAACATTTTTCCTCCTCTTTGCCTATATTTCCTGTGTGTGTGTGTGTGTGTGTGTGTGTCTCCCAAGGTAGCTATCATTTCAAAAACTATAAAACAATGAATGGTAACACCATGACCTTACTTTATCCCTGATTTCACTGGAAGTCCTCAAGTGTTTCTCCTCTACAAAAATGTTAGAGTTTGATTATGGGTAGATACTAAAAGGTGGCACAGTGAAGAATACTGGACTTGGAATCAGAAGGCTCTGAATAGTTACTTGCTATGTGACCTTTGGCAAGTCACTTAACCTCTTTTAGCCTCAGTTTCCTCATCTATAAAATATGAGCTACAATATCCATCTCATGGGGACCAAAGCAGGAAACAAAAATGCTTTGTAAACTTTAAAGTATTATATAAATGTTAACTAATATATTGTTTATAACTAAGAAAAATCCATTTGTTCCTATACTTTTTGGTAATCTTAGCAAATGAGTATAAGGTTCTGGCAATGGCTTTCTTTTTCATTTTTTAAAAATTAATTAATTTATTTTTAGTTTAAACATTCGGTTCCACAAGCTTTTGAGTTCCAAATTTTCTCCCCTTCCCTCTCTTCTACCTGCTACCCTCCCCAAGACAGCATCTAATCTGATATAGGCTCTACATATATATTCACATTAAACATATTTTCACATTAGTCATGTTGTAAAAGAAGAATTATAACCAATGGAATGAACCACAAGAAAGAGGAAACAAAACAAAAAAGAGAGATAAAATAGTTGCTTCAATCTGCATTCAGAATCCATAATTCTTTCTGTAGATGTACAAAGCATTTTCCTTCATGAGTCTTTTGGAGTTGTCTTAGAAACTAGTATTGCTGAGAAGACCCAAGTCTATCAAAGTTAGTCATCACACAATGTGTCTGTAACTGTGTATAATGTCCTCCTGGTTCTGATTCCCTCACTCAGTATCAGTTCATTTAAGTTTTTGAGGTTTTTCTGAAGTCTGTCTGCTCATCATTTCTTATAACACAGTAGTATTCCATCAAATTCATATGCCACAACTTGTTCAGCGATTCGCCAATTGATGGGCATCTCATCAATTTCAAATTCTTTGCCACCACAGAAAGAGCTGCTATAAATATTTTTGTTCATGTGGGTCCTTTTCCCATTTGTATGATCTCTTTTGGATGTACCCCTAGAAGTGGTATTGCTGGGTCAAAGGGTATGTACCCTTTCTATAGCCCTTTGGGCATAGTTCCAAATTGCTCTCTAAAATGGTTGGATCGGTTCACAACTCTTCCCACATCTTCTCCAGTATTTATAATTTTCCTGTTTTGTCATGTTAACCAATCTGACAGGTATGATATGTTACCTAAGTGTTGTTTTGATTTGCATTTCTCTAATCAATAGTGATTTATCATATGACTATAGATATCCTTAATTTCTTCCTCTGGAAACTGCCTGTTCATATCCTTTGACCATTTAGTAAATGGGGAATGACTTGTATTCTCATAAATTTGACTTAGTTCTCTATATATTTTAGAAATGAGGCCTTTATCAGAGATGCTGGTTGTAAAAATTCTTTCCCGGCTTTCTCCTTCCCTCCTAATCCTGTTTGCATTTGCCTTGTTCGTACAGAAAAAATTTTAATGTAATGAAAATTATCCATTTTGAACTTCATTATGTTCTGTATCTGTTTAGTCATAAATTCTTCCATTTTGCATAAAGATGACAGGTAAATTATTCCTTGCTCTGCCAGATTGCTTATAATATCAGCCTTTATATCTAAATCCTGAACCCATTTTGACTTTATTTTGGTATATAGTATAAGATATGGGTCTATGTCCAGGTTCTGCCATACTGTTGTCCAGTTTTCCCAGCAGTTTTTTCAAATAGTGAGTTCTTATCCCACAAGCAGGAGACTTTGGGTTTATCAAACAGTATATTACTATGGTTAGTGACTAATGTGTCTTGTATACTTAACCTATTCCACTGATCTGTCACTCTGTTTCTTAGCCAGTACCAAGTAGTTTTGATGATTGCTGCTTTACAATAGAGTTTAAGATCTGGTATGGCTAGGCCTCCTTCCCTAGCATTTCTTTTCATTAATTCCCTTGATATTCTGGACATTTTGTTCTTCCAGATGAATTTTGTTATTATTTTTCTAGCTCTATAAGATAATTTTTAAGTAGTTTGATTGGTATAGAACTAAATAAGTAAATTAATTTAGTAAAATAGTCATTATTATTATATTAGCTGAGCCTAACCGTGAGCAACTGATGTTTTTCCAATTATTTAGATCTGACTTCATGTGAAAAATGTTTTGTGTGAAAATTTGTGCAAAAAAGTGTTCATATAGTTCCTGGGTTTGTTTTGGCAAGTAGAGTCCCAAATATTTTATAGTGTCTACGGTAACTTTAAATAGAATTTCTCTTTCTGGGCAGCTAGATGGTACAGTGAGTAGAGTACCGGCCCTGGAGTCAGGAGGATCTGAGTTCAAATTCGGCCTCAGACACTTGACACATGTACTAGCTGTGTGACCTTGGGCAAGTCACTTAACCCCAACTGCCCTGCCAAAAAGCAAAAAAAAATAATTTCTCTTTCTATCTCTTGCTGTTGGGCTTTGTTAGTAACATATATAAAAGTTATTTATTATTTCATGTAGTTTTTTACTTGATTCTCTAGGATTCTCTAAGTATATCATCATATCATCTGCAGAGTGATAACTTAGCTTCTTCTTTCCTATTCTAAATCCTTGAATTTCTTTTTCTTGTTTTATTGCTAATGCTGACATTGCTAGTACCAAACTGAATAACAAGGGTGATAATGGGCATCCTTGTTTCACCCCTAATCTTATTGGAAATGCTTATAGCTTGTCCCCATTACATATAATACTTGCTGATGGTTTTAGGTAGATGCTACTTATTTCAAGCAAGACTCTATTTATTCTGATGTTCTCTAGAATTTTTAATAGGAATTGGTGTTGTATTTTGTTAAAAGCTTTTTCCGCATGTATTAATACAATCATATGGCTTCTGCTAGTTTTGCTGTTGATATGCTCAATTATGCTGATAGCTTCCCTAATACTGAACCAGTCTTGCATTCCTGGAATAAATCCTGCCTCATCACAGTGTATTATTCTCATGATAACTTGCTGTAACATCTTTAATTTAATTTTTTCTCTTTTAAATTTATTTATTTTTAGTTTTCAACATTCTTTTCCACAAGATTTTGTGTTCCAAATTTCCCCCACCTCTCTCCCCTACCCCCCATCAAGATGGCATGCATTTGGATTACTCCTCCTTACAGTTTGTCCTCCCTTCTTTTTCCACCCTTTATCCTGTTCCCCTTTACTTTCTTGTATGGTAAGATTGGTTTCTATACCCCATTGCCTGTGTATCTTATTTCCCAGTTGCATGTAAAAACAATTTTTAATATTTGCTTTTAAAACTGAGTTCCAAATTCTCTCCCTTCTTCCCTCCCCACCCACCCTGATTGAGAAGGCAAGTAATTCAATGTAGGTTATACATGTGTCATTATGCAAAACACTTCCATAACGGTCATGTTGGGAAAGATCATATTTCCCTCCATCCTATCCTGCTCCCCATTTATTCTATTTTCTCCTTTGACCCTGTCCCTTTTCAAAATGTTTGCTTCTGACTACCTCCTTGTCCAATCTTCCCTCTCTTTTATCATCCCCCCATCCTTATCTCCTTCTGCCTTACTTTCCTGTAGGGTAAGATACCCAATTGAGTGTGTATGTTAGTCCCTCCTTAAGTCAAATCTGATGCTAGAAAGGTTCACTCATTCCCTTTCATCTCCCCTCTCTTCCCTTCCATTATAATAGCTTTTTCTTGACTGTTTTATGTGGGATAATTTACCCCATTCTATTTCCCCCTTTCTCCTTCTCCCAATATATCCCTCTCTCACCCCTTAATTTTATCTTTTAGATATCATCCCTTCATATTCAATTCCCCTGTGCCCTCTGTTTCTCTCTCTCTGTCTCTGTCTTTCTCTGTCTCTGTCTTTCTCTGTCTCTGTCTCTGTCTCTCTCTGTCTCTGTCTCTCTGTCTCTCTCTCTGTCTCTGTCTCTGTCTCTGTCTCTCTCTCTCTCTCTCTCTCTCTCTATATATATATATATATATATATATATGTAATATGTGTGTATGTATGTATGTATGTATATATGTGTGAATATTCCTTTCAACTGCCCGAATACTGAGAAAGTTCTCATGAGTTACAAATATCATCTTTCTATGTAAGAATGTAAACAAAACAGTTCAAATTTAGTAAGTCCCTTATGATTTGTCTTTCCTGTTTACCTTTTCATTGGATAAAACAATAACAAAATTCATCTGGAAGAAGAAGAGGTCCAGAATACCTAGGGAATTAATGAAAAGAAATGCTAGGGAAGGTGGCCTAGCCATACCAGTTACTAAACTGTATTACAAAGCAGCAGTCATCAAAACTACCGGTACTGGTTAAGAAACAGAGGGGTGGATCAGTGGTATAGGTTAGATATCCAAGATGCAGTAGTAAATGACTATAGCAATCTACTCTTTGAGAAACCCAAAGAATCCAGCTTCTGGGCTAAGAATTCACTATTTCACAAAAACTGCTGGGAAAATTGGAAAATGGTAGGGCAGAAACTGGGCATAGACCAATATCTTACACCATTTACCAAATAAAGTCAAAATTGGTTCATGATTTAGGAATAAAGGCTAATACTATAAGCAATTTGGGAGAGCAGGAAATAGTTTACCTGTCAGATTTATGGAATAGCAAAGAATTCATGACACAACAAGAGATAGAAAGCATTACAAAATGCAAAATGGATAATTTTGATTATGTTAAATTGAAAAGTTTTTGTATGAAAAAAGCCAATGCAACAAAGATTAGGAGGGAAGCAGAAAATTGGAAGAAAATCTTTACAACTACTGTCTTCAACTACAGCCTCATCTCTAAAATATGCAGTGAAGTGAGCCAAGTTTATAGGAATACAAGTCATTCCCCAGTAGAGAAATGGTCAGAGGACATGAACAGGCAGTTTTCAGAGGAAAAAATTAAAGATATCTATAGGTATACGAAAAATGCTCTTATTCACTACTGATTAGAGAAATGCAAACCAAAACAACTCTTAGGTACCACATCTCTCCTGTCAGTTTGACAAAACAGGAAAAATTGATAAATGCTGGAGAGGATATGGGAAAATTGGAACACTGTTACACTGCTGGTGGAGTTGTGAACTGATCCAGCCATTCTGGAGAGCAATTTGGAACTATGCCTAAAGGGCTATAAAAATGTTCATACCCTTTGACCCTGCAATACCACTTCTAGGGTTCTATCCCAAAGAGATCACACAAGTGGGAAAAGGACCCATATGTACAAAAATATTAATAGCAGCTCTTTTTGTAGTAGCTAAGAATTGGAAATCAAGGGGATGCCCATCAATTGGGGAATGGCTGAACAATTTGTGATATATGAATGTAATGGAATACTATTGTGCTATAAGAAATGGGGAAGATATGGACTTCATAATAACCTGGAAAAACCTACATAATATAGTGCTGAGTGAGAGGAGCAGAACGAGGAGAACATTGGACACAACCACAGATATATGGATTCAAAGATGACTAACCTTGACAGACCTTGCTTTTCTCAGCAATACAAGGTTCAAAGACAACTCCAAAGGACTTATGAGGGAGAGAGCTATCTACATCCAGAGAAAAAACTATGGAGACTGAATGCACATCAAGGAAAACTGCTCTCCTTTTTTTTCCTTTGTTTTTTTTTCTCTCTTTCGTTTTTGTTTTTGTTTTTTGTTTTGGTTTTGTTTCTTCTTTCTCACAATTCATTCTTGACTATTGTGTAAATAAGTTCAATGTGAAGTTATATGTAGAAAATATATTGGATTCCATGTTGTCTTGGGCAGGGGAGAAAATCTGGAACTCAAAATTGTGCAGAATTGAGTGTTGTAAATTAAAAATAAAAAATCGTAATAAAAAAATCATAGCACCTTCCCTCTCTTATTTCCTATTTGTCCTGTATATAGTCAGTCTGCACATATTTGTTTGCTGGTTTTCTCCCCCAATAGATTGTGAGCTCCTTGAAGGCAGGGACTATTTTTTTGCTTCATTTTCTTTGTACATATTTATACATATTTGTTTGGATACATTTATTTGCTTGTTGTCTCCCCCAATAGATAGCAAACTTCTTGGGGACAGCAACTGTCTTTTGTTGCTTTTTGTATCCCCAGCAGTTAGTAGAGTGCCTGGCATAAGTAATCTCCCTTTGATAAATATTTATTGACTAAGTAGGATTATAGAATCCTACTTATTGGCCACCATGCCCAGAGTACATTATAATAATTATGCTCTGGAAAGAAATGTTTTAGATATATTGCAAATCTCATTTTTCTAATTAACAACTAGCAAATATTGACTTTATTCTATCAATGAATATGGTATTTTGCCCAAGATTATACTATTATATGAGCATACCTTGCTTGAGAGATCCTTCTCAGTATGATGATCATTTAGTCAGTATAGACAAATGAGCCAATAATTGCAAGAAAGAGTGTATTCTTAGAACAAGCATTTTTGGAGTAATACTGTGTGATATTTGGTTTCATTAGAAGATCTATGGCCAGGAGGACAAATGTCTCTTAAAACATTCAAGTTAATCAGATGTACATGCTTGATTAGTTCCATTGTCTTAGCTGCAGGCCATCATCTTTGCCATCTTACACCACTGAAATGTAGGTGATTCTGTTTGCCATTTAATGTTTTCTGTGCAGTGACCTGTGTTTGTCTTTTGAGAATTCAAATTCAGTCTGTTTCTTTCCCTAGAATTCTAAAATAGTCAAAACTTCTTGCTATAGTGGATGTTGGTTTGTTCCACTACAATTTGTTTCTGAGAGGACTCAGTTTTTTTTTTCATTTGTAATCATTCAGCAAGATTTGAAATTCATGCTCTAAAGACACTGGAAATTGTTTTCCTAAACAAGAGGTTGCAAAAGAAAGCGTTGCATTCTTCCTCACTATTCTTTGTCATGCTTGCTTAAAGTGACAAATGTCTCTTATTTTTGTATTTTGGACATATTTCTATTTTGGTTGGGCCATAATTATTGCTCACATGTTTGATACTACATCTGCTGCATTCTCAATGTGTTCTAAGCTGTAATTTGGCTCTTCCTGTTTTTTTTTTTAGTTTGGGGATCTTCTTTTCCTTCTTTTATTTGGCACCATCCTTTGTTATATGCTGTCACATCTTGATTTCTTCCAGAACTGTCAGTAATCTCATTTTAAGTTCCTAATAGATGTATTATATTTAGCATTTTGAGGGTTTGCCTATTTGGTTGTCTTGTTTTCCAGTATAGCTGATGAACAATTCTGGTGATATTATTTAAATACAAAAGTGGTTTCATTTGCAATCTCAGAATGATATTTTTTCTTATGATAATTCTATGATGATTTATTTCCTTTTACTGATAATACTGAGGAAGAGCATACAGATTTCTACCTTTCATGAATCAAGGGTTTATCTTTCTTTTATATTTTGTTTTAATTACACATTTTGTTTTTAAATTTCAGGCATAAATGTTGTCAACTTCTGATATCATGTAGTTAAGATCCTGTCCTACAATGCATAGAATCTGTATGTGCTTATTTAAGTGGTGTTGCTAGTGGTTTGAGCTACATAATAAGGTAGATAATAAGGAGATTGAATGCATCTTAACTGTGGATATGTAGATAAGTATATCATATACATATTTACAATGAGATTTGTTATAAATGCATTGTCACTATGTAAGCAAACATATATTATCATTTTAATCACACTCTCTCCTTTCTGAATGTTTCCATGATTTTAAAATTCACATTTCATTTTTTTCAGTTTTCATCCTATTCATCTGTATATGCTAACTAGACATTTTGTAGGTGAGAGGGGAGCAAAGGCTCGATCATGTAAAAAATACAATGTGGCCGGTTTATTCTAAAAGAGACAAAATTAAAGCAGTTAATTACTATCTTCCATTATTTGAAGCACATTGGTGATACTTTCTTCATCTCCAGAGAAGAAAACATTATAGGGATTAGGAGCCTATATTTCAACAAAACAGCTTAGTGGACAAGAAATTTCTGGTACAAAATGTAACAAAGAACTTAGGAGTTAGTAATAAATAAGGAAAGTATACTCAAGTATAAGAATTTTTGTCTTGAATGAATTAGGTCTAGTTGGGATAGGAACGTGGAGCACATTAGACGACTGCTTGAATCCTTTCTTGATTTGGATTTTATTTTGCCACAATTTTATTTTAGATCTTGCTTCATCATCCATGAATAATATGGGCTTTTTCATTTGGCATCAGGCAGAGTGGCATAGTTGATAGAGAGCTGGCCTCAAAATCAGGAAGACCTGGCTGCAAGTCTTGTTTCTGACATTTACTGTCTGTGATTCTGGGCAAGGTACTTAATTTCTGTATTCCACAGTCACTGACTTCACTCTCTACATTACACTCATTAACTGGCAGAATTTGAAAGGGGAAATTTTAAAAAAAGAGGCTGCCTTTAATTCATTTATGACTCTTCATCAGAAATTTATAAAATGCCAACAAATACATCCTTTCTATTGTTAGAAAACCATGAAGTGAAAACCATCACACACCAAAAACACATGACTAAGTGATATTTACTGAAGGAACTGACACCTGCCTAAAAATTCTAGGATTTCTTCCTGAGTCAAACTGCCTGGGAAATCAAATAGAATTTTAATCTCCTTTGTTTGAGAAATAATACAAGCACAGGAAAATGTAGCAGGAGAATGAGAAGTGAGAAAGCTCTCTTTTGTTCTCTTTGAAGGAGCAACTGAGACTATTCTCCTTGTACTATAACAAATCAACTGAAAGTAGATGAATCTGATTTTATCTACCCTTTTATAATATATGAGAATTACCCTTCGTAAAAGCCACATAAAGTTCAGTGGAAGTAAGGTGTGTATTTGAATCTTAATAATTTTAGTTGGACTCAATTCTTGACATATTGTTTACTCATTGTATAACATAGATCGTGAAATATTAGAGATACTAGAAATATTGGAGATATCTGAACATATTATTCAATATCTCTGACAAATGGTCATTCAGCTTTTACTTGAAGAACTCTAAGGAATGGGACACTCTTTACCTCCAGAACTATCCTGTATGACTTTTGGAAAGCCATAATTTTTAATAAGCTTTTCCTCTCTTAAAAGAAGCCCAAGTCTTCTTTTGTGCAACTTCCATTCAAGTGGAAGTTCTGCCTTCTGCAGACAAGCAGAATAAGTTTAATCCCCTGTCTCTAGGACAGCCCTTCAAATGCTTAGCAACACTTTTTGTCTCCCACAAGCACCCTAAAAGCCTTTTTCTTCTTTTCTAGGATAAAGTGTTACTTCCTTTCATTGATTTTTTTACATTATAGTTGAAGGTCTTTCTCTGTCCTGGCTGCTTTCCTTTTCAAGTGTTCCAATTTGTTGATGTCTCTTCTTCCAAAAATGTGTCAATACTGAAGGTAATATACATGAAATCTGACCAAAACAGATTATTTCAGGGCCAATATATGCCTTATGGACCCTATGTCTCTCTTATTGAAGCCTGTTTGCGCTAGTTTTTTCTTACCTGTCATATCACACTAATGACTTCTATTTAGCTATGATATCCCCTAAATCCTTGATTTTTCACCTACATATGCTGTTTTTTCAGCTATGTCTCATTTATCATGTCCTCATATAATTGCTTTTTGTCAGTTAGTCAGCTAATAATAATTTATGAAGAACCTACTATGCCAGGCACCTAGCTAAGCACTGGGGATACAAAGAAAGACAAAAAAGTCCCTGTCCTCAACGAAATCATAATCTGATGGGAGAAACAAACAAACAAGTATGTACCAACAAGGTAGATACAGGATAAGAAATAATTATCCTCTACAGGGAAGGCATTATAATTAAAAAGGATTAGGAAAACTTTCCTTAAAGATGGAATTTTATTTGGGATTTAAAGAGAACCAGGGAAGCCAGGAGACAGAGATGAGAAGGGAGAGCTTTTCAGAAATGTGGACCAGACAGAAAATGCCCAGAGTTGAGAGAGTCTTGTTGATGAAACAGCAAGGACGTCAGTGTCACTGGATGAAAGAGTACACAAAGAGTGAGGGGGTGTAAGATTAAAAAGTCTGAAAAGGTAGGCCAATAGACTAGGTTGTGAAGGGTTTTGAATGCCAAATAGAGGATTTTTTATTTGATTCTGGAGGTGATAGTGTGCCACTGGAGTTTATTGAATACGGTGGGCTGCTGGGGTGAAATGATTGTACCTGTGCTTCAGGAAAATCATTTTGATAGCTGAATAGAGAGGATGGATGAGAATGGTGAGAAACCATTGGAAGGTAGACCAACCGGTAGGCTATTGCAATAGTTCAGGCAAGAGGCAATGAAAGCCTGTACCATAGAAACAAGTGCATTTAAGATATATTGCAAAGGTGAAATCAATAGACTTTTCAACAGATTGCATTTGGGTGGTGAGATATAGTGAGGAATCCAGGATGATTCCTAGGTTGTAAGCCTGAGAAACTGGGAGAAAGGCATTACCCTCTATAGTGACAGGAAAAGTAGAATGGTGGGAGAGATTAGGGGGGAAATAATGAGTTCTGTTTTGGACATATTGTGATCAAGATGTTGGAAGGACATCTTCCATTAATGGGTATGACACAGATGAGGATCCAGCAAAAGAGAATAAGAGTCAGATATATGGGAGAATTAGGTGTCCTGAAAACAGAGAGATGAATATCAAGAAGAGGGTGATCAGTCATTTTATTTGGCAGTTAGGAGATGATTGGTAACTTTTATAGCAGGAATCGAAGGGTCAAATGAGGGTCTTTTCGAATCCAAGCATTGGTATTTATCTCTCTTTTTAAAAATTTCATTTTTGTTTCTATTTGTCCCATTAGTTTAGCTTGTTGAGATCTTTGGGGATTTCAATTATGTCATCTAAAGTGTTAGCCACTTTTCTTGATTTTCTGTCATTTGCAAATTTGATAATGTCTCTGAGATCCTTTCTACTTCTAGATCTGTGATTCCTTGATTGGACCATTCTTCATCTGAATCATTGATAAAATGTTCAACATGTAACAACACCAAAGATAGTCAGAGGTATGTTGGTAAATGTTTAACAGCTGGCTTTTCCCCTCTTCCCCCCATGTATACACACACACACACACACACACACACACACACACACATACACACACACACATACACACACACACACATATATATCTATATATATATATGATGTTTAAATGTTTAATCTGCATTATCAACATTTTGCCCTCACTTCCTTAAGTCTAGACAATAGGTGTCAATCATGCAGCTAAGTCACATGTGGCTGACAATGCTCTCGAATGTAGCCTGAACCAGAAAAAAATGTAAGGGGGAAATAGTTAACAAAATAAATGAAAATAAAATAAAACATAGTTAATATTACATTTTAAAACTAAGTCAATATGAAGCTGGCAGAAATCCTTATGTATGGATTAGTAGCCCCATTTCTATTTGATTTTGACATCACTGGTCTAGAAATCAACAAAACAATAAATCAAGCCTTGATTTGTAGTTGTATCAGGAGGGCAGAGTTTATAATCTCAAAGAGGATCATAAACATGTCTGAAAGGTTCGGAACCGCCGGATATAAGAAACTCTCAAAGTAGAAGGCAGAAGAATCAAAACATTTATTTAGGCTCCACAGTAACCAACCCATGAACCAGAAGCCCCATTTTGATATGTTGATCATAATCTTCCAGGCCCAATAAGTACGCCTTGAAAGAGTAACCAGGAGGCTACAGAGAAACATGATTGCGTAAAGCAAAATCATGTTTCCCCCCTCGATGGTAATAAGATTACCCACTGGCCTGAAGTCTTTGTTCAGCTTCCTCCCGTAGATCAGCTCTGCTACTGGCAGCTCCTGCCTCAGCTGTGTCTGTCTCTGAAAACTGAAGCTGCAACTGAAATTGACGATGTAACGGTCGCTGTAACTGACGTAATTGTCGTAACTGTCGCTGGCTCCAACCGAAAAAGGAAAGAGAGAGAGAGCTCTTCGAGCTGTCCTCTCCCCTCTTATAGGGTCTCTGACATCATCAAGCTCCGCCCAAATGACCAGGGCCGATTGGTTCTTGAGTTGGCCCCTCCCCCTAGCATAGACATTAACACCTCCCCTCAGCCAGCCCCATGACTCCTCACACAGGAAGCTGTCTGCTTCCCGGCATGCTCCCCGGGCCTCCTGCCCCGGAAGAGCAAGCCACAGTGTCCAGAGGCTCAATGAGGCAAGCTGAGCCATTCAAAGAAAACAAAAGCCATTATGGCTACAGTAGTCTTTATGGATTTCTGAGGTGTAAATGCTCACACTGAAAATTGAACAATGGCTCTCAAGAGACAGTACAGCTGGCTCCAGCACATCCCTGCCCATAATGATTGTTTTTGATCTCTCCATATCATTAGTTTATGTAAATGGATTTCAGCTGAAATTAGTATTGTGTTTTATAGTTTATAGGGGTCCTTCCCTTTAGCCAAGTAGGTAATTACTAATAAGAGAAACTATATAGTGCTACAAAGTTTGCAAAATGTTATACTTAATTTGATCTTTACAACCACCCTGAGGGGGATGGTGCTATTCCATTTTTCAGATTTAAAAGATGAGGTTCAGAGAAGTCAATTGGATTACTTATCATTGACCACCCAGCTAGTAGAAGATGTGATATTCAAACACAGATCTCTTCTGACTCTATACGTCCAGAGCATTTTCCACTAAATCATGGTGTCATATTCACACAAGAATTATTATCCCTATTTTACAGATGAGACAAATGAGTTCTAGAAAGAAGATTCTACTTGATAATTTTACTCAGCTCATAAGTGACAGAAAGATGGTCCAATATCAGTTCCTTTACCCTTCTGACACCTCATAAAATGGGGAATCGCTTCAGCATTACCCCAAGAACAACATATATGGATGGTAAATCAGGTGCTAAAAAATCATTTAGGGATTGCGATATCGAATCTAAATTTTATTTTATTATTTGTAGTAACCCAGATAACCAGATGTTAGCTTATAGGTAGTTTGATACAGCTAGAGAGACATTATCGGCTACAAAATATCATTGCTAAACATGATGCTTTCTCCACAGTTCTCAAGTTATTGCCTCCTGGGCAGCCACAAACCTTTGGCATAATCAGATGCATTTGACTGTGTTAGCTAAATGGCCCCTGCAAAAATGGTCTGTATAGAAAAGCTGTATGCAATATTCTGTGATGCTGCATTGCCCCCATCTGCCATGTCCATTAGCAGCAGATGATAAAGAAGGCGACAAGAGCAGTCTGAAAAAAATGCACTAAAATGGCTTTCCTCTTCTAGTATGGATAGAAAGATGCAATAGCAATTTTTACTACCAGCAGTTTCCAACCTGATACTTCACTTTAGCATCACAGCAACATTCATAAAGTAAGAAGTTCAATTACACAGATAACTGAACAGAAGGAAGGAGTTTCATCCAAACCAACATGTAAGCTTTGCAATGCTTCCAATGCTAGACTATTAACATGACAGTGTGTAAGTACTGGGGATATGAAATTTATCATCATCATAATAGTTTTGAGCTGGAAGGAAACTTATAGATCATTTAGTCCAACTCCATCATTTTATAGATGAGGAAATAGAGCCCAAAGATGGAGAATAGCTAATTACAAGAGAGCCGAGGATAAAATTGAGAACTCCTGACTTTTAATCCAGCACTATTCACAGCATTATACTATCTCCTGATTTATCTGTTTATCTTTTCTTTCCTTTCTTCTTTCCAATGTCCAGTTGTGAGTTCACCTTTTAAAAACTATCTTACATTTTTATAACACTTTTTAGAATTTTTAAAGCTGATACACATTACATTGATGGTCTTGTGCAGTATGTAGGACATTATTTGTTACCTATATTTTACAAATGAGCAAATCCAGACTGTAAATTTAAATAGCTTACCCAAGGTTGCATGGTTAATAAACAATCAATTGGCAACTAAATTGCACATCCTTTGACTCATTGTCCAGTCTGGTACTATATCATGCTGCCTTTTTACCTCTGACTTCTGTTTGCATTTTTCATCATTACATTTCAAGGGTAAATTCCTAGAATGTAATGATATTGAACAAATACTGAAATCCAGATTTAGTTTCATTGCATTACAACTCGCAATACACATGTAAATTTTTGTACACCTGGACCATAGCAAATTGATGTTCCTACTGAATCTAAGGGGACTTCATATGCATGTATGTAGACAAGTACCTACTAATTGAATTGCTTAGAGTCCAACTCTTGTCCTGATAGGAGACCCTTCTCACTATTCTTCTTACCTTATATCATGGAGAGGGAGCAGGGATGCTGGACATGATTTATGCTGAAGATAGGAGGATAGTCGGGGAATTGATGTCTAATTAATATTCAAACTCCTCTCCTGTAGGAAAGGGGGCTTTTAGCTATTACTATGGGCCTTCCTTTCTTCCCTTTCTCCCTCCTCTCCCTTTCTCCTCTCCCTCTGTCGACATGGGATTTCATACTTCTACTTTCACCTTTGAGCGCTCTGCGCAAAGGAAAGTAAATATTTGATCCCCGATTTCTATCTTAAAAATCATGCCTTAAACCCAAGTCAATCTGGCTCTCACTGATTGACCAACAATAGGTCCCAGCCCAAACCTCACTTAGTCTTTGTTTGGGCACAGATGGCTCAGAGTGAGTGTAAATAGCAATTGTTTCTGTTTTGGCCAGAAACCTTGAGGCTCTTTCCCACTCAAACTGATTATTTTTGGTTCATTGTTTTTGATTAGGTAAAAGAAGCCATCCTTTGCCTCATTTCTTACCTATCCTTAATCACTGAATGGTCATTGTCTCAGTCAAACTGACACCTGGGAAAGACCTTAGCTTAAAAAGGCCAAAGTCTCTCAGTGTATCTGGGGCCATCTCCAGTCATCCTGATCTATATCTTGACACTGGACCCAAATGGCTCCGGAGGAGACAGTGAGGCTGGTGACTTTGCACAGCCCTATCACTTAAATCCAATTCACTCACATGTCATGGCATCATCTTCCTGGTGTTGTGGTTCTCTTGGAGAATAAAGGGCAAACAACAGCAACCTCCTCGATTAAGAGATAACTGTATGAAGTTATGTGTTTCTGCTTTGGGGAAAGAAAAAAAAAAATTATCAGTGATCAAGATGACCTGAACAGTGAAAGAATTAGAAATAATGCCATACTTCATTTAAAAGAAGTGGAGTAAGGATGATTAGTCTAGAAAAGAAATAATGTAGGGAACATATGAGTTCTGTCTTCAATTATTTGAAAGCCTGGTATATGCAGATATGCACTTGTAAATGTCTAACAACCAATTACCTTAAGAGTGGGAAAAGTATGCATGACACATTTCTAAGTTTAATCTGCATTATTCACATTTTCTACATCAATTTTTAAAAGTATAGATAATTCACAAAACAGGAAATCAAGCCCTGATTTGTAACTTTTGCTGATTTCCCAGGTGTAAATACTCACACTAATAATTAACAATTGGCTGTCTTGAACTCAGAATGGAACTGTTAGACTTTCACTCTAAGATGTTGGGTAGTAGTTGCTGAGAAGAAGATTTAGGTTTGATGTTTGGAAATACTTCCTTATAATCAGAAGTATTCCAGAATAGAAAGGTCTGCTTCAGATGGCAGTGGTTGCCCTACTAATAGACTTTCAACCAAAGACTGGATTTACACCTGCTGGAGATGTAGTGAGTTCTTAGATAAGTGCAAGTTGGGCTAGTTACCCCTTCTAACTCTGAAATTGTGTGATTCGTAGGTTAGACAACAACTATTCAAAATATTATTCAAAATGATATGCATAAATGTGATTATGGTATAATCGATGTATAATCCTGACTGAAAGTATAGTTATTTTAAGCAAAAATTATTATTTTGACTAAAAAGAAAAGAACTAAATGAAATAGATCATGATGTTTGATTTGAACTTTAGGTATCTTTGGATGGACTTGAATGTGTATTAAATGTCAATCAATCAAAAGAAATTGAGTATGTAGCATATTCTCAGCACTTTGCTAGAGGAAGATGTAGGGGGAAAGGGCTTTATTGGGATCTGAGAGTTTAGAGCTAAAAATTACAGAGATTGAGAATTGTTTTGCTTCTTAGGATGCAAAACTTATTCTAAGGAGTATCCATCAACCTGAAAATTAGGGAATTGTATGTCCTCTGTTACCAAAATTTAACATCAATTAGTGTTTTTAAACAGTTATATGAGAAGGTCACAGTAAAGATTAAAAAATGGCCACAGGCTCCCTCCCTATCCCTATGCTTAATCATTATTTCTATAGCTCCCAAATATGATTATCTACTTAAGCTGAAAATACCCTTTTAATTTAAAGATGAAACTGATGATTCAATTCAATTCAACAAACACTTATTAAGCAACTGTTTTACGCAGGGCACTAATTTGGAGAACACAACAGAGTCCATTCCTTTAAAAAATCAATTAAATAATGTCCAGTGGCTATAACCTATTTTCAGATAAAATTTATTACATCTGTTATTTCGTCAGTGTCATCAGCACATGTACTTTCTCCATAAAAGCAACCTTTACTTTGTTAATAGACTCATTATAAAAGTGGTATGCATCCTCCAAAGCAACAACAACAACAAAAAAAAAACAAAGAAGAAGAAACCACTGTCTTTTAGCCAAGCTTCCAATGATGCTTTTTTAAAAAGAATTTAGTTGGGTTGGTTCTTGGACAAATAACAAAATCCAGGCAGGCTGCTGGCATATTCTCTGAAAATGTGTGAATTCCTTCATAGCCCAAAGCAATATCAGAGGAGAATTTTTAGTTTTTTTTTTATAATCACTTATACACATGAAATCCAAATCTTTCTCAAAAAATATGCAACAAAAAGTATTTCGACTATACATAAAGAACCAGAATGGTTGAAAATATATAATCCTTATTTTATGGTAAATTCTGTATATAAAAACAGTGTTTCAAGTGCTACTCATCACATACTGATCACATAATGAAATGTAACATTGGACATAGTCTTAAGGAGTTAGTTGAGTTTTAAAAAGTAAAGTGAAATGGACACTCTGTCTTATCAGTTTTGTCTCTTGAAAGGAAAAGAAGAAATGAAGATGAAGTATAAAGCAACAGATGGATTTAACTCTTGAAATCTGCAGCATGATAATAGTTTTACACATCTCTAATTGTTTCACCCACCTTAGTGATTACTCCAGAATATTTACTCCTTCTTCTAGCTTTGCTCTGAGTCCCCTCAACCCCATTCCTCTCCTCTGAGGACCTTGACTCATACTTTATTGAAAAATTTGAGGCCCTTGCCACATAGCTTTTCTTTTAACCTCCTCTTCAAATAATATTACTCAGATATCTTCCTTAATTAGGTCTGTTATACCTGTCTCTGATGATAAAGTAGTCCTTCTAACTCCCAAGGCCAACCTATATATATGTACTCTTGGTATCATCACCTCCTATTTTCTCAAAGAGATTATCAGTGGCCCTCTCCCATTATCATTACCACTATCTCATTAATCTTCAATATTCTCTCTCTTTATTTGTTCTTTCCCTGCTGTCTACAAACACCCTTATGTTTTCCTCAAACTAAAGAGAAAATCTCTTGTGTTACTCTTAGAGTAAGTACATGGAGGGGTGGTAGGTATATAAAGGTACAAAGGGGACAGAGCATAAAAGTTGCTAATAAGTAGTAGTATGTCCTTGGGAAAGTTGTTTCAACTTACATAACTTCCTCATCCAAAAAATAAAAGTGGTTGATAGATAATGGGTTTCATTGTTGGGACTGAAAAGGGTTTCATGGAACAATTAGAGGGGGCAGTCATTGTAAAAGCATTATTTTTGAAATTTGATATGTAAGGGAAGGGCAGAATATGACACATAGACATCAAAAGGCTCATGGAGGGTGGGATGGGATAATAATGGAAAAGAATCAGAGTAGTCCTTTGATCAAAAGTCAAGAGGTAGAAAACCAAAACCAGAGATGCCCCAAGGATCCCTATGAGGGATCAGGGGATCAGGCCATGACAGGAGGAGGTTTATGATGGACATACAAGAAGGAGCTCCCAGAATTTGATTCAAAAGTTATTTCAAGATTTTCTGCAACTCCATGGTCTACCTTTTCTTTTTTTGCATAATGATAACTCATGGAGGAGTGAAATCTGCTTTGGCAGGTCTAATAGGGGTCCTACGTCTGAGGTCATAAGCAGGGACAAAGGCAATCACCTAGAAAGTGAAGTTTCTAGTGAGGAAGTTTCTAGAAATGGAAGAAGATCCAGGTATGAGGGGTTCCCAAGAAAGGGCAGGGTAAAGGAGATGGGGTGCAGGGGAGAAGGAAGTTATATGGCTAGGGAATAAACAGCCTACAGGATAGAGAAAGCTGATGACCCTCTGCTTCCAACACAAATACATGATCTTTCAGGCTCTGAAACTACATTGATGGGACCAAAATTCTAGAGCTAGCACTAGAACAAACAAACCATTTACCTTTGAAAACCCACTTAACATTTCTGAATATGAATTCGCTTATTTGTCAGAAGATAGTAATAGTACCACCCATTTATACTCACTAGGGATATTAGCATAAAATGAGAAAATACAATGACAATTTTTGGAAATTGTAAACATATATAAATGTAAAATATTATTTTCACTTATTGAGCACTTAATGATAGGTTGTCACGGAGCTAGGTGCTAGGAGGTTGCATAAAAAGTAATAAAATGTCATTCTTTTTACTAAGTAAACTTACATCAGGAATTAAAATATACATGTGAAACCATATGTAAGTTGAAGTTCAGGTAAGAGAAAGAAGAAAATAAGCATTTATATAGCTCCTATTATGTTCTAGGCACTGTGATAAGGAGCTTTTATAATTATCTCACTGATCCTCCCAACAACTTTGCAAGGTAGGTACTATTTATTATTTTCATTTACAGGTGAGGAAACTGAGACGAACAGTAGTTAAGTAATTTTCACAAGGTCACACAGATATTTAGTGCCTGAAGCTGGTTGTGAACTCAGGCCTTTCTATTTCCAGTCCCAGTGCTCCATCCACTGTGACACTAATATTGGAAAGGAAAGGCTTCCAGGGAGAGACAGAATGTAATTATAGATTCTGGAGAGGGGAAGGCATTCCTGGTGATGAAATAAATTTGAAAAGCATGAGAGTAGGACTAAATAAGAAATAGTTAGAGGAGCCTGACTACAATGGAGGCTAGAAATCCACCTAATAGAGTTAAATTTTTAACATCTTCACTTTGAGATGATAGAAGAAACACCCATGTGGAAATATCCAGAAGGCAATTAGAGATAGAGGCTGGAGCTCGGTTAAAAAGAAGACTAAAGAGATATACATTTATCAGGCATGAGAATGCTGGTGGAGGTCATGAGAGTGGGGAATATTTCTGAAGGCAAAAATGTGGAGAGAGAGGAAAAGAGGGCCATCACCTCAATCTTGTCAGAGAATTATGCAGAAAAATGACATGACCTGACTGTTTTTAGCTACTGGGTATGTGTATGCTGTTTTTATTTGATTTTTTAGAGAGAAATTCTGTGATAGACCTGATAAAGTGTTGTTTTCCTTTTTGTTGTACTCTCCCTACAAAGAGACTACTTGACCCCCATGTGACAAGATGTTTTAAATGTTCACTTCCATCCTGGGACAGGCATTATTATTTTACACAAAGAATAATCTGCAGACTATCTTGTGAATTGTAAAATCAGACACTGAAGGGGTTACAACTTTAGTTCTCTGCTTTCAAACAGAAGGACTTCTAAAATGATTTATATCTAAATTCTGTAAAGCTGCTAATACCTGCTGTGATTCCATGTCCCCTGTGGGCACCCAAGGCCATATTTACTCAAAGAATTTCCCTTGCCACCTTCACTTCTAAGTTAACATTTTACAGACAAAAAGGGAAAAGGAAAGAATTATACTCATAAGTTGGCACTGGTTGCTACAGTTGTATGTAACCCAACTCTCAAAGCTGTGATCAATATTACAGTAATGACAAGCATTGTGGCTAAAGTACCACTATGGTTTATGATCATAGGATCATAACTTTAGAGCTGCAATGGATTTTAGAGGCTATTAGTACCAGCCCATGGATTTTACAGAAAAAGAAACTGAAGTATCCTGAAGTAAAGTGACATACCCAAGGTTACTGAGGCAGTATGTGTGTGAAGCGGGGTTTGAACCTAGATCTTTCTGACTCCTGGTATAATGTCCTATCCTATCAGTTTCTCATCCAGTCATATCCATATTTCTGGCAATCATATTTCACCCAGACTATTATGATGGCCTCATAATTAGTCTTGCTGCCTCACATCTCTTCCCACTCCATTTCACGTTCTTAATGTGGGAATGCGTAGTTGTAAAGTTTATTTTATCTTAAGCGTAGATCTCAGCACATCACTACCCTATTCGATAAACTCCAGTAGCTCCCTATTTCATCTAGGATCAAATTAAAAAGTCTATCTCTTGGGGAAGCTAGGTGAAACATGGATAGAGCACTGACTCTGGAGTCAGGAGGACATGAGTTCAAATATAGCCTCAGACACCTGACACTTACTATCTGTGTGACCCTGGGCAAGTCACTTAACACCAATTGCCAAAACACACACACACACACATACACACACACAAATAAAAAGTCTATCTCCATTCTCTTTGGCTTTGCACATAAATATCCCTTTATCTGGAATGTACTTAATTCTCACCTCCACCTCATAGAATCCTCTTCAAAGCACTACAACTTAAGCTTTCTACATAAGTAGTAAACTTTAAATACAACAAAACTAAAACAAATAAAACCTGTTTTACCTCATGTTTGCATCTTGAAGATGGTGTTAAATTAAAAACGTTAAAAAGTGGAGTTAGAGTTGATGTTCCTATAGTTCCAGTTGAATTTTATTTTTTTAAAACTTGGTCAAAATTATCTTACTGTATTTCTGTATCATTGAATGCAAAGGAAACTGGACTCTCAAAGACTTTTCCAGGTGAGCAAAAGCTCCCATACACTGTAAAATGTAGCAAAAGCTTCGGGCTTGTCTGACATTTAAGTATCAGCCTGGCTAGGTATAGAGTAGATGGACTACCTGTTGATGACTTTTTTGAGCATAACAATCTATGAAACAAAGAACAAATGGCCTGTAGTCCTCTCTGACCTCTCCACTTTTTCAATAAAGGTGGAAGAGAAGGAGAAAAGTACTAAGAAAAGCACAGTTTTATAACATCTATCAACATTAATTTAACCAACATTAATTAACCATTGCAACATTTCATACCATACACCATCATTATAAATGAAACTAGATGGTGAAAGGAAGTGTCATTTCAGTGGACATATTACTCACAGTTCCTCTCCTTGGGGAGATAAGCAAAGGAGTTGTGACGAATAGTTTAATCATTTTCACTTTCTATCTTAAGTTAACAAAAAACTCAATTTCATGGGATACTTGGTCATACAGTATTGTGATGTCCACGTTAAGAATTTGCAAAAAAAAAAAAACCAAAACACCGCAAAACATAAAACTGAAAAAAACAACCTACTATTACAATGACAATGATTGGAGCTTTCATACCAACACCTATTGCAGAAAATTAGGAGTCACAGAAAAATTTATGGAAAACTTTATATGTCTCTCCAAACTAATTCAACCTATACTTTAATATTCAGTGACTTATAGGAAAGAGTACATGTTGACAACAGTAAAAAAAATATTGCTATACATGGTTCTCAAGCAAGAAATGAGAGAAATCAAAAGCTTATGGACAATGCTGAATTACTCTAATTATCTGTTATCAATATTTTGTTTGAGAGACAAAAATACAGAATTAGATGTAGATAGATGGTATATAGATGCCAAAATATAAGAATTGAATTGATTATATCTTAATAGCCAGAAAGCAACTAGTTAGTGATATGGAAGTCATTTTGAATCAGTCATTTGTAGGAAGTCTAACAACTTGCTAGAGTAAAGATGAAAAATAAAAAAAATTGAAAGTATAAAAACAAGAGGATGTGATATAAAATTGGCAAAACTCCAAATACACTTATTTAAATTAACTGTAAATTTCAAAAAGTGGGAAGTGGATAAAAGAACACAGAGAAGAATATTACTGCTTATTGAAAAAGTTTAATTGCTGAATATCAGTTGGTCTCAAGATGCCAAAAAAAATATATAAATCACCTTATCTAGTATGTCCTTAAAGTCTTTGCCAATTAGAGAGAGAAATAGGAGCCAATACAACACAAGTTTAGAAGCAAATTTGTGTAAAATGTTACAGGGAAGGGAATTACTATGTATATAGTGCTTACTATATGCATGGAACTGTGCTGTATTTTTTTAAGAATATTATTTTATTGGATCCTCACAACAATGCTACAAGGTTGGTGTTATCATTATTTCAATTTCACAATTGAGCAAACTGAGGCAAATGGAGGTTAAGTGACTTTCCCAGGGTCATACAGCTAGTGTCTGAGGCCAGTTGTGAACTCAGATCTTCCCAAGTTTGGGCCAGCACTCTACTGTTCCACCTAGTTGCTCCTCAGAGAAGGATGGAATAATACTATAAGAAGATTTTTCCCCCCTTTTTGTCTCTATCTGGGACTTTTATTGTTACAGAGAGGTCCTAAAATGCTACTCATTCTACTAATGCAGAATAATAGTTATTTTGCAATTTATAGTCTTAAAGAATTCCTTGGAGATACTCAGAAGTTATGTGACTTGTAAAGTCACTACGCATTCGATGCCAGAATTCAACCTAGGTCATCCTTAATCTGAAGCAAGCCATATCTCCACAGCAGCTAGTGTATTAGAGAAAAGAGGGATTATCTCAAAGCCAAGGAAACAAAGTTTTATGGACTATCTGTGACATATACAGCATTTGTGACCCTGGGAAAATTGCTTAACCTATCAGTGCTCTAGGAAACTACCAGAAAAACCTCAGCATCAGTCAATATCCCCATGCGTCTCTTAATTCAGACCATAATAGCATCAATAGCATCATTTTTTTCTGTTACCACATTATACTGCTGATTTATATTTAGTCTGCATTACACTAGAATTCCCAGATCTTTTTAAATACAATTTGCTGTCTAATTATGCTTCCCCCATCCTCCACTTGGAAATTTGATATTTTGAACCCAAATATAAGTCTTCAAATTTACCCTATTGAATTTCAGCATCTTTTCAGCCCAGTGTTCTCTCCTTTTTTGGATCCTGATTGCCATCCATTGTGTTAGCTATCTCTCCCAGCTCTGTGCCAGATGTAAGGTTGATGTATAATTTATCAAAGTCACTTAAAATGTTAAAAAATGTCTAGCCAGGCATATATTCCTTGGGTACTCCACTGGAGCCCTCCTGCAAAGTTAACATTGAACCATTAATAGTCATACTCTGAACCCAATCATCCTGTCACTTCTGGCTCTCAATTTTGCCACATGCTTCTCATAAATGAGGCATAGATAAATAAGGAAGCCCTAGTCCCTTAGTACCCTGTCTAACTGGGACATCTCGAAAGTAATGTTCAATTTTGGACATTACATTTTAAGAAAGACATTCATAAACTGGAGGATATCCAGTGATAAGTAACCAGGACTGTGAATCACCTTAAATCCATATCATATAGTTGAAGTAATTTTTCATGTTTGACTTGAAGAAAACTTAGAGGAGACATTTTACCTAACTTTAAGTATTTGAAGGATTGTCATGTGAGAAAGGGATTTTGTGTCTGGAGGACAAAACCAGGAGCAGTGATTAGACACTGGAAAGAGGTGAATTCAGCCTTTGTGCCTAAGAAAATTTCCTAACAATATAGCTATAGAAAGATGAAAAAGATTGCCTTAAGGGGAAGTGGATTTCCCCTCCTTGGAGGTATTTAAGCAGAGACTGGATGAGCACTTGTCAGATACTATATATTGTAGCCTGAGTTCATTCAGTGTGTGGGTCTGCTGAAGTCCCAACTCTCAAATTCTATAATTGTATGACTTTGTGAATTCTGTGTAAATATCAAAGCCAAATCTGACTACAAAAAAGAAATAAATAAAAATGCACAATCCTCCTGTCTATGAAGAAGTGGGCGGTGGACTTTGTGTGTGGAATACTGCATACTATGTTAGACTTTATTTGGTGTGTTGGTTAGTTTTGATTATCTCTCTCTCTCTCTATTTCTCTATCTCTGTCTCTGTCTCTCTCTCATATTCTTCATGTCAGAAAAAGAATCAATGGACAGAGAATTCAGGAGGAATCATTTTAAAAGTTCCAGAATCACTACTTGTTAAAGGCTCTCTGCTAAGGAGGAATCTCTTATGCATGTCAAAATCATAAGCAAATCTCTGGTAATATGTAACAACTCAGCTAACCTTCTTCTTCAACCCTGTTAATTAACATCAAGTTAATGATGTTCTCCATTAAACATGGAGATGTGTGTTTTTTTTTTAAAGGTTTTGCCACTATCATGGAATGGGTCCAGTATTTTTAGTCTCAGCAAATATATTCAGACCATTGTGATCTTTGTGGTTGGAGGAAGTATACATCTTAAAGAGAGTGCAAATTCATTAACATATCTAATTAAATGGAACAAGACCAGAAAATAGCAAATAACTGCAGACTACCTTCATTTCTACAGCAACTGGAAAGAGAAGTAAAATATGCTTACTTTAATTACATGTTTGCATATGTTTTTCCCTCCAGATTTCCTATTTTTTAGACCCCTCTCCATCCCTGAAGCATCTTAGTCCCAAACCTAGTGGTGACTCCTCAGAGCTGTATCAGGAGGGCAGAGTTTATAATCTCAAAGAGGATCATAAACATGTCTGAAAGGTTCGGAACCGCCGGATATAAGAAACTCTCAAAGTAGAAGGCAGAAGAATCAAAACATTTATTTAGGCTCCACAGTAACCAACCCATGAACCAGAAGCCCCATTTTGATATGTTGATCAAAATCTTCCAGGCCCAATAAGTACGCCTTGCAAGAGTAACCAGGAGGCTACAGAGAAGCATGATTGCGTAAAGCAAAATCATGCTTCCCCCTCGATGGTAATAAGATTACCCACTGGCCTGAAGTCTTTGTTCAGCTTCCTCCCGTAGATCAGCTCTGCTACTGGCAGCTCCTGCCTCAGCTGTGTCTGTGGCTGAAACTGACGTAACTGTCGTAACTGCCTCTGTAACTGCCTCTGGCTCCAACTGTCGCTGTAACTGTCGCTGTAATGGCCTGAAGTCTTTGTTCAGCTTTCTCCCGTAGGTTAGCTCTGCTACTGGCAGCTCCTGCTTCAGCTGTGTCTGTCGCTGTGGCTGTAACTGACGTAACTGTCGTAACTGCCTCTGTAACTGTCGTTGTAACTGTCGCTGGCTCCAACCGGAAAAGGAAGAAGAGATCTTCAAGCTGTCCTCTCCCCTCTTATAGGGTTTTTGACATCATCAAGCTCCGCCCAAATGACCAGGGCCGATTGGTTCCTGAGTTGGCCCCTCCCCCTAGCATAGACATTAACACCTCCCCTCAGCCAGCCCCATGACTCATCACACAGGAAGTTCTGGTCCTGCCCCGGAAGAGCAAGCCCCAGCGTCCAGGGAAGCTCAATGAGGTAAACTGAGTCATTCAAAGAAAACAAAGGCCATTCTGGCTACACTCCACCCCTTGTTATAGGATACATAATCTAATCAGCCATGTATCCTAGAACATACATTGTGATCCAATTACAAAGGAAACTAAAACATATCATTCATTATAAAGCAAAACATATCATTTGGTGACATTCCTAAATATTGGTTTATGATTCAAATGCGATCCACCCCTAGATCCCAGCAAAATAATCTTTTCAATCAATCATCCCCAAAATAATTATTAATAATTCAAATGTCCACCCCTAAATCCTTGTATCCATTACATAGGATCAATAATATCATAACAATAAAACAACACAGCAAGGATAACACAAAATAAGTAAACAGAACACTATCATCATTTCCACCCCCCTTGAACGATTGGGGCTCAAAATCTTGGGGTGAGGGGTGAAGGTCTCATTTTCCATAGCTTCTTCATGCTGAAATTGGATGTAGAGATGGCCCTGCCCCCAAAAAGTCCCATTCCAGAGGTCATTTCTTTAACAAGCTGGCAGGAATTCCAAGAATGCTACATGCTTAGGCAGTCATCGGAAAGTGCAGGGTGCTTAAGCCTGAAGGAAACAAAACTAGCAACAAGGTTAACCAAAACAAAGGACAGAAAGAATAGACAAGTATGGACTTTAATTCTTCAAATAAAATCATCTCAAGTTTGGTTGAGATTTCAGTTATGCAAAGATCCAACATCAGAGCCAAACTCAGGTGGGAAATGTTTCTTTTCAAAAGGAACATAATGAGGAAGCCAAGAGGATCCCACCCTAGATATAGACTAAGATTGTCCTCCCAGCCTTTCCCCAAATGTACAAGTTTTCATCCGTTGATCACACAAGGTCACCTTCACTCTGAGTGGCTTGTGGGCTTGTAGGAGCAGTTCTTATTTCCCTATTTCTCGTGTTATCAAGTCCTCTATACATTCTATATAATTCATTGGTTGGAATTCCATCTATCATTTCAAAACCTACTCCTGCTCTCAATAAAGCAGTAAACATTTCTTTCCTTGTTACTCTCCTTTGGCGCCAAGTTTGCTGGTTATTCACCCTTCTCTCTTGAGGAGATCTATCCCTTCCCCAGTCACCTAAGTCATATAACTGTAAAATCTTATTTATCACTGTTGTAAGACGGCTCCCTACTTCTCCAAGTAATAAATTCAAAATTAGTTGTTTATAAGCAGGGGGAGCTGTCCTAATTATTAAATTCCTATGAGGCAGTTCCATTGAATCATTGTAATATTTGTCTGCAGTTCCTACCATAATGGCAGTCTTCATTACCTCCTCCTTTAGTCTCATGATACAATCTCTAAGTGAATACCAGGGTCTGTGCTCAGTGGGCCACATAGAATCAGTAGCATATCTCTTATTGCATCCCACAGCGGCTAATGCCAACAGAGTAGTCCCGCTATCACCATCTCCTTGCTGATGATGTTCCCTAAAAGCTTGTTGAACTAGAGGATCATGGCTGATACCTATGAATCTCATGCAGTCTGTCCCATCTACTGATATTCCACCGGCCCCTTGATCACTGAGTCTTACCATCCAAGATATCAATGGTTCTCCTATTCTTTGGCTGAATCTACTCAAAATATCTGTGACCTCTTGCGGTGAGAAATCTTCCTGAATTTCCCTTGTAACTGAATCTTCACCTCGGGTTTCTGTCTTCCTCCTTTGTATGGGTCGAGCCCTTGTCTGATCATTTAACCATCTCCTATGCTCTGTGTGAGGCACATCCTGAACCCCAGTAGTGTTTTGTGCCTCAGCCGGCTCTTTCTGGGCTGGGTTGAAATGCACTCTGGGCTTTTTTGGTCTCCTGTTGCTCTTAGCCACATTAATAGAAAAGTTCTCATTTGAGTCAGTTTGGTCTTCTGCTATCTGAGATTTCCCTTCTTCCTGTGGGGTAGGAGTGCCCCCATGTCTTTCACTTAATCTCAATCTTTCGTATACTAGCCGGTAGGCTGATAACACTATCCAGCTTTGCCTAGATAGTGATGCCCCTGACTGAATCCCAACTTCTCGTAAACACTTTTCCAAATCCCTAGGATCTCCTCTCCGTAGCCTTGGTTCCCAGTTTTCACAGGGTCCAGCTTTTTTAGCCAATTCTTTTGCTAGGGAGGAATAAAATGGATCCTCCCATCCTGGGATATTCATCTCTTCCTCTGGAATTGTTCTGCTTCTAAATAGAGATCTTATACCTAGCGATCCTGCTCACAGCGCCAAATGTATCAGGAGGGCAGAGTTTATAATCTCAAAGAGGATCATAAACATGTCTGAAAGGTTCGGAACCGCCGGATATAAGAAACTCTCAAAGTAGAAGGCAGAAGAATCAAAACATTTATTTAGGCTCCACAGTAACCAACCCATGAACCAGAAGCCCCATTTTGATATGTTGATCAAAATCTTCCAGGCCCAATAAGTACGCCTTGCAAGAGTAACCAGGAGGCTACAGAGAAGCATGATTGCGTAAAGCAAAATCATGCTTCCCCCTCGATGGTAATAAGATTACCCACTGGCCTGAAGTCTTTGTTCAGCTTCCTCCCGTAGATCAGCTCTGCTACTGGCAGCTCCTGCCTCAGCTGTGTCTGTGGCTGAAACTGACGTAACTGTCGTAACTGCCTCTGTAACTGCCTCTGGCTCCAACTGTCGCTGTAACTGTCGCTGTAATGGCCTGAAGTCTTTGTTCAGCTTTCTCCCGTAGGTTAGCTCTGCTACTGGCAGCTCCTGCTTCAGCTGTGTCTGTCGCTGTGGCTGTAACTGACGTAACTGTCGTAACTGCCTCTGTAACTGTCGTTGTAACTGTCGCTGGCTCCAACCGGAAAAGGAAGAAGAGATCTTCAAGCTGTCCTCTCCCCTCTTATAGGGTTTTTGACATCATCAAGCTCCGCCCAAATGACCAGGGCCGATTGGTTCCTGAGTTGGCCCCTCCCCCTAGCATAGACATTAACACCTCCCCTCAGCCAGCCCCATGACTCATCACACAGGAAGTTCTGGTCCTGCCCCGGAAGAGCAAGCCCCAGCGTCCAGGGAAGCTCAATGAGGTAAACTGAGTCATTCAAAGAAAACAAAGGCCATTCTGGCTACACTAGCTAGGGGCTGAATAACGTTTATCTGTGTGTATTTCTTATCTTCTCTACTATTCTGCAAGCTTTTTGATGACAGGAATTTATTTGCATTTGTTTCTTAAGGTTTTTCATATGGTCGGTGCATAATAAATGTTTCCTGATGTGTTCACTTGGAAATGTCTTCAAGATGACTCCAAAGAAGAAATACTGAAGAAAATATTTCATTCATCCGGGAAACACATTTATAGATGCCTCTCCATTAAAACTGTTATTGCCCAA
This sequence comes from Trichosurus vulpecula, assembly GCF_011100635.1. NCBI lineage: Eukaryota > Metazoa > Chordata > Mammalia > Diprotodontia > Phalangeridae > Trichosurus > Trichosurus vulpecula. The sequence goes on along the minus strand of NC_050573.1, from coordinate 326,217,922 downwards.
ATAGTCCCAGTTGATGGACCTATACAATCAAGACCTTAGTACCACATTTTGGCAACTCATACTGTAAGATAGAGAGCACCACACACCCAGTGCATAAGCTCAGAGTTAATGGGAAAGATAAATTTATACATCACTTGTTTTATAAGGGAAGAAATGAGAGGCAACACGGTAGAGAGAAGTGGAATTAGAGTCGGAAAAATCTGAGTCTGAAAATCGACTCTGCTATTTACTATTTATATGACCTTGAATGAATCTCTTTATCTCCCTAGATTTGTTTTCCCATCTAGAAAATGAGGGGGTTGGGCTAAATGATTGCTAAAGGTCCCTTCAATTCTAAGTCCCAGGAAATGCTGATTAAAAACAAAAATTGTTATTCCTACTACAATGTGTTGACCTTAAACATGAAGCAAAAATCAAAGGACTGTGAAGAAGCAACAAAAAGAAAATGAATAATCAGTCACACCCTTTAAGGCAAGAGTTTTCTTAAAAAGCTTTAAAAAATTTCTATGAAATTTTCATCACCAGCAGGGTATTTTTATCTCTTTGAGAAAAACACACATTTGCTATGATAGTGAGAAACACATCAGGAATGGTAATCTATCTACAAACCTACACAAAGCACAGATACCATGATTGATTATGAGACAGTATGAAAAAAGTGGCTTTGGCATCCTAATTTCATATAAAACCTCTAAAAAGACTTTCCTGCCCTGAAAGATTATTTAAGCTTTCATGCTAATACACAGACTAACACTTTCATATGAAAGTAATGTGTCTGGGGAATTGAATACTATCTCAAAATCAACATATACTCTTCATTGTCATAGTCTTTTTTTTAATGTGATCTTAATGTTCCAGCCACATTGACCTATTTGATCCTTTCTAAAGATGAAATTATATTTCCCACCTTTGTGGGGAGGTTACAGTTAAGATTACATGTCCCAGACTTTGTAATAGGCTGTTCTCCATACCAGGAATGCACTCCTTTTTGGCCTCTGACTTGTTTGACATCTAAGTTACCTCAAGATTTGGATTAGGTGCCACTTTCTACAACAATCCCCTCCTGGCTTCCTCAGTTGTTGGTGTTCTCTCCTAAGATTACTTCACTATTTATTTTTGAATACTTAATATTTACTTATTTGTGTTACAAATTGTATCTACTAATAATGGGTAAACTCCTTGAAGGTAGGGATTGTTGGCTTTACCTTGTGTTTACAGGACCAAGCAGGGGTCTTTCTCATAATAGGTACTCAATAAATACTTGTAATTTATTTTAATTAATTTAGCAAATCCATACAATTTTACTTTTTGTTAGTAATTTAAGTAATGAGTGATTCTTTAAAAGTATAGAATTCCTGAAATATCTGTCCCTGATTTGGATGGGTTATGATATTAATATTTTGAGGGAGAGCCTACATCCATGAAAATGCAGATCCATCAAATTATCAAAATATAAAGCATTCATATAATTTTTCTGGTGTGAGTTTTTCTCCCCATTCATTCTTATCAAAACCCTTTCATGTGCCTTAGTGGATGGTCTTTATATGGTCCATTGGCTAAAACAAAGAATCTTCATCACCTTGCTGTCAACCTTTAGTTAAGCCAATCCTTAGGTAAAAGTGCAAGTCCATGTCTGACCCATACTCAAAGACTTTCTAATTTGGTAGATTGTGATATAGTTTATGTTCTGTTGACACAGGACTAAGATACCCTTTAGTGAAGAAATATGAATTTCCAGAAGGACAGAGCTAGTATGATATCATTGTGTAGGTTCTTTTTAACTTCAAAACATAAGGACAATGCTTGGATTAAAGAATAAGGCTTTCTATATATTATTTGCTTGAGGATTTTAAATATTCTTTATATTTCTGAAAAAAACAAACAAATGGTTAGCCCATAAACTGTAGGTGATTTTCTTTGGCTTGTGACTTCTACCAGAGTTAGTTTCCTTAAAGGAAAACAGTTGTCTAATTATTAGTCAAGTTATCTACATTTTTAGTGCTAATAAGAGGGAAATGAGAATAACATTAAATGAACTATAATAAAAATCATTTCACATGCATATAAATTATATTACTTGAATATGTACATATATTCACTATATTTATGAGTTTGTGTGAGTGAGGTAGAGATAGAGAGAGAAATGTTGCATGAGATAGTTAATAAAAAACTGTCAGAAAGGCCTAGGTTCAAGTCTCTCCTCTGATATACACTAATTAGGCAAAAGGTACTCAACCTCTCAGAGGTCTACGACACTCTCTAAGACTAAATTTCAGACAAGATGTCAATTGGCATTGATAGAGGGAGTTTCCTTAAATGAGAGCTCTCTAGTTATACCAGAAATCACGGCTATGCACTATTTGTGTGTGTGTGTGTGTGTGTGTGTGTGTATCCCCACCCATAGCCCGAGGAACTAGGGCTCTTTCGCCCACTAAGGAATCCTAACTCTGGCCTTATGTGGACAAAGTTCAGTGGTTCAGATGCCTGACCTTTACAAGAGGTGATCAGGCTCTTGTATTCTTATGCTCATTGTACCACAGCTCCAGGGCCTTGGGAAAAATCTCTTAAAATTGAAGTTTTACTCATGTGGAAGTTCTCCATAAAAGGAATAACTAGATTTTTTTCTAGCAAAGTACTCACTATATGGAGTAGGTCTAGTAGAGGATAGCTTTTTTATTTTTTCCACCTCAGGAGAAATGCTCAAAAACACAAAAGATTTATAAGCATATATCAACAAATACTTGAAATATAACACAATAGCCAATTGCTTCTATCATTCTTTCTCAGGAGACTTAATACTTAGAACATGTTTGTAGAACATCTGAACATTTCCTTTCACCTCAGATCTTCACTATCTGAGTAAATCACTCTCAGTCTACCTCTTCTGGCTTGTCTTCTGGGCTGCGGCTATTTTCTCTTTTGAGTTGTTGGGGATCACCTCTTGATAGGCACATAGCACCCAAACCTAGCAGATCCTGACTTTTTTGAACTCACAAGGTTTTAATTAAGACAATAGACATTCGTCTCAATAAATCTGAATAGTTGCTAACTCTCAGGAAGCTTACCTTTTAATGGATAAGATAGCATGAACAAATATTTTGTTGCTCTTTGGGTATTTTTTCAGTTGTGTCCAGCTCTTTCTGACCCCACTTAGTGTTTCCTTTGCAAAGATACTAGAGTGCTTTGTCATTTCTTTCTCCAGCTCAATTTACAGGTGAGGAAACTGAGGCAAGCAGGTTTTAATGACTTGCCGAGGGTCACACAGCTAGTGAGTGTCTGAGTCCATATTTGAACTCAGGAAGATGAGTCTTCCTGACTCTTAGGCTCCATACTCTATTCACTCATTGCACAAGCTACCTGCCTTAATTCCACAAATACAGTTATATCCAAAAGAAATTGAAAAATAAAATGAAAGATCACCTTAGAAAGAAAGACACTTGCCAGTATGGGCCTCATATAGAATATGATGTTTGACTTGAATCTTGAAGGGAAAACAAGTATTCCAAGAGGAAGAGGTAAGGAAGAACTCTGTAGGCTCTGGGAAGAGGGCATCCAAAGGTATCAAATTAGAATGTAGAATGTTGTGAATATGGATGTGTAAGAAGGCCACGATAGGAGGAGGAGGGGTGAGGGCCCAGTGGAGCAGCTAGGGGTGAGGAAAATTTCCTCCTATCAAGGGGAGAAACTTCCCTCAGTGGTAGTAGATACCCTGACCAGGGGTATCCCCCACTCCATATAATGGTGGCTGCCTCTGCCACTGCCTCCACCTCCTTCTCCACCAGTTCCACTACCAACCATTATGTCCTCCTCCCCTTCCTCCACCGCCTCTGGCCCTTCTATCCTGAAAAGCACACAAGCAGCCATCTGGTCTTCAGCTACCTGTACATGGCTAACAGCATGATAAAGACCTTCATGGAGCTCCATGCCCAGAATCCAGGCAGGAGAGGAGATCAATATATGCTGGTCACTTTCAACAAACCTCTCTATGCTATCAAGGCTGGGTAGAAAGAAAACCATGCTACTTTTATGAATGAATTGAAAAACCTGAACTGAAGGACTTATGACTCTTGGACAATTCCTAAAGACAGACTTTGATTCATTAAATTTAAATTAGTAAATAGCATAGACAACTCTAGGCAGGTAGGTTGAATATTAAAGTGTGGAAACTTGTTCATTTTCCTTTTTTCCCTGAAAAAAAGGTTGCAATTCAAAAAACTATTTTCATAATATAAAAATTTAAAAGTGTGCCTACTCTCAAAAACAGATTTGGCTTGGGAAAGAATACACATATTAGGGGCACCTTAAGAATAGCTTTGTCTCCTCATGTTATTCCTGAAAAAAACATTTGTTTTCTGAACTTCATTTCATTATTCAATAAGTTGATATTTTAACTGCCCTAATACAGTTTAAGAATGCTGAAATTTGGGAGCAGTTACGTGGGCAGTGAGTAGAGCACTGGCTCTGGAGTCAGGAGGACCTGAGTTGAAATCTGGTCTCAGACACTTAACACACTTACTAGTTGTGTGACCTTGGCAGGTCATTAAATCCCAATTGCCTTGCCTTCCCCCCTCCAAAAAAAAAGAATGCTGAAATTCATTTGTGAGTAAGATAAGGAAAATCTGTGTATGTCCTAATGTCATGTGATTACTATAGTGCTCTTCTGAGGTCATGTGGATCCTATGTACTACTACTGCACTGACTTTGAAGCATAAGCATTATTAAATGCTTAGTGCCTTTCTTCATTCTGTTAGTCAATTAAAAAAAAGTTGGGGGGATTAATAAAAAACTGCAAAAGGAGTTGATATGGTCCAAATTGGGTTTTAGGATGATGACTTTGGTAGCTGAGTAGAGAACTGTTTAGAGAGATTTATGGAGATAAAATAGGAGGCTTTTCAGAGTTCAGGGGAGAGGAGATGAAGGTCTGAAGTAGAGCTATTAATGTATAGACACTTGTTCCAAACTTCTACTGCCCCTCCACAAGATGAGTACAGAGGGAGCCTGGCATTTTAGAACCTGCCCGACATTCAAAACAGAACAGACACTTTGACTTGGTCCCTTTTTGATTAACCCTCACCAGATTCCTGCAACCCCCATGATGTCTGTTTCAAAACAGTCAGTATTTTGACTCTTACTTAGGTACTCTCTCTATCAGGGAGTTAATATCTACGCTATCCTTCCCTTTCCTCTCCTTGAAATACTGACTATGACCAAGGTTCCAAGGTCCTGGAAGAAGATATGACCCTTGATCTTTAATGACAAATATGAGAAACATCTTTTCTCCTTCAGCTGCTTTCATAGCTCTACCATAGCACTGAGCCTCAAGGAGCATTTTAGGTGGAATAAGAGACAGAGCTCTCTAGCCCGTCCTTTTCAAGGCCTATTTCCACCTCTGTGGAAAAGTTGCTGCCTAGAAGTAAAGCTTGGGCTTTCTGACAGTTCATGCTGGGTCTAAGTCAAGGTTTGTGGGTCAAGTACAGAAGAGTAAGAATGCCTCTAGAAGGTCCATCTTCCATACAGCCTACAATATCCACTGAAGATGCCTGAGGTTCATGTGAGAAGTGGGGCATCACTTGAGAATTGATAGAAAAAATGAAGCATTTCTCACCAAACAAACAAAAAACCCAAAAGGAAAACAAGATGGAAATTCAAAAGATGGGTAGATATTGGGGGAAAGATTCTATTTTTGACTTAATGTGTTTGAGATGCCTATGGGACATCTAATTCAAAATTAACTAACATCTAAGAGTAAGTGAAATGATTGAGTTAAACATGGTGAAAAATTCAGAGTTTGGAATTGTGCCCAGTTCTATAAGCCAATTAATCAAGTACTGTTTTGTGACACCTTTAATTGTTCTCCTTTTCATTTCTTTTCTCAATAAACAGCTATGTTACGTGCAAAATTCATTACAAATCTTAAATCATTATATAAAATCAGCCCTATAAAAAATTCCATTTATTCTCTTTTATTTTTTTTTCTTTGCCTGACTACACAAATCTTGAGTGAAGAAAATGTAAGTTGTGTAGTTTTATATCACTCCTTACTCCTAGCACAGCAATGTAAAAAATTTACATTCCTCTGTCTGCTCTGTTTCTGACTATTTGTGTCTTCATCTGTTTCTCTTTGTCTCCATCTCTGTCTTCTCTGTTTCTTTGTCTCTTGTTTTTGTCTCTCAGAAATCATTTGCCATATATATGCATTTTTTTCCTTTTTTAAGATTATGACTTAAGTAGTCAAAATCTTTCATGTATCTTTCTGTCCTTCAGGGCATAGCAATTTCAAGATGTTTCATGAAATCTGGTCAACATGTTTTTGTTATTTTCCACTCTTTATGCAGTTATAAACACTAGCCTAGTAGAATTCTTTTCTTTTTTTTTTCTAATATTTTGAATCTACAAACCCTAACTCTTGGGTTTTCCCTAAAATCACAGACAAAAGGAGATAGGTATAAAGTTACAACTTGTGGGATGGGGGTGGTAAAGCAATAGTTTGAGGAATTATTGCTTTATTGTTGTATTTGCAAGATAATACATCAAATATAGAGTATATATTTGAGGGTTGTAGACAAAAGCTCCAGTTCAAGTTTACAATTGACAGGAAAGGAGAAGTCTAAAAAACTTAATCTTTTGATGACTACATAATCTTTTTCTTACAGGATGTTAACTGACTAATCCTACCAAGGAGATTTTCACAGCAGAAAAGGATATTTGTTTTGGACCACAGCTGTCTACTTTAAAAAAAAATGACATTTTCTGGTTTCAGATTTTTATATTCATTAACTTAAAAATATATGTGTTGTTTTAATTTATGCGCATATATGAGACTGAATTTACAGCTAAGCTGAAGTACATATAGCTTCAATATTGTTATTCCAGAACCATAAACACACATTTTAAAAAAAGTATGATAACCTTTCCATTCGTTATATTTTTGTCATTCAAAAAGCTGACAACTTTTCTTCTCAAGGATTTACATAGGATATTATAATATTACCTGAATATTGCTGTAATCCAGTGAGTTAGAAGCCTTTGTCTGAACTTGGACAAGGTCTTTCTGACTTGGGTTATCTTTGGTGTTACCTGGAAACTCCAGTCCATGTCCTTTGTGACCTAGACTAATCCTTAATCTGACCAACTGCATGTCCTGACTTTGGCTACCACCTACCCTTGAATTCCTCTGTTCCCTTTCTTGATATTTGACTATTTATCTAATCTGCCAACAAATATGCTTTTTAATTTCATTACAGAAACTAATGATAAATTTATACTTCCCCTCTGTACCAATTTTCCTTAAATTACATAACAATTTTAACAACCATATCACCCTTGACCTTATACTCCAAGAGTGAATTAATTTACCCAAATGTGCCAATGGTTCTACTGACATTTTGCTTCAGTGTCTTATCATGATCTTCTCTTCATACTACTGTAGTGAAAGTTCTGGTAGACCTTGGATTAACAAAAGAGGAAATCTTTGCCCAAAGGCCTAGTAATGTACTTGGTTTCTCACTGTGGCTGTAGAGCTCAAGGCTCTGTCATGGACCTCTCCCCTCCTTTTTTTTTTGTTCTAACTATATACTCTCTCACTTGGTAATCTCATCACCTCCTACATCATTAGTTATCACCTCTCTGGCATACAGTAAGCAGTCGATCAATAAAGATTTATTAAGAACTTACTCTGCCAGACAATATACGTTAAGCCCTGGGGATAAAAGCAAGGCAAAAATGCAGGCTTTGACCTCAAAGAGCTCACATTCCAATGCAAGAGACAACATGTAAGCAATTAGCTACCAACAACATAAATACAGAATAAATGGCATGCACTCTCAGAGGGAAAACACTAGCACTATGAGACCACCTTGATGAGACTTGCTTAAGGTAAGCTTTGAACTGAGCCTTGAAGGAAGTTAGGAAAAATCAAAAGCAGAGGTGAGGAGGGACAGCATTAGGCATTGGGTGGGGGGGAGCCAGTGCAAAAGCACAAAGTACAGAAACAACGTTTTATGTTTGAGAAACAGAAAGTAGGCCAGTATAGCTAGATTGCCATGTGGAGCAGAGTAGAGCACAAGAAGAGAAGGAAGAAAGGAAGGAAGCATTTTTTAAGTATCTACTTGTGCCAGGGACTGTGCTAGGGACTTCACATCTATTCTCTCATTTGATCCTCATAATAAACCTGAGAAGCAGGTACTATTATTATCATTCCAATTTTATGCTTGAGGAAACTGAGGCAAATATAAGTTAAATGCCTTGCTTGGGATTACACAGTTAGTAAGTGTCTAAGACCAAATGTGAACTTGGATCTTCCTGACTCTGGGCCCAGTGCTCTATCCACTGTATCACCCAGGTAGGAAGGAGCCACGTTGTGAAGCATTTGAAATGCCAAATAAATGACTTTATATTTGATTGTGAAAGTAATAAGAAAGTAGATAGAGGTGTGTGTGTGTGTGTGTGTGTGTGTGTGTGTGTGTAATAGAATTGATTACACGGGTAGACCTGTACTTCTTTTAGTTGATTGGAGGGTAGAATGGAATATGGAGAGAGTTCAGGTAGAGACCAATTAGAAGGTTATTCAGACAGACCGGTTGATGAATGTTTGTACTGGGATGGTGGCTGTGTGAGTGGAGAGAATGAGATCTACAGAAGAAGTTATTATGAAGGTAAAAACAAGATTAAGTGAGATCAGGCTAGAAAGATAAGTTGGAGCCAGATTGTGGAGGACTTTAAATGTCAAACACAGGAGTTTATATTTTACCCTAGAGGCATAGATTTTCATGAAGAGAGGAGTGCCTCTGTTTTTCATTATGTCTTTTTTACAATGTTCAGTGAAAGAGACTATAACAACCAGGTACATTTTATTTATCTGTTTAGTGATTAATTCAGTCTTGGTGACTAGCAAACTGGGTTACTTCTTTCTCTTTTTAATCTTTATTTTCAAGAAATTAAAAAAATCAAGTCAGAGACATTCTGGGAGTCATTAGAACTCTTTAGAGGCCACATTCTGAAGCACCTGACAGAGGGGCTACCTTTGTCCCAGCCTCCTATGGCTGTTCTTTAATTTCTGGGGAACTGATTTATCTCACCAATGAAGAAGGGTTTGGTATTCTAAGATGTCACCTTAAATGACAAAATTCTCACCAAAGTAAACTGTGGATTTCAGCAGCAACTAAAACCATACAATTGGGACCTCATGCTCTATAGCCCAGGTTCCCCTAGTCTCAGGCCCTGGTTCAGTGGACTCTGTCAAAAAGTCAGATTCCACGTATGCCTCCATAGTCTGCTCCTATAAATTGGTACACTTCTCCCAACTATTTGGAGCAAAACTTGGTTAAGTTGCCATCTTAATAAGTGGAGAGAATACTAAGATCAGAGAAATCACAAGTTCTTGCTTGCAATGATGATAAAGAAAAGTGCTTCTATTTGATATAGCTTTAGTCAATATCACTTGATTGACACCACATCTCAAAAACAACTACACCTCCCTCCCCCCACTTCAATATACCCACATCCTCACCATACCTACAGTTGGCCTTCAATTGTTGCATTAAGCTTTGGACCCTTGGGGAGACACAACAGAAGCATCTACAATAGCTTTCCCAGGCAAATTTCTAGATCGTACCCAGATACACCACAACAGTATCCCCAACCTCTATTCCTTTTTTTTGGAGGGAGGAAGGCAGGGCAGTTGGGGTTAAGTGACTTGCCCAAGGTCACAAAGCTAGTAAGTGTGTCAGGTTTCTGGATTTGATTTTAGGTCCCCCTGACTCCAGGGCTGGTGCTCTACTCCCTGTGCCACCTAGTTGCCCCACCCTACCCCTATTCCTGATCACTACAGCTGTGAGCACTGGCTCTGGGCTCTGTCTATGGGACAAAGGCTGATGGATAACCACCCCTCCTCCATTCACATACATAAATATGCACTTTTCGTTTTTCTGTGGAAAAGATAGCACAAGGATAAGCAGGCATAGATGGGTTGCAATTATATTACCTCTTCTTCTAAACTCATTCCTCTTCCAACTTTCCTGTTTCTGTGGTGAATAGCACCACCCTTCTAGTCTCTAGATTCTTAGCCTCTGCCTTATCTTTGACCATCCATTTAATTACAATTTCTTTTTTCAAAGTTACCAGTGATCTTAGTTGCCAAATTAGCTGTTCTTCTTGTGATCTTCAATTTTCATTGCCTCTGTGTAGTATTTGACACTGTTGGCTTTCCTCACCTCCTGAATATTTATTCTTGCTTTTCTGAAAAAATAGTAAAAAATAGTAAAACTAGAAAATAGTAAAAAGGTTTTCTTCTTCCCTTCCTTAAAAATTATTCAGTCTACTAACTAAATCATTGTTCATGTCATGCCCCCTAGCTGTGGCTATTCCTCAGTTCTCTGCACTAAGCTTTCTTCTCTTCTCTCTGTACACCCTATCTCACATTAGTACCCATTGATTTAATTATCATGTCTTTAGAAGCAAAACAGTGTAGCAGACAGAAAGTGGTCCTCAGAATCATGAAAATCTGAGTCCATTTTCTGCCTCTAACATAAAATGGCAATGTGATCCTGAAGAAATCATTTAACCTCAGTTTTTTAAGCTGACTGACCACAAGTTCTGAAGGAGGCATCATTTTCCATTGAGAGAAGGAATATCTATACAGGTTCATTCCCTATCGTTATATAGGTAACTCATAAATCTATATATGCAGTCTTCATCTCTTTTGACCTCTAGTTCCATATCACAAATTGCATATTGAATATTTCAAATTATGTCACTTAGGAATCTCAAACTCAAAATGATTAAAACAAAATTCAATATCTTTCCCCCAAAACATACCCCTTTTCCAATTTTTCCTATTACTATTGAGCATATCAATTTTATTAACCAAGTTCCCAGCATTAGTGATATTCTCGATTTTCTTATATCATACTTATCTAACAAATTGCCAAATACTATAATTTTTACCTCTTTAGTATCTCTTTTATCTGTCTTTTTTTCTCTACTTGAAGGGCCACCATCCTAGTAGTGGACCTTAGAACCTCATTCCTGGACTATTGTAATCATCCCATATGTGGTCTCCCTACCACAATTTTCTCTCTTCTCCAAATCATCCTCCAAACTGTTACCAAATTGTTTTCCTAAAGCAAAGGTATGATTATGTCACTTTTGGACTCAATAATCTCCCTATTGACTTCAAGATAACTTTTTTTTTGTCTTTATCTCATCCTTTTAAAAATGTCTATTTTCTACACAGGCTTTATAATACACATATTATTAATACAATACTAAACAGCAACAACAATCTCTCATATAAAATGTATAAATAAGTAAATACACACACTGAAGATGTGTTTATTCATTGGAATGAGTGATCAAAAATATTTAAACAGCTGCTCTGTGACATTAGAATGGGATGACAACTTACACTTCAATAGGAATGGGGTCTTACAGTAGTGAGTTAAAAAAAAGTATGAACAATAATGTTTCCAAATTTATATTGTGGAAACGAATGCTATAGAGTTAAAAATTTGGAGAGACAAAATAGTGAGTAAGGGAGATGCTTATAATATGAATCAAAAATTAAATTTAATTTTAGTTACTGAATTATATTTTATACATTTCTTATTAACCAAGTTCTCTGAGGTCCCTTCTAGCTCTAGATATAAGATTCTATGATCCATATATATGAAAAAATCAATTTACAAAAGAGATAAATTAAGGAATAATTGTTTGGATTATGAATGTTTATTGAAGACCCCTTCAAATAAGTATTTACTTTCTTGCAGCTAAATTAAAAAAAAAAGGGGGGGGGGTGGAGCCAAGGTGGTGGCTGGAAAGCAGGGACTTGTGTGAGCTCCCTGCCAAATCCCTCCAAATACCTATAAAAAATGGCTCTGAACAAATTCTAGGATGGCAGAACCCACAAAATAGCAGAGGGAAGCAGGGCTCCAGCCCAGGACAGCCTGGATGGTCACTGGGTGAGGTCTATCATGCACAGAGCTGGGAGCAGAGGGGAGTGGAGCGCACCATGGGCAGCGGCAGGACCTACCAGACCAGGATCCTGGTGGAACAGGCCCTAGCGCCCTGAATCAGTGAGTTGTGGCAGTTACCAGACTTCTCAACCCACAAACACCAAAGACAACAGAGAAGGTTAGTGGGAAAAGCTGTGGGGAGTGAAAGAAGTTGCTGGTTTGGCCACCACCTCAGGGGCAGCAGAGGTGAGGAAGCTACAGTACTATAGCCGCAGTTGCTTCTGGCCCCAGACCCACCCGGTGGGAGGAATTAAGTGGCAGATCTGAGTGGGAATGCAGAGCCTCCTTAAGATCTGAGTCAGGTCCAGGTTGGCAGTTCTTGGGGAAGGAGGAGTGCTGGTGTGCCAGAGCTAGCTGTACAGCTCTGAAAGCAACAGCACATCCACTCAAGCTTGGAACAAAGTACTCTTTACTCTACAAGCAGTCATACCCCGACAAAAAACTCAAGGGTCAAGTAAGTTGGCTGGGAACATAGCCAGGCAGTGAAAACAGACTCAAATTCAGACACAGACTTTGGAATCTTTCTTTGGTGACAAAGAAGACCAAAACATACAGCCAGAAGAAGTCAACAAAGCCAAAGAGCCAACATCAAAAGCCTCCAAGAAAAACATGAAATGGTCTCAAGCCATGGAAGAGCTCAAAAAGGAATTTGAAAAGCAAGTTAGAGGAGAAGAAGAAAAATTGGGAAGAGAAATGAGAATAATGAGAGAAAACCATGAAAAACAAGTCAATGACTTGCTAAATGAGACCCAAAAAATACAGAAAAAAAATACTGAAGAAAACAACACCTTAAAAACTAGACTAACTCAAATGGCAAAAGAGCTCCAAAAAGCCAATGAGGAGAAGAATGCCTTGAAAGGCAGAATTAGCCAAATGGAAATGGAGGTCTAAAAGACCACTGAAGAAAATACTACCTTAAAAATGAGATTGGAGCAAGTGGAAGCTAGTGACTTGATGAGAAATCAAAATATTGTAAAACAGAACCAATGGAATGAAAAAGTGGAAGACAATGTGAAATATCTCATTGGAAAAGCCACTGAATTGGAAAATAGATTCAGGAGAGATAATTTAAAAATTATTGGACTACCTGAAAGCCATGATCAAAAAAAGAGCCTAGATATCATCTTTCAAAAAATTATCAAGGAGAACTGCCCTGATATTCTAGAGCCACAGGGCAAAATAGAAATTGAAAGAATCCACCAATCACCTCCTGAAAAAGATCCCAAAAGGAAAACTCCTAGGAATATTGTCTCCAAATTCCAGAGCTCCCAGATCAAGGAAAAAATACTGCAAGCAGCCAGAAAGAAACAATTTGAGTATTGTGGAAACACAATCAGAATAATACAAGATCTAGCAGCTTCTACATTAAGGGATCGAAGGGCTTGGAATACGATATTCTGGAGGTCAATGGAAGTAGGATTAAAATCAAGAATCACCTACCCAGCAAAACTGAGCATCATGCTCCAAGGCAAAATATGAATTTTCAATAAAATAGAGGACTTTCAGGCTTTCTCAGTGAAAAGACCAGAGCTGAATAGAAAATTTACTTTCATCCAAAAGAATCAAGAGAAGCATGAAAAGGTAATCAAGAAAAAAAAATCACAAGGGACTTACTAAAGTTGAACTGTTTTGTTTACATTCCCACATAGAAAGATGATGTGTATGATTCATGAGACCTCAGTATTAGGGTAGCTGAAGGGAATATGCATATATATATATATATATATATATATATATATATATATATATATATATATATATATATATATATATGTGTGTGTGTGTATGTGTGTGTGTGTGTATACACACACACATATACACACATATATGTGTGTGTATGTATATATACATGTGTGTATGTATGTATATATGTATGTGTATATATACATAGAGAGAGGGCACAGGGTGAGCTGAATTTGAAGGGATGATATCTAAAAAAAACATCAAATTGAGGGATGAGAGAGGAATATATTGAGAGAGGGAGAAGGGGAGAGATAGAATGAGGTAAAGTATCTCACACAGAAGTGGCAAAAAAAGCAGTTCTGTAGGAAGGGAAGAGGAGGCAGGTGAGGGGGAATGAGTGAATCTTGTTCTCATCCAATTTGACCTGAGGAGGAAATACCATACACACTCAATTGGGTATCTTACCCCACCAGAAAGAAGGAAGAAGGGGATAAAAAAGGGGGATGATAGAAGGGAGGGCAGATAGGGGGAGGAGGTAATCAAAAACAAACATTTTGAAAAGGGACATGGTCAAGGGAGAAAATTGAATAAAGGAGGATAGGTTAGGAAGGAGCAAAATATAGTTAGTCTTTCACAACATGAGTATTATGGAAGGATTTTACATAATGATACACATGTGGTCTATGTTGAATTTGTTGCCTTCTTAGGGAGGGTGGGTGGGGAGGGAAGAGGGGAGAGAATTTGGAACTTAAATTTTAAGAACAGATGTTCAAAAACAAAAAAAAAAATCGTATGCAACTAGGAAATAAGATACACAGGCAACGGGGCATAGAAATTTATCGTGCCCTATGATAAAGGAAGGGAAAAGGGGATGGGAGGGTAGTGGGATGACAGAAGGGAGGGCTGACTGGGGAATGGGGCAACCAGAATATTTGCCATCTTGGAGTGGGGGGAGGGTAGAAATGGGGAGAAAATTTGTAATTCAAACTCTTGTGAAAATCAAAGCTGAAAACTAAATATATTAAATAAATTAAATAAAAATATTTTAAAAAACCATCAAACTTTTCAAGAATATTTCTATTGCCCAAAGTTAGATTTACCTACATAAAACCAAGTGCAAAGTTCATATAAAATTCTACTAGAAACAGGTAGTAGTCTAGGTATATAAATTGGATTAGATACTCAATTCAGCAATTAGTTCTAGCCATTTTGAATCAAGGCAAAATGGAATGTCTACAGTATGGAGAGGCATTTAAAAATGTGTTATATGTTAATCTGCATATAAGTAGAGTTTTTTAAAGATAAGATAGGATTTTAATCTGACTATGTGCAATCTTAATGGCAGTAAGATAGGATTACAAATTTTTAATTCTTGGTTGAATACTTTATTTATGCCTACTGAGTAAAATGATTTTTAACTGATTTTTTTTTGAAACTTAGGGCATTTCTTTTTACTGAACGATACTCTCTATTTCAATTAGATAAAAAATCATAATATTTACTGTTTGTTTCATTTTCAAGTTGGATAAAAATGGCAATGGTTTATATCTGTGTTGATCTATCAAATTTTGTACAACTTTAATTTATTCCTGAAATCTGAGCCTTTGGATATTATACTGTTTAATGATTCATAATCATATAATGTTACCTTACTTTTATTATTATTGTGACAATTCTTATTGCTATTATCTCATTATCATTGTGAAGTTCAGATAGAAATGTTTTGAGGGCAAGTTTCTATCACGCTATTATCATTGTTTTATATTGAAGTTCTGAGGATTCCTACAGGTATGAATAAAATGGTTGCTTTTTAAAGTAAATAAAAGAATGGGGATGTGAAAGACTCATTGAACAAATCTTCAGCAAACCACAGTAGCAGACAAGATGAAGGGAATGACATATGCCTCATCACATATAGAAGCTATCCAGGTGATCATCTTGTCTTGGGGGCAAATCTGAGAGTATTCAGGATTTGCTGTTGTCAGATGTCAGATTTTTTCCCCTTAATATTGAAACTTATAGAATATTCAAAACAGTTTAAATCTAAGACAAAACCACCATACCAATCAGGTAGACACAGACCACCATCTACTCAGACATAAGCAACCTGGTGTGTTCATCTAGGTTTATGAAGATGAGTAAAAGATGAAAAAATATTATACTTAAATTTTGAATTGATGTTATAAGAAAAAAAGAAACAACTTGTTTATACTGATTCCTAGATTCCAGTAAATTTTACCACTTGAGAATGCTAGTATTTTCAAGGATAGTTTGGTGCTTTCATTTGTGGTATAGGGATTTGTAAATCATTTAGTCAATCTGCATTTATTAAGTCCTGTTCTTCCCTTCAAGGACCTCATATACTAATGGGAAAGATACTTTTAAATAATATAACTACATATAACTTTCTCTCCACACACATACACATAGATATATACACCAGATATCACTAAATCCTGATACATAAACATATGTATATATAATACATGCATATGCATATGTATACACACATATAGACATGTATATCTATATATGTAAATATACACACATAGATATGTACACACAGATACATAGATTTTTTCATCATGAAGGATAGTGCATACTATGGGAGCTAGCTAACTGTAACTTTCTAGGTATCTGGTAGATTACACATTTTTACAACTTCCAAGGCTGTGGCAACTTTCTGCCACTTCATTTCATTATCTGTATTGATCAATAAGTATGGGCTCCTTAAGGATAAACTTTTTTGTAATTTCTAATGGCAATAACCTAATCTTGAACCACTGTGATAAACCACATTCATCTGAATAAATCTTGCCTTCTTTTGGCATCAGAACTTGAAGGAGTGACACTTGTTCTGCCATCTATCTCCTTAAGCTGATCATCAGAGCAGTTTCCAGTAGGGCTAGCATACAATCCTAGGTCTTCCTAGCTGTTTCTTAGACTCATAGAAGATTCATGACACAGGATAGAGTCCTATCTCAATCAGTGCTATCTCCAGAGCTCAACTGGCCAGTATTTCAAGGTTCTCATCAGGCCTTCACTGCTACCATAGTACCTTCAGGGCACACAAAGTAGCTGTCCTCTTATTTGGACTTACCCCACCCACAATCCCTGTTGCACTTCAAAATTAGAACAGAATCATAGTATTTAAGGGTTGGAAAGGAACTCAGTGGCTGTGCAGCCCAAACCATATACGCACACACAAAGAAATCCTCACATTAATATTCTCAACAAATGGACATCTGGGCTCTGATAAAAGATCTCAAAAGAGACATTCTATTATTCTATTCTAATTATTAGACTGCTCTATTTGTTAGAAAATTTCTTCCTGATCTTAAGTCAAAATTTGCCTCTTTATGATTTCCACCATTGCTCTAAGTTCTAGGGCCAAAGAGCACAAGTCTAACCTATTTACATATGGTTGCCCTATAAATACCTCAACACAACTAAATTGTTCTCCTTCAGTCTTTTCTTCTTGAGTCTGAAGACGCCCATTTTATTCACCTGAACCTTATATAATACGGATTTAATGTCATTCAGCATCTAGGTGGGCCTACTCTGGACACTTCTCAGCTTATCAATGTCCTTATTAATTTTTGTCAACCAAAATTAAACACAATACTCCAGGTGAGGACTGATGAGGAAAGAACGTAGTGGGACTGTCGTCTCTTTATTCCTAGAGTCTGTGCCTCTCTTAATGTAGCTCAAGGTGTCATTAGCTTTCTTGTCTGCTTCAGTGGATGGCTAACTTGCAATACACTAAAACTTCAGAGCATTTTCAGAACAATTGTCCTCTAACCATGACTTCCTTATCTTTTACTGATGAAATTGGTTTTTTAACTTTGAGTGTAAATCTTTACATTTATCATTACTGAAATTCACTTTCTTCCATTCAGCCTTATACTCTTGTGTATTAAGAGGCTTTTGGATCCTGACTCTATCTCCTGTAAGCTATCCTATTCCTCTTTCTGAACTTGAAAATGTGATAATTGTGTCATCTCTGACTTTATCCAAATAATTGATAGAAGTATTTAACAGCATAGTGTCAACAGATCTGGCAGGCACTTCCCTGGAGAACTCCTGCCATCTTGACATTGAATCACCAGAAAGTACACTTTGGATCTATGCATTCAACAATTTGTATGAATTCATCTGATGCAATTATCATATTCACCATGCTTTCTGTTTTCTCAACAAGAATAGTATGAAGTATTTATGAAAAGCATCAATATAGTCTAGGAAAACTAGAGGGAACGAACACTCCTCTCATCTGCTACCGTAGTAATTCTGTCAATAAAGGAAATGAAGTTAGTCTGGCATGACTTGAGGAAACCATACTAGCTCATTGTGATTGCTCTTTCCCTTTTTGAGATGTTCAATAAGTATGTCTTTAATGAGTTGCCATAGACATTTCCCAGGAATCAAAGTTAAGCTTACTAACATAAAGCTTTCAGCCTCTGCTTTCTTTCCAACCCCCACTTTTTTTTTAAATCAGAAACACATTTAGTTTATTGATGCTTGTGATACCTGTACTATTTTCCATGATCTTCAAATATTATGGACTTTCTGTCAACAAATACATTTCCCAATTCTGTCAGGACATAAGGGTATAGATAAGTGGGCAAGGTTACTTGGTTATGAATGGCAAATCTTAATAACTTCTTATTTATTTTCAGTATCATGTTCCTCTTAGTCGCATTTGTTGTCATATCCACTGCAAAGGTCATTCTATTTTCCAGGAAAAAAAAACAAAACAACATAATAAATGGGAAGTTTCGCCTCATCTCTGTTGTCAGTTATCATTGTCATATCCAACCAGCCCATTTATCTTTTCTTCAATCCTTTGTTTTCTCCCCAGAAAAAGCTTTAAACATCACACCCCCACCCCACACTAATAGGAAAACTTTTTGTTGCTCTTCCTTGACAGCCTCAATTCATTTGGAGCTTTAGAACTCCTGACATTACTTTTATAGGGTTATGATATGATTTTATACCCATTCTCTATTACCTGGCCTTCCTTCCATCTTCTGTATAAATCTGAGTCATTTGGTGATTTCCTTGTGTATCTTTATTTACCTTTTCAGGAAAACCTCAAGTTTTTCTTCTTCATTGACCTTATTTCCAGTTGTTGCTTCTGAATATTCTTCTTGATCATCTCTCCTGGGCTGCCTTCCTCAGAAACAATTTATTCCATGGAAATATCTATGTTTTCTCTGAAATTGTTGGCATCTGATTTCTGCAAATCTAGGGTACATGTAAGATTATATCCAGATTTCATCTCCTTTATTACAAACTCTGGGATAGAGTAGTCACATTCTCCAGGGTCTCCATTATTTTCAACCCAGGGACCAACCCCTCTATTTTAGTGAAAATCAGATCCAGAATAGAATTTTCCCTTGTTAACTTCACTCCCTTTTGAAAAATAAAATCATCATGAAGTAACATCAAGAGAAACAAAAAGTTGTTCTTTTTTGGTGGGGGAGGAAAAAGAGGGACAGACAGGGGTCAGAGACAGAGGGAACTTAAATGAATATTTGATTCCTTTCTTCTTCCCATGATCTACTCTTCTATTTGACCTCAACTCCACAGAGATACCCTTTACCTTACCATTACTCACAAAGGTTCTATTTCCATGTTTATTAAGTCAGAAATTCCTTTATATGATTGGAATCTTCCATTACTCCATTTCTACCTCAGCTTTATGACTAACTCTAACCCTGTTCTTTGTCCCCACTTTGACCTCCAATGCTTTTACTACTCAGTTATTTCCCAAGGGATCTCCTCTGCATCACTTTATCCTCTTTCTTTTCCTATCTTAGCACCTTGGTCAACCAGTTCAAATCTCCTTCCTCATTACTCAAATCCTTTGCTTACTTTGATCATGCCTTGCCAAAAACCCACTCTTCTATTACTCCCACCGACCTCTGTCTTCACTTCACTTCATATGTTATTTAAAAGAGCTGAGGAAAGTCACAAATCCATAGTGACTGAGTCCACTACAAATTTAGGTTTCATAATTGTAACTAGGCCCTCCTTTCAGAAAGGTAATCCTTTTTTTACCACAACAATAGATTAATTTTCCCACTAACCACAATGTCTATTCCAAACATTTTTGTCCCTCCAGTTTTATAGCACCCACTCCCTCATCCTATTAGTTAAGCTTCATACTTAAAGGAGGTCATATAACTAGATCTCTCTCTTCTTCCTTCATCCTCATCTCATATCTTTCAGATGTCTTTTTCATAATTTTCTCCTTCATACCCTGCCATGAAGAGTTAGTCCTCATTGCCAAGAAAAATCCTTCTATGTTCATGTTTGATTCTGTTCTATCCCATTTTCTCCAGCTATCTCTGTCTTTCTCTGTCTCCATTTCTGTCTCTCTGTCTCTGTCTCTCAATTTCAACCTGAGTTTATTGACTCCTTTCCCATAAACTATCTTATGTCTATACATCCTTTAAAAAATATCACTTGATATGACCATCTCTGCTACCTATCATCCAATAATTTCCTTCTCTTCTCAGCTAAACTCCTTGAGAAAGCCATCCACATTCAGTGCCCCCGCTTCCTTTCCTTGTACTCTTTTCTAAACCCTTTGCAATTTGGCTCTCAATCTCATCATCTGAATAAACTTTACTTTCCAAGGACATCAATGATTTCTTGATTGCTAAATTATTTTTTTCACAGTCATCATTCTTTTTTTAACCTCTCTGTAGCCTTTGTGACTGTTGATTGTCATCTTCTACTGTATGCACTCTCCTTTCTAGGTTTTCAGGACACTCTTAACTCATCATATTCCTCCTACCTGTTTGACTTTTCAGTGTACATTGTTGGCCTCTATTTC
This sequence comes from Trichosurus vulpecula, assembly GCF_011100635.1. Lineage (NCBI taxonomy): Eukaryota > Metazoa > Chordata > Mammalia > Diprotodontia > Phalangeridae > Trichosurus > Trichosurus vulpecula. Next base: position 326,197,384 of record NC_050573.1, on the reverse strand, counting down.
AGATCACACCCACTCTCCATGGGTGACTTTTGAAGGCCAATCCTTGGCACCCCTTTCTCTTCTTGCTCTATATTATTTTGCTTTCTTATCTCATTCTCTCTCATGGGTTCAATTATCGTCTTTATAACAATGTTTTCCAGATTTATGTATCCATTCCAGACTTCTTCCCAAGCTCCAGTTTCTTATCCCCTGCAGCCTTTTGGACATCTCCAACTGAATATTGTGCTGCTATCCTGATCTTAACATGTTCAAAAAATAACTCATTATATCTCCCCCCACCAAATGTTCCTTTCTTTTCCTCCAAACTCCCTTATCACTTTAAAAGGCACCACCATCCTCCCAGGTAACCAGGCTTAAAACCTCAGAGATTCATCCTGACTTCTGTATCACACTCAGTCCATTTATCTAATCTGTTGCCTCATCTTCTAGTTTCTACCTCAACAACTTTCCTCATGTACATCATTTTCTCTCCAATCAGGTGCAGGCTTAAACCTAAATGATTTCAATTCATGTCTCATTGATCTCTTTGCTTCAAGCATACTTTCATTCCAATCCATCCTTCACTGACTTTCCATAGTCATCATCCTATATTGTGGACCTGACCATGTTACTCCTCCTATTTGATAAATTCCAGTAGTTCCCTATTACCTCCAGAATAAAATATAAAATGTTCTATTCAGTTTTAAAGTGATTCACAACTAAATCCCTTTCTACAATTCTAATCTTCTTCTTTTTTTTCTTTTTTGTATTTTATTATAAATTTAATATTTTAGTTTCCAGCATTGATTTTCACAAGAGTTTGAATTACAAATTATCTCCCCATTTCCACCCCCCCCACTCCAAGATGGCATATATTCTGGCTCCTCATTCCCTAGTCAGCACTCCCTTCTGTCACCCTACTCCCACTCATCCCCTTTTCCGTTACTTTCTTGTACGGCAGGATGGATTTCTATGTCCCATTGCCTGTATATCTTATTTCCCAGTTGCATGCAAAAACAACTTTGTTTTTGAATATCTGTTTTTAAAACTTTGAGTTCCAAATTCTCTCCCCGGTTCTGTCCCCACCCACCCTCCCTAAGAAGGCAAGCAATTCAACCTAAGTCACACGTGTATCATTATGCAAAATCCTTCCACAATACTCATGTTGTGAAAGACTAACTATATTTTGCTCCTTCCTAACCTATCCCCCTTTATTCAATTTTCTCCCTTGATGCTGTCCCTTTTCGAGAGAGACTTTGCTTTTGATTACCTCCTCCCCCAATTTGCCCTCCCTTCTATCATCCCCCCTTTTTTATCCCCTTCCTCCTTCTTTCCTGTGGGGTAAGATACCCAATTGAGTGTGTATGTCATTCCCTCATAAAGTCAAATCCAATGAGAGCAAGATTCGCTCATTCCCCCTCACCTGCCCCCTCTTTCCTTCCAACAAACTGCTTTTTCTTGCCACTTTTATGCACGATAATTTACCTCATTCTATCTCTCCTTTTTTCCTCTCTCAATATATTCTTCTCTCATCCCTTAATTTGATTTTACTTTTTTAGATATCATCCCTTCATATTCAACTCACCCTGTGCCCTCTGTCTATACATGTGTATATGTATATACATACATATATGTGTGTGTGTATACACACACACACACACACACACATACACATATATATTCCCTTCAGCTACCCTAATATGGTGGTCTCATGAATTACACACGTCATCTTTCCATGTAGGAAGGTAAACAAAACAGTTCAACTTTAGTAAGTCCCTTATGATTTCTCTTTCTTGTTTACATTTTCATGCTTCTCTTGATTCTTGTGTTTGAAAGTCAAATTTTCTATTCAGCTCTGGTCTTTTCATTGACAGAGCTTGAAAGTCCTCTGTTTTATTGAAAATCCATATTTGGCCTTGGAGCATGATACTCAGTTTTGAGGGTAGGTGATTCTTGGTTTTAATCCTAGCTCCATTGACCTGCGGAATATCATATTCCAAGCCCTTCAATCCCTTAGTGTAGAAGCTGCTAGATCTTGTGTTATCCTGATTGTGTTTCCACAATACTCAAACTGTTTCTTGCTAGCTATTTGTAGTATTTTCTACTTGATCTGGGAGCTCTGGAATTTGGAGACAATATTCCTAGGAGTTTTCTTTTGGGGATCTATTTGAGGAGGCTATCTGTGGATTCTGTCAATTTCTATTTTACCCTCTGGCTCTAGAATATCAGGGCAGTTCTCCTTGATAATTTCTTGAAGGATGATATCTAGGCTCTTTTTTTGATCATGGCTTTCAGGTAGTCCAATAATTTTTAAAGTATCTCTCCTGGATCTATTTTCCAGGTCAGTGGTTTTTCCAATGAAATATTTCACATTGTCTTCCACTTTTTCATCCCTTTGGTTCTGTTTTATAATATCTTGATTTCTCATAAAGTCACTAGCTTCCACTTGCTTTAATCTAATTTTTAAGGTAATATTTTCTTCAGTGGTCTTCTGGAGCTCCTTTTCCATTTGGGTAATTCTACCTTTCTGGGCATTCTTCTCCTCATTGGCTTTTTGGAGCTCTTTCGCCATTTGAGTTAGTCTAGTTTTTAAGGTGTTGTTTTCTTCAGTATTTTTTTCAGTATTTTTTTGGGTCTCCTTTAGCAAATCATTGACTTGTTTTTCATGGTTTTCTTTTATCATTCTCATTTCTCTTCCCAGTTTTTCTTCTACTTCTCTTACTTGCTTTTCCAAATCCTTTTTGAGCTCTTCCATGACCTGAGACCAGTTCATGTTTTTCTTGGTGGCTTTTGATGTAGGCTCTTTGACTTTGTTGACTTCTGGCTGTATGTTTTGGTCTTCTTTGTCATCAAAGAAAGATTCCAAAGTCTGAGTCTGAGTCTGCATCCTTTTTTGCTGCCTGGCCATGTTTCCAGCCAACTACTTGATCTTCGAGGTTTTCCTCAGGGTATGACTGCTTGTAGAGTAGCGAGTACTTTGTCCCTAGCTTGAGGGGCTGTGTTGCTGTTTTCAGAGCTACTTCTGCACAGCAAGCTCTGCCACACCAGCATTCCTCCCCCAAGAACCGCCAACCAAGATTGTGGCCCAGATCCAGGCAGGGCAAAGCAGACTTAGCACTCCAGCTCTAACACCCTGTTTATCTCAAGAAATCGGAACTTTGCCTAGCATATAATGTTGTTTTTCCTTCATTCCAGAAGAGGATGGTGACATCAGGGAGGTGATTCCATGACATGAAAGTGAATTGGATTTAAGTGAGGGAGTGGTGTGCAAAGTTACCAGCCTTACTCTCTCCTCCAGAGCCATCTGGTTCCAGTGACAATAAGCACTGAATGAATACTAAATGCTTGTTGATTGAAAACAATTGTCTTATAGGTATTGGCAGCTGAGTAGCTATAATCAAAAAAACCTGAGCTCAATTCTGGCCTCAGACACTTACTACTTGTGTGTTATTGGGCAAGTTGCTTTTAACCTCTGTCTTCTTCAATTTCCTCATACACAAAATAGCAATAATGATAGCACTTACCTCCTGGGTTGCTGCTAGAATTAAATAATATTTGTAATGGCTTTACAAACCTAAAAGAGCTTTATAAATGCTAGTTATTATTAGAGGAAGGAAAATAAGAAACATAGGCTATTTTTAAAAATCTGCCTAAGGAGAGAAATATATAACCTTTAATTCTTTTTAAAAACTGATATTGAAACATTAACAGCTATTTATATTCTCCCCACTCTAGGATTTTGCATTTCAATCATTATAAGTGGCACCCATTTTAAGATAACCTGTAAAAAGAGGGTGAAATGACTAGTTAAATTTTTAAAAGTCAATTTCATTTACATATTCCTAGCCAAACATGCCTCTTATGTTTTAAACTTCCAGATGGTTCATTATATGTACATACAATGTAGGCTTCCTTTAAGATACAAGTATTCAATTTTCTTAGAAAGCTTTAAAATAAAGAACATTTGTGTGAATAATAATAGTTACAATAAAAGAAAAATGGGGAGAACAAAAATACTAAATGCCTAGCTTTTATATTTTATTAAATCTCTAATATGGGTTGTAAGATACTCATGATATGCTATGTCCACTTAATATTCAAAGAGCAACAGAGGTGGCAAAATAGATTATCTAGGTGCTAAATATAAATACATAGTAACTTATGAATAGCGAGGCATGGTATAGTAGATAGAACCATAAAGCCAAAACAACCTAGTTTCAAATCCTGCCTCTGACAGAGCATATTGTATAGTATATTATATAGAGGTTCCTTAGTGTGTAGCATATAGTTTGTAGCTAGTTTGTACAAAGTTATTTACATTTTGTCTCTCCTCTGTCACCTCGCCCCATTTGTGAGCTCCTTTGGCACAGGAGCTGTCTTTTACTTTTTTTTTATATCCTCAGCACATAGCACAGTGCTTGGCACATAGCAAGTGCTTCATAAATGTTAATTGAATGGCATTTGAGTTCAGGCCTTCTTGATTCCAAATCCAGCATTCTATCTACTATGCCAGCTAGCTGTTATTAAATTGCATTTTGTTATACTTGCTCTTCGTTTCTAGCCTGTCAGTTGAAAAAAAATTCTGACTCAATCATCCAATATATTATCTCATCCAGGTTTGTACCATTGGAAAATTTGATGTGTCACATTCAAGTAACTGATTAAAAAAAAATTGGCAAGCCAGGACCAAGGACAGAACCCTGTGACAATTTAGTTGAGATTTCCCTCTCAGCAACCAGCCCTTAAACTATTCAATCTATGCAACTTTTCTATATTCTAGCCCACATCCTTCCATATTTCCATTGAGAGGGTGAGAGATATGTAAAGTCTTTTGCTGATGAAGATATTTGTCAATTGTCTTGCTTCAGGGTGTGGACATACCATACTTATAGCCGTCTTCTGATCTACTCTACAGAAACTTTGTTAAAGACATTTACTAACAACCAAATAGGATCCCCAGCCTCCAATTCCTCTATCATCCAATCCACACTCCACTGATAGATACACAGAAAGACCATGTCACTATGTGAAACCCTCAATTATTTTCAATTCTTTCTTGAATAAAGATCAGGCTCCTTAGCTTGACATTCAATGTACTGAGAAAGCTTGCTTTAGCTTACTTTTCTTGCCTTAGCTCACATTACTGCTTCTCAAGAAATCTGCTCTTCAGTCTCACTGTATTGTTTATAGAACCTTTAGGACATCCCATACTTTCTTATCTCTGCATTTCACTCATTTTCTTTTCTAGGTATGTAATAGTTTCCCTTCACCTCTACCTGTGGGCATTCATCCTTTGAGATCAAACTACTGTATATAAGATATATTCTGAAATGTGGCAGCAGAATGTGTTGTCTCTGTTCAATTTTCTACCATTTATACTCTTTCCAAAGTCATTTTAAATATTCTAATTTGTATTATACTATCTTAGCATTTTTTATCAAATTATAAACTCATAGAGGATGAGGCTTTTATCCACGTGTGTGTGTGTGTGTGTATGAAATCTCCCACTTACCGATTCATCATGTGTATGCCAAAAACCACCAGAAGCAGGAGACCTGGCCTCCAACACTACCTTAGCTACTTACTAATCCAGGTGGCCTTGACAAAACCATTTGATGCCTTTGAGTTTCAGTGACTTCATGTATCAAATGAAGGGTTGGACTATGTGAAATATAAGTTCTCTCCCAGCTTTAAATATGTAATTATATAAATGCAAAGAAAATGTTTGTTGAACAAATGAAGATTTTCATTGAAATATGAAAATAGTTTTCCAAGTTTATATATTCTTCAATTTCTATCAGATAAACTTCCCAAAGGTCCATGCACAATTTATGCATTAGGCCATTACTTCACAGCGGACTTCACTTTAAAGAACTCTTCTTGCATTATAAAACTATTCATATCACATAAGTATTGACCTTCAATTTCAGGATTGTGGAGAATGGTTTTAAATGAAATTTCTTTTATTATAGCTTTTTAACAAAAAAAATACTTTTTAAACTAACCATAGAGAATAAGTGCAAATTGCCCTTCAATCACAATGGAATTTGTTATTTACCCTGGTGTATCACATTTAAAATGGAGTAGTTCTTTTAGAGTCAAGGTGGCAATTACTAACAAGTGAGAGGATATATTCTCCCAATATAGATTAGATTAGAAGGCTTCTCTTTTCCCTTTGAATCTTATGAGTCTAGGAAGAATAGCTTCCTGGAACAGAAAGGAAGGCAGACCATTTTAGCTTCCTAGAGAGACAAGGTTATTATGGATCAGCAGACTTAATTCAGCCATTGGAAAACAGAAATTTTCATGCTAGTTCAAAATTAATTGATTCTTTAGGGAAAAAAGAAAGCAAAACCCTCATTTTGTATTACATTAAAGAAGAGTCTATAAAACAAAAAAATACAGATTTGCATTTATTAAAAATGATTTCATTGAATAATATATTTTGGGTTGAAAATAACCTTCCAGATAAGGAAATCTCTCAGGATTATAGACAAGCCATTCTCTCCCTTAGTATACCATGTTAAATCTCATATTTAATATTATGATCAGATTCCAGAATAAGGATTTATGTATATTATGTTTTCACAGTAAGTAAAAGGAGTGGGGAGGGAGGGTACAAGTTTTTATTAAGTGCCTACATTCCTGGCACTGTGATAAATGATTAGCAAATATTATCTCATTTGATCCCTTAACAACCCTGGGAATTAGGGGCCATCATTATCCCCATCTTGTAGATGATGGTAAATGAGGAAACTGAGTCACAGAGAGGTTAAGTGATTTAACCATGATCACACTGCTAGTTTATGAAGTTGTATTTTAACTCAGGTTTTCCTTACTCAAAACTCAGCACTCATCTATTGTAATGCCCTGTTTGGCCAGGCTTGAAGAGCTGTTGTCTATAATAAGTTTGGAAAGAGAGGTGGGATTTTGGTTGCAAAGAGCTTTAAATGTTAAAAAAAATAAGAGAGTATATTTGAACCCTAAGCACAATAGGAGTCAATTGGAATTTAGTGAATAGAAGAGCAGCGAGATCAGTTACCCATGTGTTTTAGAGAAGGATTGAAGAGGGGATAGTAGCAATTATTGCTGTATTGATGTATCTAATTGCATTTTTAATTAATATATCTCGGACAAATTTGTTGCTGGGATATCAAGTGTACAAACATTCAATGGTGGTTTTGATGACGTCAGGGAACCATGTTTCTGGGGGGGCCTGATACACCAGAATACTGACACGCCAGGTCCTGCTCCAATGAATTTGAACCAAGCCTTCTTTTAGCCAAAGAGAAAAAACAAAGTTTATTAAAGATTTGCCATATTAGGTAGAGACTTAAAAAATTTCACCATTTGTGATGCTTAAGCCCACTAGAGAGGTGGGATAAGACTTATATACAGAAAGGCTGTGGGAAGGAGGCGGGATGAGACATATACAGAAAGGCTGTGGGAAGTATATAGGATATGGGGTGAAGGGAAGAGGGATTTTGGGAGGGTTTTGAGGAGGGGTCTAAGGAGGATCTTGATGGGACTGGGCTGAGGTCAGACTCCAATAACCAAGAGAATGAGATTAAGGGTGGGAAGTGGCTGAATGCTACCAGGAAATAACAGACTATGTAGGGCTAGGCCAGATTAAGAGTAACAGATTTGGGCATAGTCATTTTTATGGGATCAAGAGTGGGAAGTAGCTGGACCATGGAGGGCTAGGCTAAGTTAAGAGTAATCTAGAAATTTGGGCCTAGTGACAATGAAAGGCTTATGACCTCAGGCAAATGCCAATCAAGTGGGAAGATTCAAGGAGTTCAAGGGAGCTCTCAGTGCCTGTACCCCATCATTTTCTTCAAACCTTGCTTCTAATTGAGATAGGACTTCTTTTGGACTGATTTTTTAGTTAATTGAAGACAGTTAAAATTAACATTCCTACCCTTTTCTGCTCTGTTCTAGCACCACATTCAGAGGGAAAACAAAAACAAAAATATTCCAGAGCTGGTTATTTACCCCTTATCAAATTATCTATCCATTAATGCAAGAATCTCACTGCAAAGCTCAATAGATTTTTGATGGTCAACTTCTTGGCCAGTTTGAAAGGTAATTGTTTTTTTTTTATGGTAATAGTTGAAGGAATTATCTTACTCAATTGGCTTGCCCTGGGCAGTAAAGTATGATAAAAATTAGCAATGTGAAACCATTAACTCCCACCTAAAGATAGACAGGGTATACCCTAGTGGTTCTTGCCTTTATTTTTACTTTCAAAAAAAATCTTAGTTTACAGCTTTCCCAAATCCAGTCCACCAACCTCCATTCCCACCATAGGAAATTACTCCAAATAACTTAAGGAGTCTTAATTTAACACATTCTATTACTTCTTTATAAACCATAGCCCTGATATTTAGAAAGACTGTTTCAATAAGCAGTGTCAATAATCTATCTCCTAGCTAAATTGCAGGAAGGGTAATTAAAGATCAACTGGGGGATACAAAAAGACCAGAGTTATAGGGAAGAAGACGATGAAACTCCTTTGTGGTGGATAAGTATTAGTGCCTTGAGGCATCTGTATGTTCCCAAACATGTCTATCTCATATTTCATGGCACCAGAATTGACTAATAACTGTGATCACGTTTGTATAATAATAATAATAATAATAATAATAATAATAATAATAATAATAATAATATTTATATGGAACTTTCAGGTTTGAATAGTATTTTACAAATATTTTCTTCCATCTCAAAACAATCCTGGGAAGTAGGTATAATTATTATTCCCATTATACAAGTAAGATAATTGAAGCAAAAAGAGGTTGAGTGACTTGTCCAGAGTGATACTGATGAGGTAATGGGACCTGAACCCCTAAAAGGAAAAGCCCATGTCTTTGAAAGCAATCCAGACCCTGAGTCTTCCCACATATTTCAGCACCCCCAGATCACTGGCACCTCCCCCCAAGGCAACTGGCCCGCCCCAGCCCACCTAGATCACCTAATTAGCTTACTTGATGTTTCTTTCACTGTCTCTCTTTGCTCATCCCAGACTACTTGAATATTCAGATCACCTAATCAGCCTACTTGATGTCCTTTCACTGTTGCATCTGGCCTGCCCCAGACTCCTTACCACTCCTAAATCCCAGATCCTTTCACTGTCCTTTTTGTATATAAGCATCAGTCTCACCCCCCATTAAGTTGCAGGTTCACAAGGAACCCTGCCTGCTCCTATTGGTGCTATAATAAACCTTGTCATTTGACTGGAAGATGGTTTAAGTGCCTGAATTCATTCTAAGTGGAAGCTGCCCTGTACTCTGACATTTTGGGGTTCCCAGCAACCCCAAACCACATCAATACACCCAGTAACTATTTAAGGCTGAATTTTAACTCATCTTCCTGCCTCTCCATCTACCATGCTACCTCTCTGTCTAATACATCTAGCTCAATACAATAATTTACCACTTGAAAGATCATTGTCTCCTTATGGACAGAGACACATTTAAGAGCCAGACTTCTCATGTAGGATTATAGACTTGGAGCTGAGACTAAGACCCAGAGACATTACATGACCTGCCAAAGAAACCATATCAGAGCTGGGATTTGAACTTAGGTTCTCTTACTCCAAGACAAATGTTCTTTCCACTACAGCAAGCTACCTCCAATCATTCTCTGTTTGTACTGTTCACAGAATGGTGAATTGCAGGAAAGTCTTGATTACAAAATCACAATTGTGATCTGTTTCCTCTTTTTATTTTATCTGTAACCTATAGATATTCTCTTGAAGAGTAAGTTTTGCTGGCTAGCAACTCACTCAGCAATCCTCCCTAACAGGAAAGAATCAGGATCAGATAAACTCAAGATAGATTTCCTTTCCCCAAACCCACCCCTCCTCCTTTGAGAAAGTAATAGTTTCATTTGGGTTAGCCCAAGGCCTGGGCCCAATGGTCTACTTCCCTTCCCAATCATCTCTCACCACAGAATAAAGGTTGAAGATTTTATCAGCCATTCCTAGTCACAATTAATAGGCCCACTTGTGTCCATCCATGATTCACCCAGACCAACCTGGGATTCTCTCTCTGCTCTTTGGGAAGTTAATATGATTTATTAACAAATAAGTAAATAAAGTAACATAGTTCATCACTATTAAATATTTTTCTCCTTTAACCCATGATGTCAGACTGAGATTTCTGCCTTAAGCTAGGAAGGAAAATGCCTAATCAGAACTTTTAGAATAACCAGAACTTTTCCCCAAGTCACACCCGTTGACTTTGGCCTGAGGATATAAGGAAATGTGCATGTCTGGGTGAGTTGTAGGTGGTTTATATTAAAAGAAAACATGTGAAAGTCATGAAACAATTAGGATCCAACAAATGGACAAATGGACAAAGGTACCTCTTAACCAAAAAACAAGTAGAAGGGAAGGGAAGGATTGGATGGACAATCCTTTGGTGATTTTCTTTTGAATTCTCACAGAAGGACTAGACATCTGCTGAACCCTGGTGGCCACAGCAGTCTTGCGGTTCTTTAGCCACCTCTCTAGTCCCCAGCTCTTTCTGTCTCTCTTTTCCCCCCGTTGGCAAAGATAAATAGTCAGCTTCCACCCCTCACATTCTTTAAAGCTGGCTTTTCGGCTTGTCAGAGTTGTATAACCTCACAATGAATTCCCTGGATATGTAATATTTCCTCCTTCTTCAGAGAGGGCCCAGACACACTTCTCTAATGGTTTCCAGCACTACTTTCTCTCTCTCTGCCCTGCCCATGCCTTTCAAGAATACGATACTTTATTACATATAGGTTGATCTGTTTTCTCCCAGACTAACTCATTATCTTTCATCTCTTCATAATTCTAAAAGTTATATATAGTTTCGGGGGCCGCTTAAGCCAGTCATAAAAGAGTGCAGAGTGATAAATGTCAGTAGCATGCCACATCATGTGGAAAGCATATGACAAGAAGACACATGCAGGTATATGGGGACTGGGACTGTTCTTTCTCCTTATTTTCCAAGCATTGGTCCCAATGTAATGAAACAACACACAGGCACAACAGGAAAATAGCAAAAGGTTGTATTTATCTCTTCAGTGTCCCTGAGGCAGTTAGCCTTGAGGCTCAAGGAAAATTAGACCTAAGGGAATATGGTGATCAAGTCCACTAATAAGTATTAAATTCCTCTCCTGTCTTTCAGTTAGAGACAAATAAAGATCAAACAAGGGTAAAGGAACACTAATCACAAAATGTATTGCTCTTCCTCCATGAGTTTTTCATATATTCAAAAGAAAATGCTGTTTCTGACCCCAAAGTTGCACCTAAACTCCAAACTTCTAGGTTTTCTCTAAAAAAAGGAGATCCCATACATTCTATCATCCAATATAAAACATTAAATGAGGATTCAAGGACTATCATTGTGCAAGTTCCAAGATGAAAGCAGAAACAGCAGGTACGAAAAAATGCTAGATTTGGGTTAGGTACTTCTCTGGTACAATAATTCTCTATGGTACTCCAGTCATGTAATAGAAGGAGCACAAACTAGCAATAGCTATAGGCAATGATTCAAATGACCTCCAATACTCCCAAAATGGATGAATTCAATAGCCTTCTTTCAAATATCATCAACTTTTCTTGAACATTTTCAAAAGTTGACTTCTTCCTTTTTGATATATTCTCCTCCTGCAACTCATATAAGAAAATTGTCTCCTAGTTCTTTGTTCTCTTTAATTAAATAAATTTCCTCCTTCCACTTCTTATATGTGGGTGTTCATGAAGAATCGATCCTAGGCCCTCTTTTTCTCTTTCCCTAAAGTTCCTTTATAGTAAGGGTCAAAACAGCTTCCAGGAGAACTATAAGAAGGAACTCAGTTGTACACATTCAGCCATTGTTAAGCCTGGCCTTGCCCAATCCAATCCAAGCCTGGTCTAACCAGTCCACAATGAGTGTGTCCCTCTCCCATTCCCCAATCTTAGATAAGCAGGTTCCAGTCCATGGAATGACAGCAAATGGACACAACCTGGAGACTATTCATTAAGCCATCAGCCTAGGTAAGACAATATCAAATTCAACTTTTAAAAGCTACATGTCTTTATAATAAACCCATGAAATCACTAAATAAAATAATAAATTGGAGAGAAATTTGAAGATATGACAAAGACTTTCCCTATAAAAAATACATCCAAAAAAGATTTTAATGAGAAAAATGCCTTTATATTGTGTATTTTTGGAGCATCTTTTGAGGGAAGGGCTTAGATTTCATTTGTATTTTCTCTTCATTAATTCCCACCCAATTTCTTCAATAAATATGTACCTTTTACTTAGACATGCATATTCATAAAAGAAAGCATAGAAGATAAATAAAGCTACAGTGGTGATTCAATTGCCATCCATATCTTTGATTCAGCAAATAATTCATGGATATGAATACAGCTTTCAAATTAGTGAGGAAATTCCCTCTTCCAATCAGGATTGTTCTCTACTCTACAACTTTTACCCCAAGAGAACTTTCTGGGCAACTGAGAAATCAAATGATTTGCCCAGAACCGAGTAGCTGTATGTATCAGAGGAAGGATTTGAATCCATGTATGCTTGACAAAATGGACAGCTTTTTATCCAGTTCACTAAACTGTCTTAAACACTTAAGTTCTAAATTCAAATATATTATTTGAGTATAATTTTGATTCCTCTACAAGACAACAAATTCTTGAGGGTGTCATTTTTTTTTCATTATCCTCCAAATTGCCTTGAAGATATGCATAGTGTCCCAAAAGTCTTCCTACAGTTTTAAGCTTTTGAAACTTAAGACCTTGGGAATATCTTATATAAGTTAGTCTTCTGCCACAAAGCAGATCTATAGTCTTGTCATAAAATTGATTGTTTATAATTTATTAAGAACCCCACTAGTAATAAATTCTGTGACCCCGTGAGAAGGTCTTAAATGAGGGAAGAGCTTGGTAGAGTAGAAATGTGCTTATTCTAAGTTGAGTAGCTGGGTTCAAATTCTGCCTCTGATACGCTGTATCCTTAAACAAGTTACTTAACCTCACAGGCCTTAGTTTCCTCACCTGCAAAATGAGGGGGTTGGACTAGCTGACCTCTGAGGTCCTTTCTAGCTCTAAGCATATGATCTTTTAATTATTTATTAATTAAGCATACTATGTTCCATGTGCTTCAGTAGGCAATGGAGATACGAAGAAAATAACTGAAACAATTTCTGCTCAGAAGGACTTTACCCTCTATAATTTTCACATAGTTCATATAAAACTACAGAATAACAGATGTATCCTTTCCTTGATTCTTTTTGGGCAATAGAGAGTCGGTAATAATCACAACTAGCTCATTACAGGAAGATGGGCCTCTCCTGCCTAGTTGAATTAGGTTCCTTGATAAAACTTATTTCCCAATTAAAAAAATAATTGCTCTCATATGGATGATCTCCAAGACAGTCCTATCTAGCTGAAGCTATTAGATCCTCAAATTGAATCACATAATTTAAGATAATAGAACTCAAATACCATCTAGTCCAACCAGAAACTGAATCAATCAACAAATATTTATTAAGTTTTTACTACACATTAGGCATTATGTACTAAACTGCAGATACAAATAAAAATCAAAAAATCAGTCCCAGACCTCAAGGAGCTTACAGTCTAATGGAAAAACAAAAAATGTATGCATGTAGGGGTATATAAGGCATATACAAAGGCAAAAGATGGTAATCTTGAATGGGGAAAAAGAAACCAACAACAGCAACAAACAAATCGGTACTTACAAACACCAAGAAAGGCATCTACAGATGTGCCATTTGAGACAATTCTTGAAGAAAACCAGGGATTCCAAGAAGTGGTAGAGTCGTGGAAGTATATTCTAGGCATCAAAGAAAGATAGTACAAAGGGCACAGACCTGGGAAATAGCATATCATGTGTGAGGGAAAAAAAGTTGCTAGCCACTTTGACCTAAGTGTAGGGGGAAAGGAGAGTAATATACTTCATTAAAGTAATGTGCTGCAGTAAAGAATACAAATGTAGTAAGGAGATTGATTGTAAGAAGGTTTAAATGTCAAACAGAGCAGTTGGTATTTGATACAAAAGGTAATGAGAAACCACTGGACTTCACTCAGTGGGAAGGTGACTTGGTAAGACCTGAGCTTTGAAAGAGTCAATGAGTTAACTATTTGAATGTAGGTAATATGTGTATGTATGTGTATAAGCAGGCAGAGAGCATCTCACTGACAAATATAAAGATATTATTGTAGATTGAAGGAGAGCTAAAATCAGTGCCTTGTTATCATCCAATAAATACCAGGGACAATTTTGATCTTGAGATTTTTATGATTTCTTGAAATTGTGTAATTTCTTTGTAATTTTTATCAACTGTTTTTATGTGGTGTTAGCAAGAAAAGTACTTAGGCTGTCTAGGTTTTCCTCTTGCTTGAGTAAGATGACAATAGTGTAGACACTGCTGTAACATGGTCCACTCTGGTTCTGCTCTCTCAGAAGCAGGCCTTTAAATTGGCTCTTGAGCATTCTAGGATATTCTGAGGAGTCTCTTCTCTGCTTTTGGCTTGAACCTCCTCAGCTGTGTAATTGGCCTCTTTTTGGGAGGCCAATAACTACCACCCAAGTTCCATTTAACTGATTAAACCTAGTTAGATTGACAAAGGGAAATTTACTTGGCAGATTCAGTGAAAATAAAAGTACAGGGGCAGCTAGGTAGAGCCTAGAGGAGTCAGGAGGACCTGAGTTCAAATCCAGCCTCAGACACTTGACACATGTAGTAGCTGTGTGGCCTTGGGCAAGTCACTTGACCCCAATTGCCCTGCCAAAAAAACAAAACAAAAAAAGAAAAGGGCCAGTATTTTCCCCAATACCTTAGGAGCATAATTCCTATTATCCCACCTTGATTGGGTCTCAGAGGTGGGTGGGATAGGTTCACAACTTCAATGGATCTTATCAAGTTTAGATTTAAGGTAGTTTCTTCTATGATGCAATACCTCCATTACATTATGATAATGTTCTGTGTTCTTCAGTTGTTCTGGGGAGGAGAGAAGCTCTGAGAAGAGATATTGTAACAGAAAAGAAACAGATTGTCCCACAGTAGATCACTGTAGTCCCATCATAGGAAGAAAAGAATGATTGACTGTGCGGACCTGGCTGGGGCAGAAAAGTAAGCCTAGAAATACTTGGCAGTAAGCTTTGATAGACCCTCTTCATGTTTTTTTTTTTTCCTCAGCTTTCTCAGACCTCTCTTTATCCTTAACCCAGAACTTCCACTCCTTCGTCCCTTCTCACCCTGGAGCTGCTGCCCTTGGCTGTGGAAGATTACAACTGCAGTTTGCATCTGGGAGAGTTTTAGTTCACATTTTCTATATGGTAAAGTTTGGAGTACAATTGTTCCTGAATGGGGAGTTGTGTTCTTGACATCTAAATTTGCAACCCTGCATTTTGTCTTACAAATATTACTCCACATAATAGTTTCTATAGTACTTTTTGTAGAAGGCACATATATTGTGGATTAAATAAACTTTTTTGGGTTGATCATGAAACTAAACTTCATTCCTAACATTGTTTCCATAGGAGAAAAAACACTGACAAGTTGTTAACAGATGTCATTCCTAGGTTGAGGACCACCTGAGTGTAAGAAGTTGAGTTCAGTTTGTCACTTGCTGAGAGATATGTTTTTATTAAAAGTAACTTACCAACAATATCAGATTTCAGGTTGAAAAAAAGACCTCATAATGGAACTTTGTACCACAGAGACGACAAATAATATTTTCCATAAAAATGTTAATTGCAAAATATTTCCCAAGTACTAGAATTAAAATTTCATGCAAATTAGATAAGAACTAGAAAGGCTGATTATATCCAGGAAGATTTTATACCGGTACATGTTTAAATACCATGTAATTTTTTACTAGCATTTTTCTAAGAAAGACTTTCCAGTTTTCTTTTTTTTCTCTCCATCTGTTAAAAAAATCATGAATTGAATAAAATAGGATAAAAGCACAAAAATGACATTAGGCATTTGCCTTATTTTTAATTAGAATGTACCTTTTATTTTGTACATGTGTGACACTATTTGATGTAAAGGAGATTAATGACAGTGTGATAAGAAAAAATGTTTTTGAATTAATATGGCTGTCTAAATGGAAGAAGGAATATAGACAACAGTTTCTTTCACAGTTATGACAGTGATGACCCTACCAAGATTTAGGAGTTGAGGGGGGAGAAGAAAAGCTGTCATCTTGCTTGTGTTCAAATCAGTGAAAAGGTTATTATGGTAGTTTCTAGCTATAATGAATGTCTTGTATGATCAGCACTAATCCAGCAACATAGTTAGATGCAAAGTTTCAAAGTATTGAAGGAAGACCTCACATTCACTACACATGTACTCTACCTTCCTACAAAAAAAAATCTGAAAAATAAGTTTATATAATCTGTAGTAGTTAACAGATATGTATTTTTTGAAAATGTATCTAAACAAATAGGCATAGCAAAGCAAAATTCTACCAGAGTGTAAGGGATTAAAAGGATGAATCCTCTTAGATAGTGGTAACAAATAGAAGATTTTATGGAGAAAAAAGAACAGCACCATAGGAGATCAGAAAAGGTCAAACTATGAGGGCTGTCACACTAAGTAAGATGAAAAGAATAAACCATGAGTCTGTGTTTTGTTCTAGAAATATGTTTTACAAATTGTGAACTGAAAAGTTAAACCAAAAATAAAAAAAAAAACACCTTCTTTTAGACATAAATATCATTGTGTTTTACAAAGAATTCAGTACTAAAAATACTGATGTTCCTCTTTTTTATGCCAGATTTCCACATCAATTAAGAATTTCATCAGACTATCCATTTCATTTGTATTTAATGTTAGATGAAAGATAATGTGGTGCTCTGGATAGGAGGCTGAATTTGGTCTATGTCTTCCCTCTGACACATATTGTTCTATGACAGTTAGGTAAGCTCCTTAGACTCTTAATATGTTAGATGAATCTCTAAGATTGTACATTACAGAATTGCTACTCTGCATTAGTGGAAGGAGTCTCTATACTTAGAGGTCCTCATACTGATGAAACTACAGATTCTAAGCTAAAATAAATATTTTGCAAATAATAAATGAATGATACTTTTAATTTTTTGATCCTTAAACCAAGGAATATTTAGATTTTTCAAAATTGTCTCTCTTCAAAAAATATTTCCATGTAAAAGTTTCAAACTTCAAAAATCCTTTGAAAATATGGACACCAATAATTTGACAACACCAAAGATATAAGTAAGTTGAAATTAAATGGACTGGGTGGAGCCAAGATGGTGGCTGGAAAGCAGGGACTTGCATGAGCTCCCTTCCAAGTCCCTCCGAAAACCTATAAAAATGGCTCTGAACAAATTCTAGAAATGCAGAACCCACAAAATAGCAGAGGGAAGCGGGGCTCCAACCCAGGACAGCCTGGATGGTCACTGGGTGAGGTCTATCGTGCACGGAGCTGGGAATGGAGGGGAGCTGAGCCCAGCATGGGTGGCAGCAGGACCAACCAGACCAGAAGCCAGGTGGAACAGGCCCTAGTGCCCTGAATCAGCAAGCTGTGGCAATTACCAGACTTCTCAACCCACAAACACCAAAGACAACAGAGAAGGTTAGTGGGAACAGCTGCAGGGAGTGAAAGGAGGCAGCGGAGGTGGTGCAGCTACAGAAATACAGTTGCGGTTACTTTCTGCCCCAGGCCCACCTGGTGGAAGGAATTAAGTGGCAGATCAGAACAGGAGTGCAGAGCCTGCTTAAGATCTGAGTCTGGTTGGGGTTGGCAGTTCTTGGGGAAGGAGGACTGCTGGTGTGGCAGAGCTGGCTGTATAGAAATAGCTCTGAAATCAACAGCGCATCCCCTGTAGCTTGGAACAAAGTACTCTTTACTCTACAAGCAGTCATACCCTGACAAAAAACTCAAGGGTCAAGTAAGTAGGCTGGGAACATGGCCAGGCAGTGAAAATGGACTCAGATTCAGATTCAGACTTTGGAATCTTTCTTTGGTGACAAAGAAGACCAAAACATACAGCCAGAAGTCAACAAAGTCAAAGGGCCTACATCAAAAGCCTCAAAGAAAAACATGAACTGTTCTCAGGCCATGGAAGAGCTCAAAAAAGATTTGGAAAAGCAAGTTAGAGAAGTAGAGGAAAAATTGGGAAGAGAAATGAGAATGATAAAAGAAAACCATGAAAAACAAGTCAATGATTTGCTAAAGGAGACCCAAAAAAATACTGAAAAAAATACTGAAGAAAACAACACCTTAAAAACTAGACTAACTCAAATGGTGAAAGAGCTCCAAAAAGCCAATGAGGAGAAGAATGCCTTGAAAGGCAGAATTAGCCAAATGGAAAAGGAGCTCCAGAAGACCACTGAAGAAAATACTACCTTAAAAATGAGATTGGAGCAAGTAGAAGCTAGTGATATTATGAGAAATCAAGATATTATAAAACAGAACCAAAGGGATGAAAAAGTGGAAGACAATGTGAAATATCTCATTGGAAAAACCACTGACCTGGAAAATAGATCCAGGAGAGACAATTTAAAAATTATTGGACTACCTGAAAGCCATGATCAATAAAAGAGCCTAGATATCATCCTTCAAGAAATTATCAAGGAGAACTTCCCTGATATTCTAGAGCCAGAGGGTAAAATAGAAATTGAAAGAATCCATCGATCGCCTCCTCAAATAGATCCCAAAAAGAAAACTCCTAGGAATATTGTCTCCAAATTCCAGAGCTCCCAGATCAAGGAAAAAATACTGCAAGCAGCCAGAAAGAAACAATTTGAGTATTGTGGAAACACAATCAGAATAACACAAGATCTAGCAGCTTCTACATTAAGGGATCGAAGGGCTTGGAATACGATATTCTGTAGGTCAATGGAGCTAGGATTAAAACCAAGAATCACCTACCCAGCAAAACTGAGTATCATGCTCCAAGGCCAAATATGGATTTTCAATAAAATAGAGGACTTTCGAGCTTTCTCAGTGAAAAGGCCAGAACTGAATAGAAAATATGACTTTCAAACACAAGAATCAAGAGAAGCATAAAAAGGTAAAGAAGAAAGAGAAATCACAAGGGACTTAGTAAAGTTGAACTGTTTTGTTTACATTCCTACATGAAAAGATGGTGTGTATGATTCATGAGACTTCAGTATTAGGGTAGCTGAAGGGAATATGCATACATATATATAAATATAAATATATATATATATATATGTGTATATATATGTACTATATATATAATATATGTGTTTATATGTGTGTGTGTGTATATATATATATGTGTATGTGTGTGTGTGTGTGTGTATGTATGTATATATGTATGTGCATATATATAGACAGAGGACACAGGGTGAGTTGAATTTGAAGGGATGATACCAAAAAAGTAAAATAAAATTAAGGGATGAGAGAGGAATATATTGAAAGAGGGAGAAAGGGAGAGATAGAATGGGGTAAATTATCTTGCATAAAAGTGGCAAGAAAAAGCAGTTCTGTAGGAAGGGAAGAGGGGGCAGGTGAGGGGGAATGAGTGAATCTTGCTCTCATCGGATTTGACCTGAGGAGGAAATAACATACACACTCAATTGGGTATCTTATCCATCAGGAAAGAAGGAGGAAGAAGATAAAACAGGGGTGATGATAGAGGGGAGGGCAGATGGGGGAGGAGGTAATCAAAAACAAGCACTTTTGAAAAGGGACAGGGTCAAGGGGGAAAATTGAATAAACGGGGATAGGTTAGGAAGGAGCAAAATATAGGTAGTCTTTTACAACATGAGTATTGTGGAAGGGTTTTACAAAATGATACACATGTGGCCTATGTTGAATTTGTTGCCTTCTTAGGGAGGGTGGGTGGGGAGGAAAGAGGGGAGAGAATTTGGAACTCAAAGTTTTAAAAACAGAAGTTCAAAAACAAAAAAAAGTTTTTGCATGCAACTAGGAAATAAGATACACAGGCAAAGGGGCGTAGAAATTTATCTTGCCCTACAAGAAAGGAAGGGAAAAGGGGATGGGAGAGGAGTGGGGTGACAGAAGGGAGGGCTGACTGGGGAGCAGGGAAACCAGAATATACACCATCTTGGAGTGGGGGAAGGGTAGAAATCGGGAGAAAATTTGTAATTTAAACTCTTGTAAAAATTAATGCTGAAAACTAAATATGTTAAATTAAATAAATAAATTTTTAGAAATTTCAGAAAAAAAAGAAATTAAATGGACGGATGGCTCCTCAGATCTCCTTGGGGGAATAAATACAGGATTCATAGAGTTGCTTCAAAAAGCCAAATTGTCAGTATATCTTGGGACACACAGTCATCACACAGAGCAGGTTCATGATTAACATAAACAAAAAGATACCATGATCATTAAAGCTTATGATCCAACATCTGCAGCAAGAGAGGCCAAGCTGCAAAACTCTACCAATAACGAAAAAAAATTCATAAAACTAGTTCGATATACGATTTAATACTGGATGGCTTTAATGCAAAGGTGGCTGTAGAGGAGTATTTGTTGCAGAAATGGATAAGGGTCACACAGGATGAGGTATGAAAGAATTATGTTCTCTACTCTTTTACAAAGCATCCACATCAATAAAATAGCAAATCCATTGGAATATTGAATGATGAGATTCACATATATTATCATACTGACAAATAATGTTACTGTTACTAATGACACAATATTCATACTATTTATTGAATCACTTTGCCTTAGTTCTTTTATCTCAGGAACTGTTTCCACTTCAATTTGAAGTATTTGTCAATCAATCAATTTACAATAATTTTTCAAATGTTTACTATCTACGAAGCTTTATGCTAAGTGCTGTGGATATAAGAAAAGGCTTAAAGTACCTCTGTCTTGAGCCCCATTCATTGTCATCATGAAAACAACATATAAGTAAAGATACACATATATATGTATACATATATATATATATGTATATATAAGAAACATGTGCTCCTGCTGCTGCTATTTGTCCTTCATTTTCAAATAGGACCCTGACATCTGGTAACTGATGCCATGACAAGGAAGTGCATTAGATTTAAGCTAGGGAGGGCTGTACAAAGTCATCATCCTCATTTTCTTCCCTGGAGCCATTTGGGTCCAGGGGCCAGACATGGAACAGGACAACCGGAGATGGCCCAGGATGTAGTGTGGGACCTTGGCCTTTTCAAGCTAAGGTCTTTAACAGGTCTCAGTTTGACTGAGGTAGTACCCGTTCAGTGATTAAGGTTTTAAAAAATGAGGCAATGATGGCCTCTTTATAAAACAGATCTGGGAGCAATGAATTAGATGTTTAGAGTGAGTAAAAGAGCAGGGTCAAGAATAAAATTGAGGATACAAATATGTGAGTAGTAAAGATGATCTGAATAGAGATGGAGTTTGAAAAAAAAGGGCAAGGAGTTCTGTTTTGGGCATACTGAGTTTGAGATGCATAAAGAACATCTAGTTTGCAATGTCCAGTAGTCAGTTAATAGGTAAGACTGGAGTTTAAGGGAAAGATCAAGGTTGGTTACATAAATCTGGAAATCATTAGCATAGATAATTGAACTCATGGGAGCTAAGTAAAATAGTAAAGAAAGATAAAAGAAGTGGACTTGGAACAGGGTCTTGGGTGGCAGCAACAGTTAGTGGACATGTCATGGATAAAGAGACAGCTAAAAATACTAACAAGGAGCAGTCTGTTATTTAGGAGTAGAACCAATGTAGAACAGTGTTATAAGAACCAGGAGAGAAGAGTAAATGATCAATACTGCCAAATGGACTAGTAAAGACAAGAACTGTAAGAATTCAGAAACAACTGTCTTATCTGACAATTAGGAGAACATTGTGAATTGTTTAATTATGAAACCCACTATGACTCTAGCAAGATGAAATTGGGGTTTGGCCTAATTGGGCTAGCGATTCAGGGCTTACTGCAGCCGTGTCTGCTGTTGTATGAGGCTACTCTTGTATAACTGTCTAATAAATCTTGTTTAGTCCATAATGATGAATATCTCATTTAGAAGTTTACTGGGTCTCAATCTGAACCCAATCAATAATTCAGAGCTAGGTGATACAGCAGATAGAGCTCTGGGCTGGGTATCAGGAAGAATTGAATTCATATCCAGCCTCAAATACTTCCCGTGTGACTCTGGGCAAATCAACTAATGTCTGATTCCCTCAGTTTCCTCAACTATAAAAAGGGGATAATAATAGCATCTGCTTCATGTGACTGTTGTGAGGATCAACTGGCTTCAGAATTGTAATGTTCTTAGCACAGTGCCTGGCACATACCAAGCACTTAATAAATGCTTTTTCCCTTCATTAGGGGCTTGTTGATTAGTCTAAAACCATGTGATATTGAAGAACCATAAATGCAGACTGATTTTTTTCCCCTAAGGGGAGAAACAACTTCCCAAGTAAGTGTTTATTGCATGGTTGGTTCTATGATGATATAAAAGTCATTTGGAATAAGGATTAAAAAACAAAAACAAAATTAACAATGGATCAATAAGCATTTAATATGTGCTTGGATATGCCAGGAACGGAATTTTGGTTCAATCAAGAAGTGTTTACCTATAAAAACACTGGCTTAAAAAAAGCCATAGATATTCTTTAGGAGTTTGACTCATCTTGTATTTCAACCTTATTTTCTGACCTTCTATAAATACCTCTTTTGCTCAGTTTGTCCATCTGACTTCCATTAGACCCCTTGATCCTAGGGCTTATCTTTAAAACTAATCACTATAGACTATGATATGTTATTACCTATTACTTTTAAGCTAATTTTAAAGTAGGCTATTTATGGATGAGACATTGGTTGAAGTAGCATGTATTCAACAACTTACTCCTTAATTAATGTGTGTGTGTGTGTGTGTATATAACACTAATAACACTACTAGAGCTAAGCATGGCACAGAATAATCCAAAGTATCCTGTTAATCTTTTTGTTTGTTTGTTTTTTTGGAGAGGGAGGGCAGGGCAATTGGGGTTAAGTGACTTGCCCAAGGTCACACAGCTAGTACATGTGTCAAGTGTCTGAGGCCAGATTTGAACTCAGGTCCTTCTGACGCCAGGGCCAGTGCTCTACTCACTGTGCCACCTAGCTGCCCCCTCCTGTTGATCTTAACCTTTTCTGTATTCCTCTCCAGGTTTGTAAAAAGGTAGCAGTATGGCAACTGTAAAATTCCTTTGTTCTACTACATGTCTTAATTGTGTTAACATGGAGATTTGGGCACCAAGCAGATATATAGCAGGCCTCAGGTCTCTGTACTATTCCTGCTTCTGTTCTTGCAGTAACCCAGCTCTTCACTGAGCTAAGAATTTCTTTAATAGTTCTTTAACTACATACACACACACACACACACACACACACACACACACACATACATCCCAAGGAGAAACTGTTGTCTAAATCCTTTAGGTACCAGCAAGGTCCCTTGCCTGTCGATCAAACTAGTTTTAGTCAAGTTTTTCTTTTCTTTTTTTTCCCTTTTATTTAATTAATTTTTAGTTTACAACATTTATTTCCATGAGATTTTGAGTTTCAAATTTTCACCCCGTCTTTCCACTCTCCCAACCCCAAGACTGCATGCATTCTGACTACTCCTCCTCCAATTTGCCCTCCCTTTTATCATCCCCCCCACTTAACCCCTCACTCCTCTACTTTTTTGTAGGGTAAGATAGATTTCAACAAACATTGTTGGTAATTGGGATAAGCTAGATGCGTTCCCAATAAGATCAGGGGTGAAACAAGGATGTCCATTATCACCCCTACTATTCAATTTGGTACTAGAAACATTAGCTGTAGCAATAAGAGAAGAGAAAGAAATTGAAGGAATTAGAAAAGGAAAAGAAGAAACTAAATTATCACTTTTTGCAGATGATACGATGATTTATTTAGAGAATCCTAGAGAATCAAGTAAAAATCTACTTGAAATAATAAACAACTTTAGCAAAGTTGCAGGATATAAAATAAACCTACATAAATCCTCAGCATTCCTATACATTACTGACAAAGCCCAACAGCAAGATATAGAAAGAAAAATTCCATTCAAAGTGACTGTAGATTCTATAAAATATTTGGGAGTCTATTTGCCAAGACAAACCCAGGGCCTATATGAACATAACTATGAAACACTTTTCACACGAATAAAGTCAGATCTAAATAAATGGAAAAATATCAGTTGCTCATGGTTAGGCCGAGCTAATATAATAAAAATGACAATTTTACCTAAATTAATCTATCTATTCAGTGCCATACCAATTGAACTACCAAAAAATTATTTTACGGAGCTGGAGAAAATAATAACAAATTCATCTGGAAAAACAGGAGGTCTAGAATATCTAGGGTATTAATGAAAAGCAATGCTAGAGAAGGTGGCCTAGCCATACCAGATATTAAACCGTACTACAGAGCAGCAGTCATCAAAACTACCTGGTACTGGCTAAGAAACAGAGGTGTGGATCAGTGGAATAGGATAGGAATACAAGATGGAGAAGTCAACAGCTACAGCAATCTACTCTTTAATAAACCCAAAGAGGCCAGCTTCTGGGCTAATAATTCACTATTTCACAAAAACTATT
Source organism: Trichosurus vulpecula (assembly GCF_011100635.1). Lineage (NCBI taxonomy): Eukaryota > Metazoa > Chordata > Mammalia > Diprotodontia > Phalangeridae > Trichosurus > Trichosurus vulpecula. The sequence goes on along the minus strand of NC_050573.1, from coordinate 326,172,855 downwards.
GGGAAAATTGGAAAATGGCAGGGCATAAACTGGGCATAGACCAATATCTTACACCATATACCAAAATAAAGTCAAAATGGGTTCATGATTTAGGAGAAAAGGCTGATACTATAAGTAATTTGGGAGAGCAAGGAATAGTTTACTTATCAGATTTATGGAAAAGAAAAGAATTTATGACCCAACAAGAAATAGAGAGCATTACAAAATGCAAAATGGATAATTTTGATTACGTCAAATTGAAATGTTTTTGTACAAAAAAAGCCAATGCAGCAAAAATTAAGAGGGAAGTAAAAAATTGGGAGAAAATCTTTATAACTAGTATCTCTGATAAAGGCCTCATTTCTAAAGTATGCAGGGAACTGAGCCAAATATATAGGAATACAAGCCATTCCCCAATTGAGAAATGGTCAAAGGATATGAACAGGCAGTTTTCAGAGGAAGAAATTAAAGCTATCTATAGGCATATGAAAAAAATGCTCTAAATCACTACTGACTAGAGAAATGCAAATTAAAACAACTCTTAGATGCCACATCTCTCCTGTCAGATTGGCTAAAATAACAAAACAGGAAAATGATAAATGCTGGAGAGGATGCAGGAAAATTGGAACATTGTTACATTGCTGGTGGAGTTGTGAGCTGATCCAGCCATTTTGGAGAGCAATTTGGAACTATGCCCAAAGGGCTATAAACATGTTCATACCCTTTGACCCAGCAATAGTACTTCTAGTGTTGTATCCCAAAGAGATCACACAAGCAGGAAAAGGACCCATACATATAAGGATATTTATAGTGGCTCTTTTTGTGGTAGCCAAGAATTGGAAATCAAAGGGATGCCCGTCAATTGGGGAATGGCTGAACAAGCTGTGGTATATGAAGGTAATGGAATACTATTGTGCCATAAGAAATGCGGATGATACGGACTTCATAACAACCTGGAAAAACCTACACGACATAATGCTGAGTGAGTGGAGCAGAGCCAGGAGAACATTGTACACAACCACAGATATATGGATTCTGTGAGGACCAACCCTGACAAACTTTGCTCTTCTCAGCAACACAAGGTGCAAGGACAACTCCAAAGGACTCATGATGGAGAATGCTATCTACAACCAGAGAAAGAACTATGAAGTTTGAATGCAGATTGAGGCACACTTCATGCTTGCCTTTTTTTCTTCTCTTTTGTTTTTGTCTTTGGTTTTTTTTTTGGAAGGGTTCTGTTTCTTCTTTCTCATGATTCATTCCATTGGTCATAATTCTTCTCCACAACTTGACTAGTGTATAAATTAATTCAATGCGAAGTTATGCGTGGTAGTTATATGAGATTCCATGCCATCTTGGGGAGGGAGGGGGGAGGGAGGGGAGAAAATCTGCAACATAAAATTATGCAGAAACATGTGTTGTAAACTAAAAATAAAAAAAATAAAAATAAAAAAAGATAGATTTCAATACCCAATTGAGTGTGCATACTATTCCTTCCTTAATCCAAATCCAATGAGAGTAAGTTTTACTCATTTCCTCTCTCCTCCCTGCTCTTCTTCTCCACTGGAAAAGCTTTTTCTTGCCTCTTTTATGTGAGATAATTTACCCCAATTCTACCTGTCCCTTTCTCCTTCTCCCATTACATTCTTCTCTTACCACTTAATTTTATTTTGTAGATATCATCCCTTCATATTAACTCACCCTGTGATCTCTGTCTATATATATATTCCCTCCAAGTACCCTAATACTGAGAAAAGCCCCATGAGTTACAAATATCATCTTTTCATGAAGGAATGTAAACAGTTCAACTTGAATAAGTCCCTTACGATTTCTCTTTCCTGTTTACCTTTTCATTCTTCTCTTGAATCTTGTATTTGAAAGTCAAATTTTCTATTCAGCTCTGGTCTTTTCATCAAGAATGCTTGAAAGTCCCCTATCTCATTGAATATCCATTTCTTCCCCTTGAACTATTGTACTCAATTGTGCTGGGTAGGTGATTCTTGGTTTTAATCCTTGCTCCTTTGACCTCCAGAATATCATATTCAAGGCCCTCTGAGCTCTTAATGTAGAAGCTGGTAAATCTTGTGTTATCCTGATTGTGTTTCCATAATACTTGAATTGTTTCTTCCTGGCTACTTGCAATATTTTCCCCTTGACCTGGGAACTCTGGAATTTGGCTACAATATTCCTGAGTGTTTTCATTTTTGGATCTCTTTAAGGAAGTGATCGGTGGATTCTTTCAATTTCTATTTTGCCCTCTGATTCTACAATATCAGGTCATTTTTCCTTGATAATTCCTTGAAAGATGATGTCTAGGCTCTTTTTTTCTGATCATAGCTTTCAGGTAGTTCAATAATTTTTAAATTATCTCTCCTGGATCTATTTTCCAAGTCAGTGTTTTTCCCAATGAGATATTTCATATTGTCTTCTATTTTTTTCATTCTTTTGGTTCTGTTTTATAGTTTCTTGAGTTCTCATAGAGTCATTAGCTTCCGTTTGCTTCATTCTAATTTTTAAGGAATTATTTTCTTCAGTGACCTTTTGGACCTCCTTTTCCATCTGGTCAATTCTGCTTTTTAAGATGTTCTTCTCTTCATTGGCTTTTTTGAGCTCTTTTGACATTTAGCTTAGTCTATATTTTTAAAGTGTTATTTTCTTCAGTAATTTTTGGGGTCTCCTTTAGCAAGCTGTTTACTCATTTTTCATTATTTTCTTGTATCACTCTCATTTCTCTCCCCAATTTTTACTCTACTTCTCTTACTTGATTTTCAAAATCCTTTTTGAGATTTTGCATGGCCTAAAACCAATTCATATTTTTCTTGGAGGCTTTTGATGTAGGATCTTTGACTTTGTTTTCTTCTGGTTGTAAGTTTTGATCTTCTTTGTCACTAACATAAGATTCTATAGTCTGATTTTTTAATGTCATTTGCTCATTTTCCTAGCCAAGTAATTGACTTTTTAACTCTTTGTTAATGTAGGACTCTGCTTCCAATGTGGAGGGTGTAATTCAGGGGTTTTGTACAACTGTTTTCAGAGGTACTTGTAGGGACCTGTAAATTTTCAGTTCTTCTAAGATGGTACGATCAAAGGAGAGGTGTTTACTCCTCTCCTGGCCTGTGCTTTGGTCTGTGAGTGACCACAAGCACTCTTTCCTTCTTTGGAATTGTAAGGAGGATTCCCTCTCCACTGAAGCCAACATCTGCCACAACAGTGCTCTTCTTCCTCACCAGGACTGCTATTCAGGACTACGATGCAGATCCAAGCAGGACAAAGCAAGAGAATACTGCCTCTGCACCAGCAAAGAGATCCCCTCAATCCCCCTCTGATCAGCCACTTGATTCCCTCTCCATCTGTGGCCCAAGAATTCCAGAATCTGGTGCTGCTGCTGTAGCTGCCACTGCCTTCTCCTCCAGTGCCCCAGGGCTGGGGCGGAACTGTGCTCCTGTTTCATACAGGTCCAGAGAGACCTTTCCCAGTGACCATCTACATTGTTTTTGGTCTTTGTGATTTGAAATGTCTGGAAACCTCCACAGCTGCCAGTGATTCAGTCCTCTGAGGCCTGCTTTAGTCTTGTCTATGCTGCATAGCCCACACTGGACTGCATGGCTCTCCTAGCCCGGTGAAATAGACCTTTCCTGTTGACCTTCCAGGTTGTCTTGGGCCGGAAATTTGTTTCATTCTGCCCTTTTGTGGGTTCTACAGCTCTATATTTTGTTTTGAGTCATTTTTTGCAGGTATGTGGAGAGATTTGGGGGAGAGCTCAAGCAAATCCCTGCTTTTATTCTGTCATCTTGCCTCCACCCCCAAGTCAACTTTTTCAACAGAGACTTTCTAAAATGTAACATTTTTAAAATGCTTTTTATAACTTATTTAAAAATGCAATTTTGCCTTTCATTCTATATGTTATACTACTTTCAAGGAGATCTACGTGTTTAAAGTAACAAATTTTGAACCATAGCTTTACATGAATCTAGCCTTGCTAGTATAGGTGTAGGTCACATTTTAAGGAAGCATAGTACATAAGAATCTCAGTCTATAAGATAAATAAAAATAAAAAAAAATAGATTCTTTCCAAAAAGGTTAACTATAGAAATCAGTTATATGGTAAGCTCTGCTCATTCATGTAAAATATAATTTCAATTTACATACAACTTTATGGAAACATGGTGGATGTGAGGTATATCTATAACAGTAAATGAGTAGGTTTGTGGGATACAGAAATACAATCAATATTTGACCTTTTCGTAGCCATTGATGATGACTGAGGTGCAAATGCTCACACTGAAAATTTAACAATGAGCTCCAGGTCGGCATACTCCCGAACCTCATCTGGGGCAGGATTGATTCGATCATGATTTATAGTTCTAGAAATGAAGAGAGAGGGCCAAGGAAGAATGGTTGAACAAGATGGGGTATATGATTGTCATGGAATACCAGTGCTGTAAGAAATGATGAGCGCGATGACCTTAGAAAAACATGGATAGGCTTGCGTAAAATAATGACAAGTGAAATGAGCAGAACCAAGAGAACACTGTATACAGTAACAACAGTGTTGTTTTAAAAACAACGTTGAGTGAATAAATCATTTTGGCCACAAAGGACATATGAAGGAGGACACTATCTGCCTTCAGAGAAAGAACTGATAAATAAAAGTATGTATAGAATGATTTTACAAAAGTATACATACATATTTATGTCTAATGGTAGTCATCTCTAAGGTGGGAGGGGAGAAGAAAAATTTTTTACATGATAACTTTATTATGTATTTAAAAGGAATAGCAAGTTGTACATAATAGATTAGCAGTTTTATGTGTGAATCTTTTTGTTATTATACTATATTGTGGAAATGCTTATTTTATTCCACAAATTAAAAATAAATAAATAAATAAATAAATGAAAGGCAGCTGAGGTAGTTATGGATAAGGGCATGGAAGAGTCAGTCAGGTTTTGTTGCCCTAGTGTGTGAATATGGTTTGTTTGTCTGCTTGAAGCATTGTTTTGCGTAACAATAAAACTCACAATTGCATTATTTCTCTGAGTACCAATTTTCTAGAAATTCTTCAACCCAGCCTTTTGTATTTTTTTGGGGCAGGGCAATTGCGGTTAAATGACTTGCCCAAGGTCACACAGCTAGTACACGTGTCAATCGTCTGAGGCTGGATTCGAACTCAGGTCCTCCTGACTCCAAAGCCGGTGCTCTATTCACTGCGCCACCTAGCTGCCCCCCAGCCTTTTATTTTAATGAGAACTGTTAGAGATCAAATAAAGTAGACAGTCAGCTTACCAAACTAGTTAAAAAAAAGGTAATTAATTCATTATATATTTGAAGTATAAGTTCATAAAACTTTAAAAAAGAGGAAAGGGAATAAGAGAATAAACTTTTGTATAGAGCTTACTATGTGCCAGGCACTATGCTAAGTGCTTTTTATAACTATTAATTCATTTGATCTTCACAACAATGCTGGGAAACAGGTTGAGACACTGAGGCAAACAGGTGAAATGACTTGCCCAAGGTCATACTGCATCACCACCTGCCTCTCATAGGAAGGTCTCACATATTTTTTCTATGCCTTCTGCTAAAAATATATTACAATGATTCTATAGGAAGATGTATTATGAGTATTAATTTGTTAAGTCAAGAAAATATCTTACCTGCTTTTAATTCTAATAGTAGAAAACACAGAAATGGGGGTAAGGGAGAAAGTTACTTACAGGTTGAGAAGCTGTTGCAATTTGGGGGCCTTCCTTCTGTATAATTTTTAGTTCTTGGCAAGATCCCAAGTTAGCACCTTCTCCAGATCATCCTCTTTCCCTGCTCCCAAGAGACTGTACTATTTGCTTCTCTGGTGTAACTGTGGAAAAGAATGAAATCTTATACCATTCCTTATTACTCTTCTGTTCCAAAAGCAGTTTTTTAAGGGGTGTTTTTTGCTCCTATAGACAGATTAAAAAAATAAGGAGGGAGGTAAAAATCTCCCTCATATTAATTAAAATATATTAAACCGAGTCTGGATTCTGATTGTTCCTAGTTTCTCCTTTTACTATATCTGCATCTTCAGCTTTGGCTCTAGAGATCCTTAGCCATCTATGCTTTCAAAATTAATGAAGTGATGTTTCCCTTCCATCATTTCAGTGAAGAATGTTACCTATTTATTACATCTGGAAAGACATAGGCCACAGAGAAAATAATGATAATACTGTGCCAAAAACAAAACATTAGTTTCTTCAGCACACATTCAATAAGCATGGACTGGGTTCCTTGCCTTGTAATCCTGGGATAAAGTCTTGTTTCTGGCCTTGTTAGGGAGATAAATCTATATATCAAAAGAAAATGCACACATAATATTTTTTGTTCCATCTTTCTTTAAAAAGGAATACTAACTTGAGTATTTAATTGAAAGGACTGGGCAAGAAACTACTTAGATTGGAAAAATTTTAAATCTAATTGAAAAAAAAATGTATAAAAAATTAAAAATAAAATTTCATGGTGAAAAATGTCGGAAGTGAGCTCTCTGTGCCCAAAAGAAGTGCTGAGATTCTTCAGCATTTCTGAAGGTTCAACATATTAACTATCTCCCCAAGTGGCAGCCAGTCAAAGCCAACTTAGGAAGTTTCATTCTTCTTTGGGACCTTGTACCTCATCTTCTCAGCATATTCTTAAAAGTCTCCTAGGCTCCCAATATATTTATGCTACCCTGAGCCATCCTTCTAAATCTTCCTTTATTGGGAAGGTCCTTATGCCTTGGACCTTACACTATTCTCTCCCCAAACTATTTCCAGATATGTTAGAAATCTATAAACTAATTCACACTACTGTGTCAGTGATGTCAAAGCTTAGAACCCAAAGGTATGATTTTTTAGATGGAAGTCCTATAAAATTACACATTTAAAGACTCTTAGAATCATACCTCTTCCTTGGAGCCATTTATCCATATAGCTAGCTTGCCACACATTTAATCTATATTCTCCCTATTAATGCAGAGATTCCTTTTTGGTGTAACGAATCGGTGCATGGCATCATTTATAGATGTTATTCATATAAAGGTATTACTTATTAGAATACAGAAGCTAATGTCCTTTTCTCTAATTTTGATAATAACATCTCCCTCCTTAACTCCCCTTGTCTTCTACTCCCCATCATATATTTTCTTTCCCTAATAGAATGTAAATTCCCTCAGCAAGGGAACAGTCTTATTTTCTTCTTTTTGTATCTTCAATGCATATTCAGCACCTGACACATAATGCTTAATAAATTATGTATCTTTCTCTCTATCAATTGCACAATGTCTCAGAGAATCTTTCTGTTGATTAAGAATCCCCTTTTCTATTTGGATTTTGTATATTTTAGGTAACAAATTTATAATATGGTATTGTAAATATTATACATTATGTATGCATACATATTATAATATATACAAATTTATATATATGATATATACAATTATATATTACACAAACTATAATAGGATTCTATTGGAATGATAGGCAAAGTGATGTCATAAATGGAAATAGTCAGAAGACCCTAGTTCATGTTTCATATTTCTCATTTACCAGCTTTGTGACATTAGCTGTGGCATTTAGAGTAATAGAACAATCACTTTACCATGGAAGTTACTTCAGATGCTTAGACATTCTTAGTGCTGCCAAGGTAGGCACACAAGGCCCTTATTCTTTAGGCCCCAAAGCTTAGAGGTCATGGAGTCCTGTGAATTGCTTGATGTGAAATCAATATCACCTTGAACAGCCCATGGATGTTTTTTTTTTACTTAAATACAGAAAATAATTAGCAGTTAATAATAATAATAGTAGTTATACTAAATATACTGGGGCATTGGCATGAGAAACGGTTGAGATAATATGTACACAAAGTCTTGCAACCGTCAAATGTAAGGGTTGGCAATCTAAGACTTGTAGATAAATGCAAGTAACCCCTGTTTTGATATAGTCCAAGAGCTAAGAATATTTATTCTTGTTGTTTACATTTTGAAATAAAATTTTATTGTCTTTAAAAACTGTTAGAAAATAAAACTTTCTTAGTTTGTATGTAGTAAGAAAATAAATAACAGGCTTACATTGGTCATAGGGCCTAGTTTGTGGACCTCTCATGAAGTGTAATATGAATGTATCTAAGTTGCATATTGCAATGGATAGAACATTGGACCTAGAGTCCAGAAGACATGAGTTTATATCCCAATTCATTGAATTACTTGCTGTGTGACCCTGGAACAGTAATAAAATTATCTTTAGCCTGAGTTTTCTCACCTATAAAATGGAAATAATAATAGAATCTACCTTAAAGGGTTGTTGCGAGGATCAACTGTGATAACATATCAAAACAGTTTTGCAATTTTAATCTTTATACAAATAACATATGGACTGCTATTTTAGCTATTATAATAATTTTAATTCCACATTCCATAAAATTTGCAAGATTTTTTATAAATGAATTCAAATGAAGCAAGTCAGTCAGTCAGTCAATAACAATAAAGTCAGGAAGTACTCTGCTAAACTCTCCTGTGGGAAACACACATTGTGAATAAAGGAATAACCCAACAAGACATAAGGAGATTTGTAGAGCAGTTTTTGACAAAGATTTCATTAACTATATCAGACACTTTTACAGGGAAGCTTAAGGATTTTTTTTCAGGGGGTGGGGCAAGACAATATTATGACTTGTTGCCAAGAAAAAAAATCACATTTTCTTAAAATATGGTACTATAGAACTTAATTATAAAACCTGTCAGTAATTCCATACTTCACTAATGAAAGCAATTATTAGATGTGAATAGAACAAGAAAGCATTTTACCTCTAAGCTGATATTAGTAAAAGAAATCCCCTAAGCTTATTATAATTTAATGTGGGGCATATTTATCTCTAAAAAGAAGGCTAACCTATAATGCTCAGTAATTACACAGATTCCTAAGATTCATTAATGCTTCACCTTATCTGCACCACTGAAAAGGGGTACTCATAGGGGTCTGGAGAAAGATCCTCTGACTAAAATTTGTAATGGGAGCAGATATAAGAAGCTATCAAAAGGTCTTCCTGACGTTTTTGTAAAATCATGTTTTTTTTTAAATATAATAAAAAAGCAGTCAGAAGTACTAAAACAGAGAGAAACAATGGACTAACTCTCCAGCAAAGCATTTGAAAATGCCATTTTAAGTGATAAAATGCAAAACAAATTGGACTGAATAGATAACGAGATTTTTCAACTCAAACAACATTTTGTTATCCTTAAAATGCTGAAACAATGCTCTTGGATATGGAGTTAATAATCACTTTGCTTATGTTAATTTGAGAGTGCAAAGCATAGAAATCATCTTCCAGTAGGCTTCTATATAGACATCCCATATTCCTTCACTTATTTAGTTTCTTCAATCTAAGAATCATTTCAGACCCCTATAGAGAGTCATGGTTCCTGAACCTTGAAGACCATTGGCCAGTGTTAGTTAAATGCATGCAATGTTACAGAAAGTAGGAATGGCTGCTTATGAAACTCATGGCTCATGAAATATAATAGATCAGATTTGATTTAAAGGTAAATAGTTGCAAACTTCAGAAGTATCATTCATCTCATAATTCATGTTCCTAAGTGGTATATACTGATTATTTGTTCTAATCATCTGCAATTTCTCACCATTTCTTGTCTAACTTCTATAAGCAGTGATCAATCGTAAAAGATATATGATTTAATTATTTAATTATAATGTAATTTATATCCCTTGACAAGTATCCTGTCAAAGATTTTGATTGAAGAGAAAGTCACAAAATGAAGCTCTGTCTATCCTAAGGCCACATATTTTATAATCTTACACTTGGAATGTTAGTACTTCATTGGATATGCCTTTTAGACTCTAATGGGCATATCAATTGCCCTTGGTAAGTTGTTTTATATAGAGACTTACCTAAGATGGATCTAATGTTCATTTTTCTGTTACTGTGTAAGTATGGCATATTATGTTTATTTTATAAAACAGCAACAAAAGAGAAATGAATGATATTTTTCTACAGGTAGCCCAATGTTCTAACTAAATCTGGAGCCTTATAGACTGAGAGTTAACAGGATCATGGGATCATAGATTTAGCATTGGAGGGGAGCTTAGAGGTCATTAAGCCAGAGTTCTATTTGCATAGGTGGTAAGAGTTTGAGGCAGAATTTGAATTCAAGTCTTCCTGATTCCAAGTCCAACATTTTATCCACTATGCTACCTGGTTCAAATGGAAGGAACTTGTAATTTTAATTAATCAATCTTAGCTAATTTTCCACTACCCACTTGGAAGAAGTGTCAGCTTCCAAGGTTAATTCAAGTGTAGGGAGTATCAATGAATTTCGTTGACATGTGTTTCTTTTATGTATATTCTAATGACTCTTATAAACTCAGTCTTTTCTCTTTGGCAATAGCATGTGTGGCAGATTATAAGAAGCAACTTAGACACACAGATTTTTCATTGAATACGGTGTTATAAATTCATTAAGCTTACAGAATTACAATATACATTGATCATATCAGGGCATTTTTAGCTCACAGATAATTACAAATAATTATTCAACAGAATTCGAATAAAATCAATCAGATAATTACTTTGACATCATAAATTAGCTTTAACAACTTCTGTTAATAAAACAAACACATTCTTTCTCTTTCTCACACACACGTACACATACACATACACACACACACACACATACACCACAGTCAGACAGAGAAGACACATATATTGACCAGCAGGGCTAATGTTAAAGAAAGGAAGACAAACACATACAAACCCAAAGAGAGAATCCTGGGTTGGAAGCTGAAGCTGAAACTTACAGTGAAAGTTCCTCTGAGAGTAAAGGACAGAGTAATGAAGGCATGATACCATTGTCATGGTCCTAATGGACCAGATCTTCCGGGGGGCATTGGAGCTCCTGGTTAAAAAAAAGTAAAAGTTTTACATTTTCTTGGCTCTTAGAATAATTGGGGATGGTGTGCACTAGGGTAGGGAAACATCTTCATTGAGTTCCTAGCCAGAGCTACATGAAACAAAAACAAAGCAACAACATCAACAACCCCAAACCAAAAGCAAAAAAAACTCAAAAACTGATGAGGAAGGACCCTTTCTAAAATATTAAATGCAGCAAACAAAAAGGAACCTATTTAAAGGGAGGCTTCAGCCCACTTTTCTCAATTTATTTGACCTTATTCCCTTTTACTCTCTACATCTCAGCCATGTTTAGCCCTTTTTAGGGCTGCTCATCCACTTTGTTATCCACCTGATACTCAACTCTCCTCTGTGGCACCAAGAAGCTATAGCATGCATAGTGGGCTATACCCTGGTAAACTTTCTACAAGCTGAACCAGGTTGAGAGTAAGTGACTTTGCTCAAACCCATTGGTGAGTTGGGGGTGTGGTGTCTGTTCCAAGCATGTGAAGACTACTCCTGGTGGAATGGGTAGATAAAAATAATTTGTTCCAACAACCATGAAGGTGGCTGAAGCAGGTGTTGTGGAGTCCTTAGAGCTTGGTCAGACATTGAAGATGCCAAAGTCATCCACTGCATCCCTAGTCATTTCCAATCATTTTGACTTTTGTCTTGTTTTTGGGCTTCAATGACTGGAAGAGAGATTTAAGCTGACCACTTTGCACAATTCTGCCTCACTTAAATCTAATTCATACCTGTCAAGATATCAGCCCTTAATGTTATTGGAGGGGATGTGGAAAAATTGGGACACTAATTCACTGTTGGTGGATTTGTGAACTGATTTAGTCATTTTGGAGAGTATTCTGGAGTTATGCTCAAAGAGTTATTAAACTGCTTATACACTCTCACTCGGTAATATCACTACTAGATCTATTTCCAAAGATGATTAGGAAAAACAAAAGAACCTATATTTTCTAAAATGTTTATTGCATCTCTCTTTGTGGTGGCAAAGAACTGGAAATTGCAGAGTGTCTATCAATTGGAGAGTGGCTGAATAAGTTGTGGTACATGATTGTGATGGAATACTACTGTGCTATAAGAAATTATGAGCTCAGTGATCTTAGAAAAAAACATGGAAAGACTTGAATGAAATGATGAAGAATGAAATGAGCAGAACCAAGAGAACATTGTATACAGTAATAGCAATATTGTTTTGAGCAAATAAGTTATTTTGTCTGTTATAAATACTCAAATTAACTATAAAAGACATACAAAGAAAGACACTATTTGAATCTAGAGAAAGAACTGATAAGTAGAAATAAATATAGAATAATTTTACATATATACATATATATATATATATATATATGTGCCTATTTGTATCTAATGGTATTTTCTATGGTGGGGGAGAAGAAAAAAAGTTTACATTGATAACTTTATTATATATTCAAAAGGAATAGCAAGTTGTATGTAATAGATTTGTAGTTTAATGTGCTATCATCTTGTTTTATTATACTATGTTATTGAAATGCTTGTTTTATCCCATAAATTAAAAATAAAAGAAATTGAAGGTCAAACAATAATAACATGCCAGCCAAAGTGATCTACTTACTATTGCCAGAGCTCTGCATTCCATCCTCCCACCCATGTGAGGGATGATTGCTTCCATGACTGGAATACACTTCCTTCTCATCTTTAGTTGTCCTTAATACTTAAATCAGCTGTTACCTTCTCCTAGTCTTCCTATTTGTTGGTATTCACTCTCTTCTCAAATATGAAGTACGTATTTCATAGTTTCATAGATTTAGCCCTGGGAAGGAATAGCAGAGTTCATCTTGTCTAACCTCCTAATTGAAAAGATGTTAAAGGGTAAGATGCTCCCAGGGCTCACTTACTAAACACACACTAGCACTGACAGATTTTGGTCCCAGAAGATTGGCTACTACTATTTTTAGGGTTCTAGTGATGACCCTGCGGGTGGCTAACCTTCTAAACACTTCTAAAGCACAGAGTGTGTTTCTTCTTAACCACTGGTCAGTAGATTCAAGTAATTCTTCAGCAAAGACATTTATTTGTCCAAATGGCATAGGGGTAGCAAGAACCATAGTTACAGAGTATTTCCTTCAACACTAGGGTCATACTCTCCTATGAGTATATCCAGAATCTTGGAGGAGGAATTGTGTCTATGAACTTAAAAGCACAGTGAAAGTGAGTCACAAATGTAAGGAACACACATAGACAAGGCAAATCACAACTCTGGAACTGTTGGGTTTTGCTTTTCTTTCTCTCCCTGAAGTGTCCTTGTAACATTGACTGTGGAGTTTAATGCTGGGAATGGACAAGTTGTTCCACTGTTTCCACTGGTCTGGCTCTTTGCAGGGCAAAGTGTTGGCATAGGACTGGGGGATCAAGTATCAACTGTATAGATCAATCTGCCCTAGGCTAGGTCAAGTAGGTCAGTGTCTGTATTGGCTCCTGTTCAGGTTCAACTGTGGTTATCTGGCAGCTACAGCCAAGCTAGATTTGGAAGGTTGCTTGGCCACTGAGGCTGCATCAACTCTGGTGTATGGATCAATTCACTGCCTTCATTGAAGCTTTGTTAGGCACCTAAAGTCTTTTCTAGCTTTAGTTGCTGGGTTGGTTGGATTGCACTGCACTCTTCACTTCTGGAGTGTTTCTCTGCTCTTTTCTGTTGGAGTACAATAGAACTCTTTTAGCTAGGGCAATGACAGTATTTTAGAATTGGCAGAAGCTAGACTGTGTTGGAGCACCAACATTTAAATTTCCAATATGAATATTTACAAGTTGGAAATATACAAAGATTACAAATGAGGGCTTCATTTGTTGTTTTGTTGATTGTCAAAAACTTGAGAAAGTGATGGAGAAAATATTAATTATGCAGATTAAATGTATATGTCTATCATGCATACTTTTTTCTCAAGCTAGTTGTTAAACATTTACCAGGAAACTCCTGGGCAGAGCTCACTAAGAGGGTTGGCACCAAAGTTGTTTGTCATATCTAGTCAAGAGATGAGAAAAATTTGGCTTTTCCCTTTCAACAAATACTTGCTGGCACAAAAGCCTGGTCCCTCTGTAAACCATTCCATTTTGCCTTAGGATTATCTGTTTCAGTTCAGTAATTTCCGCCTCCCAAAATCCTTTGGGAATTTCCTGTAGCTGAATAACAGGAGATAAAGTTATGAATGAAGTCTATACTCTAAAGGCAAGTTCATTGTCTTACTCTGTTTTCATCCAAAAGACCTGTTCAAAACTCAGATGCTTTCTAGAGAGAATACTTGTCTTTAATAGTCAATTAAAGCCTAAACAAGGCTTTCCTTTTTTATGTTGATTGTGTCTTTCAGCTTTTGGAGAGCTTCAGCTTTTGCCCAAGGAAGTCTCACTGGGACAACCACAGCTGGGAGGTATAAGGCTATAAAGTAGCAAATTACAACAATAGGGACTTATGTTACAGAAGGACTTTTACATCAAATCCAGGGTTTCCCTATCCTCTCCCCCACCCCAACTCTGCATTTACCTATTTTCACATTCAATTATTCTGATGGAATGTAAGCTCCTGTAGGAAAGGACTGTTTTTTATAGTTTTTTTTCTATGTCTAAGTGCCTAGGATGGTGTTTAGGATATTTCTTTACCCATAGTATGACAACAATAAATCCTTCTCGAATGAATCACTGCATTAATGAAAGTCAACAGCTTTGGAAGCAGCATGGCATAAGGATAAGTCTACTGGCTCTAGAATGAGAGGATCTGGATTCAGAGAGGGCAAAAAAAGTGAAAAGTCCATACTAAGAACAAAATAAAACAAAAATCGTCTCTAAGATTGCTTTATGTATTTGTTTTTTAAATGTGTAATACAAGGATATCATTATTTCTCCTTGCTTTCCTATCTCTCCTCTAGTTAGTACTTCTATTTGAGTTTGTCTGGGTCACGAAGAGTCAAATTCAATTGAAAACAACTGAAAGACAAATTTTTTGAGATTCACACTAGGGCATTTTCCTTACTTTTTATTTACCTCAACTTCTACATATTGTTGTTGCTGTTCAGTCCAGGCTCTTCTTTGTGACCCCATTTGGGGTTTTCTTGGCAAAGATGCAAGAGTGGTTTGCCATTTCCTTCTCCAGCTTATTTTACAGATGAAGAACTGAGTCAAATGCAGTTAAAAGGCTTGTCCAGGATCACACAGCTAGTTAAATGTCTGAGGCCATATTTGAACTCATGGAGATGAATCTTCCTGACTCCAGGCATTCCATCCACTGTGTCACCTATCAATATATATTGATGGTCTTCCAAATACTCTAAACTTCCCATTTCCCAATCTATGCAAGTCCCATGACCTATATTTTCACTCTACCTTAGCCACAAATAGAGGTGGTGATGACTTTGATCTTGCTGCTTTTCCAAGTGAGAGTTCCGTTGCCATAAATTCTGAAATTATCTGATTATGATCTTTTATCATTTTATCTTTCTGCCTTAAGACCTCTAAGCCTATTCAGTATCTCACCATGACCTCCTTTCCTGTATCCCTCCATTATTTCACCCCTATACTGGCTATGCTCTTCTCTCTTTTTCAAGAAAAGCTCTTGGCACATCAATTCAACTCTATACTATGCTCTAAATCCCTTGTCCCTCCCCTTTCCTATGTCCAATCACACAGTCTCTCTCCTCAAAGAGCTTACATTCTATCAGAGACTGTCAAGATAAAGATAGATGATAAAAATAAATTGAGACATAAAGATCCTAGTATGATCAATTTATTACTATGGCTAGAAAATACCAATACCATTGTTTCTCTTTTGGTCAGAAGCCCTGAAGGCCTTCCCTTCCCAGATCTATTTTTTAAGAGGCCATTCTTTGCCTCATTTCTTATTGAGTCTTCATCACTAAATAGGCTTTGCCTGAGTCAAGCTGAGACCTATTAAAACCTTAGCTTGAAAAGGCCTGGGTTCTCCACTGCATCCTGGGCCATCTGCAGTTGTCCTGATCTATATCTGGTCATTGGACCCAGATGGCTCTGTAGGTGAAAGTGAAGCTGGTGACTTTGCATGCCCTCACTCACTTAAATCCAATTGACTTTCATGTCATGGCAACCCCTTCCAGATGTTATGGTCCTCTCTGAGAATGAAGGCCATATATCAGCAGTAGCAGCAGCAGCAGACAACATGGTAAAAAGAATTAATACAAAACCTTATCATAAGAACCTTTTTCATTCCTTCCCACAAATACATACAGTATTCATGAAAGGAGTAGGCTTAAACTTAGACCATAATAGTAGTGAGGCGCATGTGTAAAAAATATGAGGGACAGCTAATCATCAGATTGACACACATTCTCTGCAAGTCTTGTGGTAGGAAAGCATCCTATTTTCAGGATGATTCATTTCACCTCACAGATTTGAGTAACAGGCTTAAAGGAGCTCAAACTGACATAATTAGCAGTCCAACCAATACATAATAAATTGACTAAGCCTCTTTAAAGTAATACAAAATAAATTGGGATATTGTATGGGACAGAATTTTTAATAGGAGAGACATCTTTAAGAGAAACAAAGTAAATTTATTATACAAACCTTGCAAGACTTGGGCACACCTCCATAAGGAAGGAGGCAAGGTAAAAGGGAACCTGCCTTAATTTATACTCTTAATGAAGAAGATTCCCACCCACCTCTATCCCTTCTCACCATTGGCTGGGGAGGTGGGCTTACAGTCTAGGTGCGAAAACTACACAGAGGACCAAGATTGATCCGGTTTGTTCAGGTTTTTCCCTATCAGAACTCAACTGCCAGGGTGGCGGCTGAAAGTCTAGGAGGAGAAATGGGATGGGGGAAGGAGAGACCCTTCCCAGAGCAGAAAACAAATATCTCACAAGAAGTTCATTATCTTCTAATATCTGAGAGAGAAAGGAGGAAGGGCATGCCTTCCCAAAATTACAAGGCCAAATCCCAAAACCTCTCCATTAGACATACCCTGTGAAGTCTTCACAATTATCCACCCCATACAGTATCAATTTTTAATTTCACAAGACATAGTTAAGGAATAAGACCAAAATAATAAAACGCTTAAACACGAATGAAGTTAGCCAATTAAAACAATGGGTTTGATACAATTATACTTAATACAATTAAAACAAATTCCATAATGAGTTTTTCTAATCTATAGTAGATTGGAACTTGAGCCTCTATGACTCACTACCTGACACGGCAAGGTGCCTGTAAGCTCCTATAAAGGTAATAAACTTTTGTATGGATATTGAGGAATCTCTGCTAATAACTGACTTCTCAGGTACTTGCTGCTACCTGTTGTCTATTGGCCTATTCTCAGACTACTAGAGGGGAAACAAACAAAAACAACAACAACAAAAAAACAAACAAACAAAAAACAAAGCCCGGCAAAGCAAAAATACTCCTTTGTCCACATCTTACCTTCCCCACCCCAAAGGCAAATAACCAATCAATCCAAAAATACTCTTTAGGTAAGTTCCAGGCACTGGGGACACTAATGCAAAGAATGGAAAAATCCCTACTATGAAGGAACTTCCACTGTAACTTTGTATACTATTTGTCTCTTGGAAAAGAACTAGGTTAAGAAACTATCCACTCGTTAGCTTTGTATTCTGAAGAATGGAAGTCTACATAGGAATATTACCAAGTTGAACCCTACAGAAAGAGTCTGTTTTTTAAATTTGATCACAGTTCGGTTTTCTGTTTGCTTTAGTTTTTATATATTTTTACACTTGAGATGTTATAATATTAACTTCTAGGTACGAATTATTTAACTTATTCCCTTAAGTGCAATTAAGGCAGCTAGAACATTTTTCAAGGAATCATTATCTAAAAATCAAAGACAATTTTAAAGAAAGCTATTAACAATCTAGCAATATTCATTGTGCTGAAACTAGGGTTCTTAAAAATATAGCAGCTTCTCTGAATGCTGGACATGAATTTTAAGCATATCTATTACTTTGAAAAAGTCAATAAAGATCATATTCAACAACCAAATATCTTTTTTTTAAAGATTATTTTATGACTATTTAAATTATTAAACAATAGCTATAGTTAATACTATGGTATATTTAAGGAATTAAACTTTTTGTGGGAAAATATTTGGACAATTTTGTAATCTAAGTATTCATGACTCATTTATAGAGGAAATATCATAATTCCTTCTCACAATTCTCACATTCTCACAATCACAATTCTCAGGGCTGGGAATTTCTGCCTCCATCTGTATTAGGAGGGCAGAGTTTATAATCTCAAAGAGGATCATAAACATGTCTGAAACGTTCGGAACCGCCGGATATAAGAAACTCTCAAAGTAGAAGGCAAAAGAATCAAAACATATATTTAGGCTCCACAGTAACCAACCCATGAACCAGCAACCCCATTTTGATATATTGATCAAAGGCTTCCAGGCCCAATAAGTACGCCTTGAAAGAGTAACCAGGAGGCTACAGAGAAGCATGATTGCGTAAAGCAAAATCATGCTTCCCCCTCTATGGTAATAAGATTACCCACTGGCCTGAAGTCTTTGTTCAGCTTCCTCCCGTAGGTCAGCTCTGCTACTGGCAGCTCCTGCTTCAGCTGTGTCTGTGGCTGTGGCTGTGGCTGTGACTGCAACTGTAGCTGTAACTGTAACTGTAACTGTAGCTGTAACTGTAGCCATAACTGTAGCTGTAACTGTAGCTGTAACTGTAGCTGTAACTGTAGCTGTAACTGCCTCTGGCTCCAACGGGAGCTGCTTTTAACCATCCAGCTTCTGCGGGGGTGTAAGGTACGCCGGGGAAAGCACAGGTTCTTTCAATCTGCTTAAGCAAGGTGAAGGGGTTGACCAGAAAAGCACAGGTTTTTTCCATCAGCTTAAGCAAGGGAAGCAAGGTGAAGGGGCCGACAAGCTTACTCCAGTCCAAGACACAAACAGCATTCAGTTCAGGGGAAAAAGCCAAACTAGTCAAGGGCACTTGTTGACTAAGTGCTAAGGAGCCCATTTTTGGTTGCCAATACACTCCACCCCTTGTTATAGGATACATAATCTAATCAGCCATGTATCCTAGAACATACATTGTGATCCAATTACAAAGGAAACTAAAACATATCATTCATTATAAAGCAAAACATATCATTTGGTGACATTCCTAAATATTGGTTTACGATTCAAATGTGATCCACCCCTAGGTCCCAGCAAGATAATCTCTTCAATCAATCATCCCCAAAATAATTATTAATAATTCAAATGTCCACCCCTAAATCCTTGTATCCATTACATAGGATCAATAATATCATAACAATAAAACAACACAGCAAGGATAACACAAAATAAGTAAACAGAACACTATCATCATTTCCACCCCCCTTGAACGATTGGGGCTCAAAATCTTGGGGTGAGGGGTGAAGGTCTCATTTTCCATAGCTTCTTCATGCTGAAATTGGATGTAGAGATGGCCCTGCCCCCAAAAAGTCCCATTCCAGAGGTCATTTCTTTAACAAGCTGGCAGGAATTCCAAGAATGCTACATGCTTAGGCAGTCACCGGAAAGTGCAGGGTGCTTAAGCCTGAAGGAAACAAAACTAGCAACAAGGTTAGCCAAAACAAAGGACAAAAAGAATAGACAAGTATGGACTATAATTCTTCAAATAAATCATCTCAAGTTTGGTTGAGATTTCAGTTATGCAAAGATCCAACATCAGAGCCAAACTCAGGTGGGAAATGTTTCTTTTCAAAAGGAACATAATGAGGAAGCCAAGAGGATCCCACCCTAGATAGAGACTAAGATTGTCCTCCCAGCCTTTCCCCAAATGTACAAGTTTTCATCCGTTAATCACACAAAGTTACCTTTCCTCTGAGTGGCTTATGGCATTTACCAGCATCAGCCATACCTGTGGAGTCTGTGAATCTATTATTATAACCTATTCACGGTAAAATATATGGTTCAGGGGTACGATTTGGTAATTATTTTCCCCTGAATAGACAACTGTTACAGTGTTGTCCTTCCCATGGGCTATAACTTCTGCAGCCTTTGGAATATCATCTGGCTTCCGTTTTACCCATACCTTAGCTCCTGACTTTATTCTATCAATGGAGCAAGACCCTTTTGCCCCTCTAGTAGTTGTTTTGGGAGGAGGGTCAGTTTTCACAAAGGGTATTTTTTCACAGGGGATAATAATGACTTGAACCATCCTATCATTTCTACAAAATTGTACAGGTTTTTTACCCATATTCTGGAGTGTCACAACAATTTCTTTTTGATAATTAGAATCTATCACTCCAGCCAATACATGTATTCCTTGAGCCGCTAATCCTGGTTTAGGTAATATCCGTCCAAGATGATTCTTGGGGATTCTCATACATACTCCAGTAGGGGTTTTTCTTATCTCTTTCCTATTTAACCTAAAATTCTCTATACAATGTAAATCATATCCTGCTGAACCAGGTGTTCCTGGACTTGGTAGTGGGACATCTTCCCTCACAGTCCAAAATTCAATGTTTTGGATCTCACATGTTTGCTGTTCTCTGATCTGCAGATTTGGGGTCATCATTCTGGCTAGAGGTGTACTCCCCCCTAAGGGCCTATTATTCAAATTACGTAAGGCAATAGACAAATTATCCTTCCAATGTCGATATGAATTATTTGAGCTTAATTTTCTCAGCTGTTCTTTCAACAATCCATTCATTCTTTCAATTAGCCCAGATGCTTGTGGGTAATATGGAATATGATATATCCATTCTATATTATTCAACACACAATACCTTTTCACTTCTTTGCCCTTGAAATGTGACCCATTGTCACTTTGAATCTGCATTGGGGTTCCATAATATAAACTTACAATATCTAAAGTTTTACAGGTGTTTTTCTGAGTTGCGTCTTTATAAGGACAAGCCACTAGTACACCTGAATAGGTGTCAACACACGTACATACATATTTACATCCTTTATCCTGGGGTAGTGGGCCAATATAATCTATCTGCCAAATTTGGGCTGGAACTTTTCCCCTTGCTATTTCTCCAGTAACTATCCTAGGAAGAGTTCTTTCTTTTTCTAATTGGCATATACAACACTCCTCTGTTATTTGTTTTAACAACGCATGAGAAATACTGATACCTCGATCCTGTGCCCATCGATGGGTGGCCTGGACCCCTAAATGGCCAGCAGTCTGGTGGACCCATCTTGCTAAGGCTGGGTCATCAGTTGGAGTCGGAGTAGGGACAATACATTCAGTAGCAATCTTTGCTAGTCGATCCGCATGTGCATTGTACTCACGTTCTGGTGTGGTCAGGGTTGCATGAGCATCAACATGAAAAACTGACAGATCTGTAACCAAAGACATGTCCCATATATTTTCCCATAACTCTTTACCCCAAACTTGTTTGCCATGAATCTCCCAATTCTGATTCCTCCATATAGGCATCCACGTAGCTAATCCATTAGCTACCGCCCACGAGTCAGTAAATATATGACACTGTCCTCCTTTCTCTGCTCTGATGGCCTGATGCACTGCCATCAGTTCAGCATATTGGCTACTTCCACCTATCCCAGAACTTTCCAGAGTTCTCCTTGTACAGGGGTTATAGGCTACTGCTTTCCAATGTCTCTTCTGTCCTAAATATTTTGCTGTCCCATCAGTAAACCAAGCATGTTTCTTCTGTTCTTCATTTAGTCCGTCATATCCATTATTCCATTTCACTAAGGATGGTACCATCTGTTGCCTAGATTCAAGGGGCTTTTCATTGCTCTCAGTATCAATGTTCGCCACAGATTCATGTAGAGCAGAAACTCCATTTTTGCCTGCTCTGGACCTATTCTGAATATACCACTTCCATTTGATTATGCTTGCCTCTTGTGCATGTCCAATTCTGTGAGAAGCTGGGGTACTCATTACCCAAGTCATAATTGGAATTCCAGGCCTTAATACCACTTCATGACCCAGAGTTAGTTGCTCAGTTTCTACTAAACCCAATATGCAGCTAACAGCTGCTTCTCAAAAGGTGTATATTGCACTCCAGATGAGGGCAGTTTCCTTGACCAAAAGCCTAAAGGTACACTTCGGCTTTGTTGTTTTTGCCACAGACTCCAATTTGCATAGTCATCTTGTACAGTCACTTGTAACTCCACTGGCCCATTTTGCATAGGCCATAAGTCTAGAGCTAATTGAATAGCAGCCTTTGCTTCCTCAAAAGCTCTACTTTGTTCAAGTCCCCAGTCAAATTCATATTTCTTTCTGGTGACTTTATACAAGGGTTTTAAAATCTGTCCCAAATGTGGGATGTGGTGTCTCCAATAACCAAACAGCCCTATGAACTTTTGGGCCTCTTTCTTATTGGTAGGGGTGGGAAAATCCTGGATTTTTTGTCGAGCTTGTGGGAGAATTTCTCGCAGTCCTCTATTCCACTGTATCCCCAAGAATTTTACAGTTTGAGCTGGCCCTTGAACCTTTGCGGGGTTGATTTCCCATCCTTTGCTTTTCATATGGTCAATTAATAATGCTAAACTCTCCTCCACCTCCTTTATATTCTTTCCCTGTATCATGATGTCATCTATGTAATGTGTAAGCTGTACACCAGGTAACTTTAATTCATCCAAATGTTCAGCTACAATCCTGTGGCAAATAGTTGGGCTATGAATATATCCTTGCGGCAGGCGTGTAAATGTATACTGTCGGCCTTGCCAAGTAAAAGCAAACTGATTCCATTGCTTGGGGTCTATTGGGATTGTAAAGAAGGCATTGGCCAAATCAATAACTGCATACCAAGTCCCTTCACGTTTTTGTATTCTCTCTATTAAAGTAACCGTGTCTGGGACAGCAGCATACAAGGGAGGAGTCACTTTGTTCAGCTGTCTATAATCTACTGTCATCCTCCATGTTCCATCTGACTTTCGGACTGGCCAGACAGGGTTGTTCCATTGAGTAGTTGTAGGGACTAACACTCCTGCCTCAACACATTCTCTTATAGTGTTGGCAATTTCATCTTGCCCACCTGGCACACGATATTGCCTCAAAGTAATTATTTTAGAAGGTTCGGGCAAAGTGATTGGATCCATCTTGATTTTCCCCACTAAGACTGCATTAATGCCCATTTTCCTCACAGCAAATTGGTATTTCCCTTCGGGTAAATTTAAGGTCATACCCTTCAATATGTCTATTCCAATGATGTATTCGGGAATAGGCACAATAACCACACTATATTCTTTCTTGGGCAACTGTCCAATTTTCATCATTAATTTAACTTGCCTGGCTGATATTTCAGTCCCTCCTAGTCCTGTGATGGTAATAGGAGTTCCATGGCTGAACTTGTCTGGATTTCCATAAATAAGGGTGGCCTCGGCCCCAGTATCTATTAATGCCTCAGTTACCGTACTTGACCCATTTTTCCAATATATGGTCAAGTTAATGTGAGGTCTGCAATCCAGCCTGTGTATTTCCTTAATTTGGACTGGGGCTCGGCCTGTTCCCTAGTATTCCCTTTCATGTGATTCACTTGGGTTTGAAGGTTCAACATCTGTAGTATTTGCAGGAGCAGTTCTTATTTCCCTATCTCTCCTGTTATCAAGGCCTTTATCTCTGTACATTCTATATAATTCATTGGTTGGAACTCCATCTATCATTTCAAAACCTACCCCTGCTCTCAATAAAGCAGTAAACATTTCTTTCCTTGTTACTCTCCTTTGGCGCCAAGTTTGCTGGTTATTCACCCTTCTCTCTCGAGGAGATCTATCCCTTCCCCAGTCACCTAAGTCATGTAACTGTAAAATCTTATTTATCACTGTTGTAAGACGGCTCCCTACTTCTCCAAGTAATAAATTCAAAATTAGTTGTTTATAAGCAGGGGGAGCTGTCCTAATTATTAAATTCCTATGAGGCAGTCCCATTGGATCATTGTAATATTTGTCTGCAGTTCCTATCATAATGGCAGTCTTCATTACCTCCTCCTTTAGTCTCATGATACAATCTCTAAGTGAATACCAGGGTCTGTGCTCAGTGGGCCACATAGAATCAGTAGCATATCTCTTATTGCATCCCACAGCGGCTAATGCCAACAGAGTAGTCCTGCTATCACCATCTCCTTGCTGATGATGTTCCCTAAAAGCTTGTTGAACTAGAGGATCATGGCTGATACCTATGAATCTCATGCAGTCTGTCCTATCTACTGATATTCCACTGGCCCCTTGATCACTGAGTCTTACCATCCAAGATATCAATGGTTCTCCTATTCTTTGGCTGAATCTACTCAAAATATCTGTGACCTCTTGCGGTGAGAAATCTTCCTGAATTTCCCTTGTAACTGAATCTTCACCTCGGGTTTCTGTCTTCCTCCTTTGTATGGGTCGAGCCCTTGTCTGATCATTTAACCATCTCCTATTCTCTGTGTGAGGCACATCCTGAACCCCAGTAGTGTTTTGTGCCTCAGCCCCTAACATTGTCTCATTCTCTCCCCACTCACTTCCTCTGCCACCATGGCTAGGACGAAGCAGGCAGTCAGGCTCTTTCTGGGCTGGGTTGAAATGCACTCTGGGCTTTTTTGGTCTCCTGTTGCTCTTAGCCACATTAATAGAAAAGTTCTCATTTGAGTCAGTTTGGTCTCCTGCTATCTGAGATTCCCCTTCTTCCTGTGGGGTAGGAGTGCCCCCATGTCTTTCACTTAATCTCAATCTTTCGTATACTAGCCGGTAGGCTGATAACACTATCCAGCTTTGCCTAGATAGTGATGCCCCTGACTGAATCCCAACTTCTCGTAAACACTTTTCCAAATCCCTAGGATCTCCTCTCCGTAGCCTTGGTTCCCAGTTTTCACAGGGTCCAGCTTTTTTAGCCAATTCTTTTGCTAGGGAGGAATAAAATGGATCCTCCCATCCTGGGATATTCATCTCTTCCTCTGGAATTGTTCTGCTTCTAAATAGAGATCTTATACCTAGCGATCCCATTCTCGTCGCCAAATGTATTAGGAGGGCAGAGTTTATAATCTCAAAGAGGATCATAAACATGTCTGAAACGTTCGGAACCGCCGGATATAAGAAACTCTCAAAGTAGAAGGCAAAAGAATCAAAACATATATTTAGGCTCCACAGTAACCAACCCATGAACCAGCAACCCCATTTTGATATATTGATCAAAGGCTTCCAGGCCCAATAAGTACGCCTTGAAAGAGTAACCAGGAGGCTACAGAGAAGCATGATTGCGTAAAGCAAAATCATGCTTCCCCCTCTATGGTAATAAGATTACCCACTGGCCTGAAGTCTTTGTTCAGCTTCCTCCCGTAGGTCAGCTCTGCTACTGGCAGCTCCTGCTTCAGCTGTGTCTGTGGCTGTGGCTGTGACTGCAACTGTAGCTGTAACTGTAGCTGTAACTGTAGCCGTAACTGTAGCTGTAACTGTAGCTGTAACTGTAGCTGTAACTGTAGCTGTAACTGCCTCTGGCTCCAACGGGAGCTGCTTTTAACCATCCAGCTTCTGCGGGGGTGTAAGGTACGCCGGGGAAAGCACAGGTTCTTTCAATCTGCTTAAGCAAGGTGAAGGGGTTGACCAGAAAAGCACAGGTTTTTTCCATCAGCTTAAGCAAGGGAAGCAAGGTGAAGGGGACGACAAGCTTACTCCAGTCCAAGATACAAACAGCATTCAGTTCAGGGGAAAAAGCCAAACTAGTCAAGGGCACTTGTTGACTAAGTGCTAAGGAGCCCATTTTTGGTTGCCAATACACCATCTTTCCATTTCTTCTCTTCCAATCATACATACTCTAACCCAAGAGGGAAAGGGAAAAGACACAGAAACCCTAAATGATTCAGTATGCCAAATGTAATGGTTGAAAGATGATAATGTTAATAATAACACATTTATATAGAGCAATGAATGACTCAATCTGGGATTCATGGATGATCCCAAGAGATCCACGGATAGATTTCATAGGAACTCCATGAACTCAGATCAGGGTGAAAAAAAGACAGATCAATTTTCTCTAGTGTCTAACTGAAATTCACCTTTTCCATCAATTGCTTAAAAATACTGTTCTGAAAAGTGCTTCATTAAACTTCATCAGATCATCAGAATGATCTAAGACACATCAAAAAGTTTAAGGACCCCGATATAGTGCTTTAACCTTTGAAAATTATTTTTTAACCATAATAACCCTGTGAAGTACTTAGTGCAAGCCATATCATCATCATTTTTATAGATAAAGAAGTTGAGGATCTGAGAGTTTGAATAATTTGCTCAGGCTAACACAGTTAGTAAGAATCTGTGATCACATTTGAAGTCATTCCTGAATCAAGGTCCAGTACTCTGTCAAATACATCATGCTGCCTCTCATTATAAAGAAACTTCTGGTACCAGAGTGTGCCATTTAGCATATCACAAGCCTCACATACACACATGCCCAAGCAAGGATATAAACTCATACTATTTTTTACAACTTAAAGGAAATTTAAAATTCTTAATCTCTTCCTTGAGCTCCAGTTCCACATTATCAACTACCTACTGAATATCTTCACTTTGTCTCCCATGGCCATCTTGAATTTAACATGTTCAGAACAGAAATCATCTTCTGCTATCCCCCAAACCTTTGCTATTTTCAAACTTCCCAGGTTCCTAACCTCAGAGTCATCTTTAACTTTCACTACTGCATTCCTTTATCACTTTCCAAACATGGCAATTTTAACTCTATAGCATTTTTTCACATCTATCCCTTTATTGCTATTCAAATGGTCCCAGGTCAATCTCTCATATTCTTTCACCTGAGTCATAAGAGTATAACTATAGAGCTTCAAGGGACTGACCATAAATGGCAGCTAGTTTGTCTCTCCTATGTTATAGATGAGAAAACGGAGGATAGAGAGATGAAGTGTCTTGCCTGAGTTCTTACATATAGTAAATGTCAGGTTGATAATTTGAACCCAGGTCTCTTGCCACGAAATCAGGGGAATTGGCTTGTGTTGATTGTTAAATATTCACTGTGGGCATGAAATTGAAAAATATAAATTAGGAATTAATTTGCTGTTTTGTTGATTGTCTAGACTTAAGAAAGTAATGGAGAAAATCATAATAATGCAGTACAAACTCAAAAGTATTTCTCTTCAGCTACTACACTACTTTACTTGGTGATCTCATCAGTTTCCATGGATTTAATGACCATCTCTAAGCCGATGATTCTCAAATCTACCTGTCTTGCCCCTATCTCTCTCCTGAATTACAATCTTGCATCTCCAACTAGATGTCCAGTAGATGTCTTATAAAAAAGATTTCCCTAAACCTACCTTTCCTATTACTGTAGAAAGCAACACCATCTTCTCAGTCCCTAGCACTCACAATCTAGGAGTTATCCTGGAGTCCTTAGTATCTCCTCTCCTCCCCCGCTACCCCCATCCTCTTTGTTGCCAAGGCTGGTTGATTTTACCTCTGACAAAACTCTAGGATAAGTTCCCATTCCCTTCTCTGACATTACCAATCACTCTAGTGCAAGTTCACACCAGGACTCTTGCAATAGCCTGTTGGTAGTTCAGCCTTCTTCAAGTCTTTATCCTGCATTCAGTCACCAAACTGATTTTCTTAAAAGGCATATTTGACCATGTCATTACCATACATTCATTAAGCTTCATCAGACTGTCAAAATGATCCAAGACACATCAAAAAGTTTAAGGACCCCTGATATAACGCTCGGTGGTTCCTCTAGGATAGAAGAATAGGAAATACTCCATTTGGCATTTGAAGCCTGTTGTAAAAGCCAAATCCTAACTTTTCAGGCTTATACTTCACTCCCTCACCAATGTTTGATCTAATGAGACTTGGTCTCCTGGCTGTTCCACAAACAAGATACTTCATCACTTGTCCCCAGACTTTTTTTTCTGGCCATCCTCTATAGCTAGAATGCTCTCCATCCTCATCTTTGCCTACTGACTTTGTCAGCTTCTTTCAAGTCACAACTAAAATCCCATATTCTGCAGAAAGCTTTACCAACCCACCCCTCCTTTTTTTTTTGCTTTTGTATTTTTTTCTATTTGAAACTATTTCTATTTATCTCATTAAATATTTCCCAAATACATGCTAAAAGTTTTTAACATTTCTTTTAAAAATTAATATTAATTTTTAACATTTGTTTTTACAACTTTGAGTTGCAAATTCTCTGCCTTCCTCCCTCCCCATCCTGTTCAATAAGAAGGCAAGCAAGTCTGTAAGTTATACATGTGTAGTCATCCAAAACATATTTTCATATTATTCATGTCATGAAAGAAAATATAGATCCCCCCCAAAGAAAAAAAAACCTCAAGAAAAATAAAGAAAGTAGGGAGAGAATTCTGGGAAAATGGTGGAGTAGGCCAGAAAATTTCAATCTCTCAAGATTTTCCTCCACAAAAGAGATAAAATAGCACCTCTGGGCAAACATGGAGCTGTGAAAAGAAATAAGAGTAGGGGCAGAAGAGGGATACTCTTGGGACTATTGGAGAAGACCTGAGGAAAAATCCCAGGACTAGATTTCCTCCCTGTGAAGAGTGAACACCTCCAGGCCATGGTCCACTCTAACAACCATTAGCAAGCTGCTTAAACAAGTGGCAAACCCTGGGGTTAGATGGTTTTGGAGGCTATCTCAGCCCCACCACAGGAACTTTTCCACCTGGTACAATGAGAGGAGTTGGGCATCTGATTCTGGGGAAGATCTAGGGAATCTCTCCTGACAAGGAACCCCAGACCCAGCTGTGCTGCAGAGAGCAGAGGGGGTGAGAAGGAACCAGCACAAGCCTGGTGAGCCCAGAAGCAGTGAGGCAGGGACTCTGCTGACTGTTGGCACTTACAGGAGGCTGGAGTTCTTGGTTTGAGTTTAAAGGCAGAGGGGAGAACTGGAGAGGATCAGAGGCCAGAGGCACCATCTCCCATATCCCAGGACTAGAGGTGATTATAAAAATTAAATTATTACTAAAAATAAATGCACAGACAAAGGAGAAAGAATCCAACCATAGAGAGCTACTATGGGAATAGAGAAGAGTGGGGTTTGTCTTCAGAGGAGGATACTAAAATAAAGCACCCTCTTCTGCCCCAAAGAGTAAGGTCAAATGGTCACCTGCCCAAAAAGAATTCACTGAAGAACTTAAAAAAGAATTTAAAAATCAAACAAGAGAAATGGAGGAAAAAAAAGGAAAATAAGAATAATACAAGAAAAACAAGAGGGTTATGAGAAGAAAGTCAACCAATTAGAAAAAGAGATCCAGGGTCTTAAGGAATAGAATGACTCCTTGAAAATCAGAATTGAGCAAGGAGAAGCCAGCAAAGTTGTAAGAGACAAAGAAATAAAAGGAACAACAACAACAAAATATAAAGAATGAAAAAGTAGAACAGAATATGAGACCTCTCACAAGAAAAACAACTGATCTAGGGAACAGATCAAGAAGAGAAAACATAAGAATAATTAGACCACCTCAGAATTCTAATAAAAAGAAAGAATCTTGATACAATAATGCAATAAATAATTAAAGAAAATTGTCCTCAAGCATTAGAACAAGAGGTGAAAGCAGAAATAGAAAAAAAATCCACTGATCACCACCTGACAGAGATCCTACAAAGAAAAATGACAGGATTATTATAGTTAAATTCTGAAACCCCCAAATCAAGGACAAATTATGATGAGCAAAAAGAAAAAAAACAATTTACATATGATGGTAGCACAATTAGAATCACACAAGACCTAGTATTGGTGACATTAAAAGACTGTAGATCTTGGAACACTACATATTGAAGAGCAAAGTAACTGGGCCTCTGGCTGAAAATATCACACCCAGCAAAGCTAAGCATAATTTTGGATGGAAAAAAGATGGACATTTGATCAACTGTCAGTCTTTTGGGACTCTTAAAAAGCAAACAAACAAACAAACCCTGAACTCAATAGAAGATTTGGCATACAAGAACCAAGAGAAATATAAGAAATATAATATATGCACCAATGACCAATTACAAGGGACTCAGTAAGGATAGAACCTTTACCTTTTAAGTATGGAAAATGCAAACCTTAGGTCTAAGACTGTTCCTAGCAACTAGGTAGCTTATAAGAAAGATTTGTTTAGACCTGAGTATGATATGACTTTAAAAAGTAAAACTGTTCAAGAAGAGCTAAAAGAATAATTATCCTATACAAATGAGGTACAAGAGGAAGAACCAATGTAGAGGAATTAGATGGGAGAGGGGAGCTGTTAGTTCTGGGAACCTACTTTTATTGGGAATGGGCTTAAGAGGGGAAAATACATATACATCTAGAGGAGTATAAAAGTCTACTAAATTAAAAAAAAAATAAAACTCCAAGGGGATAGGGAAGGGAAAGAGGATAAAGGAGGGATCTTTAGAGAGGAGGGTGAGGGAATGGGATAAAAGGGGATTATAGAAGGGTGTTTAGATTTAGGGGAATGGATGTGTAAGGGAGGGAACTTTAGAGGGGAGGGAGACAGAATAGGTCAAAAGGGTGTACAAAAGGATATTTAGATTTAGGAGAATGGGAAGATAAGGGAGGGATTGGTGGAGTGGGGGTAGGTTAAGTAATAGGAGGGCAAGGTAGCAGGTAGAAGTGAAATAGAGGAGTTAGGAGAAATAGGAAAAAACAGATATGCATAACCATAAAAACAAGATTAGGAGTAGAATCTCTCAGGGAAAGTATATGTTTATATGTGTATGTATGTATGTGAATATATGTGTATGAGCATGCATATATCAATACCTATTTATAAATATACCTATGCTCAATTCTAGCCTTGGGGAGGAGGAACAGGAAAAAAAGAACAAAGTAAAAAGTGTACAGCAGAAAACAAAAGAAAACCTACATGGAAGGACAGCTTCCAATTTAACATACAGTATTTAATATATAGGCTTTCTTGAAATAATAATTTATTGCTATATATTTTGAATCCTCTCCTACATTCTGCTGTACACACGACATGTTTTTTCTTTTCTTATTTTATGTTTGTTTAATATTTTAGTTTATAATGTTTCCTTTTCTTTTCTTTTTATGTATTTAAGTTTTAGTATTTGTCTAAAATAAAAAAAAATAGAAAAAATAAGTGCAAGTAAAAAAATTTATGCTTCAATCTATATTCAAAAGCCATCAGTTCTTTGTCTGGGAATGGATAATATTTTTCATCATAAATCCTTCACAGTTGTCTTGGATCATTGTATTGCTGAGAATAGCTAAGTCAGTCACAGCTGATTATCTAAAAATATTGCTATTCCTTTATCCACAGTACATTTCACTTTGCATCAGCTCATGTAAGTTTTTCCAAGTTTTTCTGAGAGCATCCTGCACATCATTTCTTATAGCACAATAGTATTCAATCCAAATTGCCTAGCACAATTTGTTCGGTTACTCCCGAAATAGATGGGCATCCTCCCAATTTCCAACTCTCTACCACCAGAAAAGAGCTGCTATAAACATTTCTATATGTATAGGTCTTTTTCCCTTTTTAAAATCTCTTTTTGGATGCAGACCTCAAAGTGGTACTACTAGGTCAAATGGTATTCATGGTTTTATAGCCCTTTTGGCATAGTTCCAAATTTCTCTAAAGAATGGTTGAATCAGTTTACAACTCCACCAACAGTGCATTAATGTCTCTCCCCCCCCCACCCTATCTCCTCCAATGTTTGTCATTCTCCTTTTCTAACCAACTAGCTCTTTTATAGGTATGAGGTAGTACCTCAGAATTGTTTCAATTTGCATTCCTCCAATCAATAGCAGTTTAGAGCACCTTCTCATATGGCTATAGATAGCTTTGATTGCTTCATCTAAAAATTGTTCATATCTCTTGATCATTTAACCCCTCGGGGAATGACTCCTATTTTTATAAATTTGACTCAGTTCTCCATATATTTGAGAAATGAGACCTTAATCAGAGAAACTTGCTTCATTTTTTCACAGTTATTGCTAAATGTATTCCTTCCATCCTATCCCCCTACCTTCTGTTTATTATATTTTATCTCCTTTCCCCCTGTATTTCCTCAAAAGTGTTTTTTTTCTGGCTGCCACCTTCCTTAATCTGCCCTCTCTTCTATCACCACCCACTTTCCCTTCCCTTTCCCCTCTTACTTTCTTGTAGGGTAAGTTAGATTTGTACACCCAATTGACTGTGTATGCCATTCCATTTGAGCCAATTTTGATGAGAGTAGGGTTCACTCACTCACCCCCACCTTCTCCATCTTCCCCTTCACTGTGAGAGCTTGTTTTTTGCATCTTGTATGTGTGATAATTCAACCCATTCTACCCCTCCCTTTTCCTTCCACCAAGTTAATTCCTCTTTATCCTGCCTTAATTTTATTTATTTAAATACCATCTCTTCATATCCAACACGCACCTGTACCTTCTGCCTATTTGTACTCCTACCTTCCCTAATAATGAGAAAGTTTTTATGAGTTAAAAGTATCAATCTTACAATGTAGGAATGTAAACAGTTTAACCATTTTAAGTTTCTTAAGTTTCTGTTTCCAGTTTATGTTTATATGCTTCTTTTAAGTCTTGTATTTGAAAGTTAGATTTTCTACTTAGCTCTGGTCCTTTTAACAAGAGTGCTTGAAAGTCCTTTATCTCATTGATTATCTGTCTTTTTCCCCTGAAGGATTATACTCATTTTTTTTTCTGGGTAAGTGATTCTTGGTTGTAATCTTAACTCCTTTCCACTTCAGAATATCATATTCCAAACCCTCTCATCCTTTAATGTAAAAGCTGCTAAATCTTGTGTTATCCTGATTGTGGCTCCACAATACTTCAATATTTCTTTTGGGCTGTTTGAAATATTTTCTCCTTTACCTGAGAGCTCTAGAATTTGGCTATAATATTCCTTTTGGGATCTCTTTCAGGAGTTGATTGGTGAACTCTTCCAGTTTCTATTTTACCCTATGGTTCTAGAATATCAGGGTAGTTTTCTTGATAATTTTTCTAAAAATAATGTCTAGGCTCTTTTTTTATCATAATTTTCCAGTTAGTTAGTATCATAATTTTACAACTTTCTCTCCAGGTTAGTTGTTTTTCTAATGAGACATTTCATTTTGTCTTCTATTTTTTTCATTTTTTTGATTTTGTTTTATTGTTTTTTGATTTCTCATAAAGTCATTAGCTTCCATTTGCTCAATTCTATTTTTAAGGCATTATTTTCTCTAGAGAGCTTTTTTTTGAGTGGGGAAGTATCTGAGGCTGGGTTTGAACTCAGGTCCTCCTGACTCCAGGGCCAGTGCTTTACTCACTGCATCACCTAGCTGTCCCTTCAGAGAGTTTTTTTACCTCCTTTTTTATTTGGCCCATTCTACTTTTTATGAAGTTTTTTTCCTCAGTAAATTTTTGTGCCTCTTTTTCCATGTGGACAATTCTGTTTTTCAAGGCATTCTTCTTTAGCTTTGTACTTTTTGTACTTCTTTGTACCTCTTTTAACATTTGTCCTCTTCTATTTTTTAAGGTATTATTTTCTTCAGTAGTGTGTGTGTGTGTGTGTGTGTGTATGCCTGTGTGTGTATCTGTGTGTGTGTGTCCTTTACCAAGATGTTGATTCTTTTTTCATGATTTTCTTGCATCACTCTCATTTCTATTTTCACTACATCTTGCTCTCCTGAGAATGATTACAATGAATTCCTGATTAGGATCTCCATTTTCATCCCCTTCCATACCAATCTATTTTCCACAATGCTGCCAAAATAATTTTTTGTAAGAGAAGAAATCTGTCCATGTCACATTTAGGCTCAAATAGATAGTGATCCATGTTGGCCAAATACTGATTCAGAAAAACAAATTAACATTATCAATGTTGCATTTTAAAAAATATTTTTACGGATATTTTTGATTTTTTAAATCACCATATTATCCCTTGTATCTCTCTTCTTTCCCCTCTCAGAGAGCGATCCCACATGACAAATAGTATTTTTTAGAAAAGAAAAAAAAGAAAACAAAAGTCAGCATTATTGATTGATACATTTAAAAAAATGTGAAAACACATACAATATTTAACAGCCATGGACCTCCCACCACCTCATGGGAGTAGGTTAAGGGTGTCTTCTCATATCTCTTAATTTGGTTCCCACTTGTTCTTTATACTTTTGTTTTTGAATTTTTTATGTTGTTCACTCATATGTGATTCTTAGTGACTCCTTTTGGGATTTTTTTTTTGGCAAAGACTGTGGTGGTTTGCCATTTTTGTCTCCAGCTCATTTTATAGATAAGAAAACTTAAGTGACTTGCCCAGGGTAACAGCTTGTAAGTGTCTGAGACTGGATTTGAAATCAGATCATACTGACTCCAGGCTCAAGTTCTAGCTGGCTACTGAATCAACTAGCTGCTTCTTTGATGTTGTTGTTCAACATCTGACTCTATGTTGTCTGACTCTATTACCCCCTTTAGTTTTCTTGGGAAAGATACTGGAACTGGGTTAAGTGACATGCCCAGGGTCACACAACTTGTAAATGTCTGAGGCCAGATATAATTTTGTTACATCTACTTTTGAGTTTTCTTTTTTTCCCTTTTTTTGCTATGTCTTTGTTCTTTGCATTTAAATTGTTGTAGTTAACTGTGTACATAGTTTACTTGGCTCTGCTAAATTTACTCTGCATCAGTTGATATAGATTTTCGCTTGCTTCTTTGTATTCATCCTCCTCATTGTATCTTATAGCACAGTAATATTTTATCACATTCCTGTAGCACAATTTGTTTAGTCTTTCTCCAATTGATGAGCATCAGTTTTGTTTCCAATTTTTTGATATCACAGAAATTGTTTCTGTAATAGTTTTGGAGTATCTATGTATATATATTTGTATGTGTGTATGTATAGATTTATAGCTATAGAGAAACATATCTAAACTTTATTGTAGCCTTCGGGGGGAAGAACAAAGTAAAAAAGTGCATAGCAGAGAACAAAGGAAAACTCATAAGGAAGGAAAGAAAAGATGGCAATTCTCAAAACAACATGTATTATTTATCATATCGGCTTAACTGAAATGAAATTCTATTATTATATATTTTGAATCCTCTCTTACATTCTGCTATGCACATTTGCATTTTTTCTTTCTTACTTTGTATTTGTTTCAATATTTAAGTTTATCATATGTTTTGTCCCTTTTCTCTATTCTGTATTTTATTCTGACCTTTGAGTCTAAAATAAAATAAAATTAAAAAAAATTACACGTGCTGAAAGAATAAAAAGGAGTAAGGAGTGAAAAAAAAACAAAGCTTTGGAGTACTATACAGGAACTTTTTTCTTATCAATGACTTCCTTAGAGTATAAGCTGATTAATGCAGTCTCTGGTTACAAGGGTATGGATATTATTGCTCTCCAAAATGTTAGTATAATTTCATAGCTCCACCATAAGTCCATGTGTTTGCATTTCTCCATGTGCCAGTTGCTCCATCAGGTTCCAACTTTCCATCCCTACTTCTTTAGGACAAGTAAACTTTTCATATCTTTTGGACTCCTCATCTTGTGTAAGGTCCTAATCTATTTTCCTCACCTAACTCTCTTCAGGAGAGGAATGTTCACCAGTGGAACTCTTTCATACCTTCAAAATAAGACCTTTTTCCTTTCCTCCTCCTGATGAATCTTTCCCCTCCCCTCCTCATCCACTCCCCTGTGGGTTCTTCTCCTTCTGAGATCACAGAGGTCATTTTTACCTCTTTACTAGTACTTGAATTAACCACGGGATGAATTTACCCTTTCCATGCCTTTCCATGACATAATGCAGTCCCACAAAATAAGCATTCACTTACAGACATGACATTCCCAGATTCCATAATATTTCTGTCTGTCTCTTCACTATTACCTCTACTAGATCTCTGCCCTTACCTCTGTCTTCTTGTGTACATTTCAGAACAAAATTTCTTACAGATCTCTCCATTGTCACTGTTTTCATTACAGTTCTGGCATGCTACATTTATTTACTCCTGTATTTCTGTTGTTTGTGGTATTCAAGAGGCAAATAAACTCTTAATTTCTGTTTTTTTTAAATGTTTCAAAGTCTCCTTTATTATTGAATATCCATCTTTTGTCCTGTATGCTTAAGCTTAGGCTCCTTCTAAACCCCATTGCTCTTTGGAATGTTTTATTCTATCCCTCTTCCTTTTTGAAGTAAATGAGTCATCTCACAACAATTGAATGTCTTTTCCTTTGTATTTGAAGGTCTTCCTCCTGAAGGCTTGATTCTGAATTCAATTGTTAAATTTAACTACTATGAGTCTTGGAGTTTGTAGCCTTCTTTTTGTGGTTGTTGTTGTTGTTTGTTCTTGTTGTTGTTTTTTATTTTAGATTTTCTTAAAGGCCATCTGTGAATTCTTGGAATTGGAATTTCATTTTCTATGTTTAGAAGTTCTAGGCAGTTCTCTTCTATTACTTCCTTCACGATGATGTTAAGGTCTTTTTTTTCCCCTGTCATTTTCTTGTTTTCTTTCAGGAGACTTACGATTTTTAATTTACCTCTGTAAACCCTGTCTTCAAGTTGAGCATGTTTTATTTGCTTAGCAAGTATA
This sequence comes from Trichosurus vulpecula, assembly GCF_011100635.1. Classification (NCBI taxonomy): domain Eukaryota; kingdom Metazoa; phylum Chordata; class Mammalia; order Diprotodontia; family Phalangeridae; genus Trichosurus; species Trichosurus vulpecula. Next base: position 326,136,510 of record NC_050573.1, on the reverse strand, counting down.
TTTTCTTTTAATGTTATTTTTTTCTTCCCTTCTATGTTGTCCTTTGGTTCAATGTATTTATATTTCCAATTTATTATTGTCTTTTTTGTTTCTTTGGTGAGGCTTTCTATTGCAGATTCAAGTTTTTATATTACGCTCATTATTTTTGTTGAGCAGGACATAAATTGTGCAATGAAAATTCTCGTTTTCTTTTAAAATCACTTAGGAGTAGGTTGTAGTTCTATGTTCTTGCTGTTTGTGAGAACAAACACCCAAATCTGAAATAGTTTTAAAATGAAATGTATTAGGTCATATTGTAGAGGACCACAAACTGGGAGGGGAGGAGGAAGGCATGGCTCCCTCTCTTCAAGTTCTGGAAGGTTTAATTTTAGAGGATTTTGATACACAAGTCACACATAAGTCATTTGAAAAAGGTATTACACACAAGTCCTATGAGTCACACATGAATCACATGAAAGGAACCCAAAACACAACTGTGGGTGCGCCCAAAACAAATCCTGGGTGTGAAGTCCCAAAACAGACATGTTTGGGTAAATCCAGGCTCTGAGCAAACCCAAAATTCTTCATAGCTATCTCCAGCATTCCCAAAGAGTTGCTGGGGTTAGGGCCACATTCTAGGTGCAAGCAACCTCTAATCATAGAAAGTTAGATTCAAACATTATTAATAAATGATAAATAATCCGCAATCCTTCCTTTTGGACTTAAAGCCTAAACATTCTCATGTTGGCAAAAGCTTCATTTTAGGAGCAGAAAGCTGGGTTATAATGTTGAATAGGGAACATTAAAATAACTTGAATCAATGGAAGCATCCACCTCACTACCTACGTCATCTACACCTTGACAGAATTCCTTTAAGTAGTAGTTAGATTGGCCAGAAAATTTTTCTAATATCTCATGGTAAGAGGGATGAATTTGAATAAGTCTCAGGGATTGTAAATCAAGGGAATTAAACTTTAAACAGGAAACAAGTGTACTGTGATCATGAGTATCACATATAATAATGAAGGTCATCCCATGTCTTCTTCAATATCACAAGAGTTGAGCAAACTTAGTTGTGCAGAGTTATAATCTCATATATCTCCTAAGGAGACAAACCTCATTAAAAAACTCTGTAGGCAGACTAAGTCAAGCTGCAGATTAAACCACATACAGGTCTCACAATGGACTGATTTGTGAGAAATATAAACACACACACATATATACATACATATGTACATACATACACACATACATATACATACATATGTATATATGTATGTATGCATAAGATAGCTAGAGTAGCTGATAAATAAAGAAATCACTTTAGGAAGCTCAAACTTCCTTTTGTCACACAGTTAACATTGTTCCATAAGTCAAGGTTTGATCAGGTGAAGTTAATTTAAACAAAATAAGCTTTCAGTTAACCAAAAGTTGCAGGAAGAATGGTCTTGTCTCTGAATAGTAAATAAAAGGAATTTGGGCTTGATCCTCCTGCTCACAAACATAAACTATGACACATTAAGGCCAAATAATGATTATACATATGTACATACATACACACATACATATACATACATATGTATATATGTATGTATGCATAAGATAGCTAGAGTAGCTGATAAATAAAGAAATCACTTTAGGAAGCTCAAACTTCCTTTTGTCACACAGTTAACATTGTTCCATAAGTCAAGGTTTGATCAGGTGAAGTTAATTTAAACAAAATAAGCTTTCAGTTAACCAAAAGTTGCAGGAAGAATGGTCTTGTCTCTGAATAGTAAATAAAAGGAATTTGGGCTTGATCCTCCTGCTCACAAACATAAACTATGACACATTAAGGCCAAATAATGATTATGTATAGCATAAAATATCCTTGTTCCTGGTAACCCATATGCAATGTCCTTTTAATAAGCACATTTCATCTTAAGTCCCAGCTGTGATATATAGTCATCTAGTCCCTGGAAACATCTTTCTTTGGAAAATTCTGGAATAAGCCTAATTCTCAGGCCACCTCTGGAGGAAGCTCCACGTAGTAAATTTGCTTCTCTGGTTGTAAGACACTTGCAGGGATTCCCTAGGGAACTCTCCTAAAATCTGCCAATAACAAAACTCAACAAATTTAGTACAAGCTATTAAATGTGATTTTCCAGTAACTAGTTCAATATGTTGAAAACTAGCTCAAACCTTATGGAGAGAATTGAATTAACAGCAGAGCTACAAGAAGAACATCAAATTAGGAACCTATAATTCACTTGGAACTTCAAAGAAGTTCGGTTTTTACATATCACTTGCTCTTTCTATCTTTACTTGAACCCTGTACCTGATATGAATAATGCCATTTACAGGCTGAAAGAAAAAAACAATATAAAAGGGCCTGACTCTGAAATAAATGAGCCCTTTCTCTTAGTATTTATCAGAAAGATACTTTAAAACAAGAAAAAAAAATTTAAAATTTCTTTAAAATTATTAATGCAATTTTGCATGTAAAATCCCTGATACAATGTTAATAATGTTACTAAAACCTATACAAGCCCTGTATATCCCATTGAAACATTTGGAACATGTTTTAGTATTAATCTGTTATAAATGTAGGATTACAATAACAAAAACTCATACAGTTCACCTGCCTTGATTAGAGAAATTTGCTATGAAAGGAAAAAAGGGGTACATGGTTATAACAATACAACTTCAAGAGCACAGACTGACCTGACATAAGCATGACAGGGAAAAAAATTCCCTTAGCTCAGTTTGATTCCAGGTTAGAGTCACAACTAACAATGAATCATGTAGCAAATTTTCACAAGATTCACAGGGTATTAATGACAGACTCAGAATTAACCAGAAAATTTTCTGTTAAATAAAAGAAAATCGCACAATGTGGAAACTGAGTCAAGAGTCTCTTATCTTCACCTATGCAAGGTCATCCCTTCAACTTTCCCATGCATAGATATCCAGCTATAGAAGTTCTCCTTTTGGGCAGCACAAAGCATTGTCTTAATGACAGTTCGGATAGTCGTATCTGTAATAAAAACTCAGAACAACATAAAAAATATAGCCCAAAGAAATTTTAATTCATAAAAAATTTTCACTAATTACAGTTTAGGGCTAGGTTATTATTTTCTCATGCTGTATTAATAGTTAACAATAAGCACATATGAAGACATACCAGCACATGTAGGAATGTATAAGGCCTTATCTTATTTATCCTTTCTAGTTTAAATACATTTGGGAGCAGAATCAGTAGGAATTGAGAATATTCATATTCTGGAATTTCAAATGTAAAGTAAATACATAGAAGTTAATTTTCTAATGGTGCAAGTAGAACACACTCACCAATTAGCATTTTTCAAACGAACAACACTTGTTATACAATATTTTCCCAAAATTCGCAATACAAGGAAAATTAGAATCCTAACAATAATATAAACAATATTGTGCATTAAAAAACAAGATAACACAAAACTTTTTCCCCCTCAAAATATAGCAATTTATTTGAATGTATTTTCCAATTCCTTTTACACAGAAAATCACCATCAATAAATTTGACTTTCTACACCAATAGCTTAAAAAAACACCCAGACTAGATTAAGTACTTTTAGTAAAAAAAAAAAAATCACTCACACACATTCATATCCCTTACCATATGTCAGGAAATGTATGAAGCATTTTGCAATTATTATTATCCCATTTTACAGACAAGGAAACTGAAGCAAACAGAAATGAAGTGCCTTGCTCAGGTTTATACAGCTAACAAATATCTGATAGCAGATCTGAGCTCAGGTTTTCCTGATCCATTCAGTTTACAAACATATTGTCTTAATGCCAAGTATGAAATGCATTTTGCATTAAGTTCTGATTTGCCACAATTATCCTAATAGGAGAACACATCTAATTGCAAATGAGAATACATTATAATTTAGTTTCGGGATGTACTTCACTCAAATCAAGTTTGGATTTATAATCACAGATGGTATCATTGAAAATACCTATTATTCTAAGTGCCATTAGTTGATAGCACTTCAAATAATAGAGCCCACTGCCTTTAGTTAACTCACTTTCAAAAATAAATAATGGCACTTTCTTCTTCTTTTTGGAGACCATAGGACTCTAAGGAGTGGGGCATACCATTCTAATAATCCTTCAAGAACAGAAACACTCAAATACTTCTATGCTGCAAATTTATTTCTATAGTTTCCATCTGACAATGGTAAAACTTGATTGAATATTGTCTGTCTGAAACTGGTTACAGGCACTGCTTCAAAAAGTTTCTCAAATCCTTCTTATCACAATGGAATAAAAGCAAACCAAAAAACTTGTCAAATCTCTTTCCCAAACTCGAAACCCTTGACTTTATATTAGTCTTTATTCACATTGACAGTGCAAAGGGACAGTTCACCAGGGCAAGTCACCCTAGGTATCATGTGGGAAAACTGTGCACTGCATCCTACCAAGTCTGAGGAAAAGAGTTGGAGCTAGTTCTGACCAAACAAATATCACTCAGAAGAGACCTAGGCCTTAGCTCTGGAATCCAGGGTATCTCATACAGTAAAAAAAGAGAGGGATGTTCTTGGATCATGACACCAGTCACCCATAAAGACTACTGCAAGAAAGTACAGAAAGGGGGCTTAGAAAGGTAGAGACTAATGTAGAAGTCTAATACCTCAAACAGCTCTCCCAACTATTTGTAATATTCAATTGGGGCTTACTCTCACTCACCTGTTGATTAAACTTTCAGTGAGAGATAAGGAGGAAAATTTTGAGATTCTTTCTTTCTCTCTGCCTTCACAACCCTAGCCAGGTTGGAGACTGTATATGTATATGTATATGTGTATGTGTATGTGTATGTGCATGTGTATGTGTGTGTGTATGTGTATGTGTATGTGTATGTGTACATATATGTGTATGTATATATGTATGTGTATGTACACATGCATGTACACGTATATATGCATATACATACACACATACATACATGTATATATGTGCATATGTATACATGTACATATACATATATATAATTAGAAACTAAAATTTTTAACTGGAATGTAATAACATATTTACTATGAATTTCTAAATTATGATTTAAAGGTTCCTAAGTTTGGGGCTTTTTTCTAACCTTCTTTTGGATTCTGGTAGTTCTAGACCATGGACACAGCTGAATTTGCTGGGCCAGAGAACTGAGAAGAAAACAAAGGGACTCCCCCTTTTTTTTAATGTTCCACCCTTTCTCCTCTTATCCCTACTTGCTTAAACCTCTTCCCTTTATTTTTCTTTTTTTTCCAGCAGACTTTGGTTGAAGCCTACACACTTTGAAATTGACCTTTGCAATTTCAGCATTTTATCTCTTATTCTTATCACTCCCTTTCTGTCTCCCCACTGATTGTGATTGCCCTGGGGGCTGGATCTCAAAGTATCTCCTAGAAAGATAGGCATTTGTTTGGTCAGAACTAGCTCCAGCTGGATGCTAGACTCTTTTCTTCAGTCTTGGCAGAATGCACTGCAGAGTCTCCCACAGGTTATGTAGGGTGACCTGTCCTGGTGAGCTGTCCCACTCTGTTTTCTTCTCAGTTCCTTGGTCCAGCACTTGCAGAGCCTTGCATGCTGTATCAGATGGTGCTTCCTAGGCCATTGTGTTTCAAGGGCTGCAGCCAAACTGGTGGTTGAGGTCCAAGCAAATTTCCTTAGCTTAAAGCCAGGGTATCCATGACACTAGAAACAAGGAAGGAAAGAACTGGATGCAGGGGTAGTTTTGATGAAAGTCTGTGTCATGTTCTTGCCTCTGCTAGTGTAGCCTCACTGCCAGTATCATGGGAGATGGGGAGTGGGAGGAGAATGAACTCAGGGTCAGCACTCATCACTTCTTAAGTTTGGGGATTTTTTCTAACCTTCTTTTGGATTCTGGTAGTTCTAGACCATGGAAACAGCTGAAGTTTCTTTATTTTTGGTGCATAATTTCTGCTTAGAAGAGGTTTCAAAGGTTGTTGGAGAAATTTCCTAATTTACCATCTTTTTTTCTCATCTTTATTTCCTTTTTTTATTTAATATTTTAGTTTTCAACATTGATTTCTACAACATTTTGATTTACAAATTTTCTCCCCATTTCTACCCTCCCCCCCATTCCAAGATGACATATATTCTGATTGCCTCATTCCCCAGTCAGCCCTCCCTTCTGTCACCCCATTCCCCCCTCCCCCCATCTCCTTTCCTCTTACTTTCTTGTAGAGCGGTATTTTAACAACCCAGCTAGCAGCTTCGGTGGGGGCGTAAGATCCCTCCCCACAGCCGGCACCCAGGGGGCTGCCGGGACCCAGGAGGCTGCCGGGAAAGCACAAGTTCTTTTTATCTGCTTAAACAAGGAAAGCATGGTGAAGGGGTTGACCAGCTTACTTTAATCCAGCATTCAGTTAGCATACAGACAACAATCATTTAGTTCAGGGGAAAACGCCAGCATTCAGTTAGCATTCAGTTAGTTCAGGGGAGCATACAGACAAGCATCAAGAGACAGACCAAATACAGATTCATTGACTTACTTCAGGGGAAAAAACCAGCACCCTGAGGTTCAAAACATTCATTTAGTTTGGGGGAAAAAACAAACCAGCACCCCGAACCTCAAAACCAAAATACAAACAAATTACAAATATCAACAGACAGACCTAACACAATTCATAGTTACCAACATCTGGGCTCGGCCCGAGAGCAAGGGCTGGCCCAGAGTCACGCTTGCTTGCCGCTGCTTCCCACACCAACCGGAAGAGGAAAGAGCTTCAAGCTGTCCTCTCCCCTCTTATAGAGTTTTTGACATCATCAAGCACCGCCTGAATGACCAGGGCCGATTGGTTCTTGACTTGGACCCTCCCCCTAGCGTAGACGTTAACACTTCCCCTCAGCCAGCCCCATGACTCATCACACAGGAAGTTTTCTGCTTCCTGACATACTCTCTGGGCTTCCTGCCCCGGAAGAGCAAGCCACAGCATCCAGAGGCTCAATGAGGTAAGCTGAGTCATTCAAAGAAAACAAAGGCCATTCTGCTTACAAGCGGGATAGATTTCTATGCCCCATTACCTATATATCTTGTTTCCCAGCTGCATGCAAAAACAACTTTTTTTTGAGCATCTGCTTTTAAAACTTTGAGTTCCAAATTCTCTCCCCTCTTCTCTTCCCACCCATTCTCCCTAGGAAGGCAAGCAATTCAGCATAGGTTACACATGTATCATTATATAAAACACTTACACAATACTCATGTTGTGAAAGGCTAACTATATTGCCTTCCATCCTGTCCTGTTCCCCTTTATTCAGTTTACTCCCTTGACCCTGTCTCTTTTCAAAAGTGTTTGCTTTTGATTACCTCCTCCCCCTATCTTCCCACCTTCTATCATTCCCCCTTTTTATCCCCATCCCCTTACTTTCCTGTGAAGTAAGATGCCCAATTGAGTGTGTATGTTATTCCCTCCTCAAGTCAAATCAGATGAGAGCAAGTTTCACTCATTCCCCCTCATCTGCCCCTCTTCCTTTCCAACAGAACTGCTTTTTCTTGCCACTTTTATGTGAGATAATTTGCCCCATTTTATCTCTCCCTTTCTCCCTCTCTCAAAATATTACTCTCTCACCCCTTAATTTTATTTTTTAGATATCACCCTTTCATATTCAACTCACCCTTTGCCCTCTGTCTATATATGTATATTCCCTCCAATTACCCTGATACTGAGAAAGGTCTCATGAATTACACACATCATCTTTCCATGTAGGAATGCAAACAAAACAGATCAACTTTTGTAAGTCCCTTATGAATTCTCTTTCTTATTTACCTTTTCATGCTTCTCATGATTCTTGTATTTGAAAGTCAAATTTTCTATTCGGCTCTGGTCTTTTCATTGAGAGAGCCTGAAAGTCCTCTCTTTTATTGAAAATCCACATTTTGGCTTGGAGCATTATACTCAGTTTTGCTGGGTAGGTGATTCTTGGTTTTAATCCAAGCTCCTTTGACCTCTGGAATATCATATTTCAAGCCCTTCGATCCCTTAATGTAGAAGCTACTAGATCTTGTGTTATCCTGATTGTGTTCCCGCAATATTCAAATTGTTTCTTTCTGGAATTTGGTGACAATATTCCTAGGTGTTTTCTTTTGGGGATCTTCTTCAAGAAGTGATCGGTGGATTCTTTCAATTTCTATTTTACCCTCTGGCTCTAGAATATCAGGGCAAATTTCCTTGGTAATTTCTTGACAGATGATGTCTAGGCTCTTTTTTTGATCATGGCTTTCAGGTAGTCCAATAATTTTTAAATTATCTCTCCTGGATCTATTTTCCAGGTCAGTGGTTTTTCCAATGAGATATTTCACATTGTCTTTCATTTTTTTCATTCCTTTGGTTCTATTTTATAATATCTTGATTTCTGATAATGTCACTAGCTTCCATTTTCTTCAATCTAGTTTTTAAGGTGATATTTTCTTCAGTGGTCTTTTGGACCTCCTTTTTCATTTAGCTAATTCTGCCTTTCAAGGCATTCTTCTCCCCATTGGCTTTTTGGAGCTCTTTTGCCATTTGAGTTAGTCTATTCTTTAAGGTGTTATTTTCTTCAGTATTTTTTTAGGTCTCCTTTAGCCAGTCATTGACTTGCTTTTCGTGGTTTTCTTGCATCACTCTGATTTCTCTTCCCAATTTTTTTCTCTACTTCTCTAACTTACTTTTCCAAATCCTTTTTGAGCTCTTCCATGGCCTGAGACCAATTCATATTTTTGGAGGCTTTTGATATAGGCTCTTTGACTTTGTAGACTTCTTCTGGCTATATGTTTTGATCTTCTTTGTCACCAAAAAAGGAATCTAGAATTTTGAGTTTGAGTCTGAGTTTGAGTCTGAGTTCTTTTTTGCTGCCTGTTCATGTTCCCAGCCAACTACTTGACCCTTGAGCTTTTTGTCAAGGTATGACTGCTTGTAAAGTATTGAGTACTTTGTCCCAAGCTTTAGGGTCCAAGCACTGCTGTTTTCAGTTACTTCTTCTCCACTGTCACCACAGGCTCTGTCACAGCAGCACTTTTACTCCCCCAGGAATTGTCAACCAGGACCAAAATCCAGATCCAAGCAGGGCACATCAAGAGAGCCTGCCTCTGTGCCCACAAAACTCTCCTTGCACTCCTGCTCTGATTCACTGCTAGATTCCTCCTACCATGTGAGCCAGGGACTTGGGAACCAGCTGACACTGGAGCTCTGGAAGCAGCTGCAGGAGCTTCCTGCTGCTGCCACCAACACAGCTACACTACCTCTGCCACCCCCAGGGATGGGCCAGACCGCTCTCACCTTGATCCCATAGTTTCCCACTAAACTACTCTTTGGCCTTTGTGGGTTGAGAAGTCTGGTAACTGCCACAGTTCAATGATTCATGGCCCTAAGGCCTTTTTCAGCTGGCTGACACACTATCTGGTCTGTCCTGGCATGGCCCAGGCTGGGCTGTGCTTTGCTCCCAGCACTGTGCAATAGACCCTTCCCAGCGACCATCCAGGCTCTCCTGGGCTGGAGACCTGTTTCCCTCTGCTATTTTGTGGGTTTTGCAGCTCTAGAATTTGTTCAGAGCCATTTTTTACAGGTGTTTGGAGGGATTTGAGGGAGCGCTTAAGCAAGTCCCTGCTTTCCAGTCACCATCTTGGCTCCATCCCCTCCCTAATTTACCATCTTTTTGCTTGTGTAATAGGAAACCATATTTTTGTTTATTTCATCAAACCTTTCCCAACTACATTTTAATGTGGTCCAGGCTATATTGTTCCTGCCTCAGGAAATGAATTTGACACTTCTGCTCAAGAATATTCAGTGACTCATTCTTTTCTCTCAGATAAAATATATATTCCTCAGCTTTGAAAGCTCTTCACTATCTGCATCTTTCCCAGATTACTATACCTCTCTGTCTTTCATACACATTACATTCTAAACAAAGTGATCCATGAGCACTAAGAGTCAGCGTTCTATATCCTGCCTCTATGCCATAGGCCTGGAATATACCTCCTCCTCACCTCTACCTCTTAAAACCTTCATCCTCCTTTAAGACTTAACTTTGATGTCTATTCTTACAGGAAATCTTTCCTCCTGCATCTCTTTATTGTCCTCCTCAAAATATATTTTAATCATCTATTAAAATATTATAATATCTGCTAGAAGGAAGGAAATAAACATTTATTAAGACCTTGTCATACGAAAGACCCCATGCTAAGTTCTTTACACATATAACTCCATCCTCATAACCCTAGGAGGTAGGTGCTATTATGATCCTCATTTTATAGCTGATGAAACCGTGGCAAACAGAGGTTGAATGACTTGCCTAGGGTTCTGCTGATGGTGTCTGAGATTGGATTTGAACTCAGGTCTTCTTGACTCTGTGTTTAGAGGCATAGCCAAATTCTATCCACTGTGCTGCCTAGCTGCCAGAAGAATTTAGGGCAAGGGCTGTTTTTTTTTTTTTTTTACTTTTTTTTTTCGATAACCCCATCACTTAGCACAGTGTTGTAAACATAGTAGATGATTAACAAGTGCTTATTGCATGGATGGAATTAGTCTAACCCAATTTTACAGATTAAAACATTTTGAGTTTCCCAATTCTGAGTATTTGCGGAGCCATTGATTTGAATCTCTATCTTTTAAGTCCAAAAGCAGTGTCCTTTGCATTACAACAAAGAGCCAAGTTAACTGATATAGCAGGTCCACCATTCCCTGAGCTCTATTTACTTCAGGACCTTAAGCAGGCAGATATGCTGCTTTCCTCAAAAGTTTAATGCATCTTATTGCAACTTCAAGATTTTTGCAAGCCTAATTTCTAAATAGGCACTGTGCATTGTGCATAGTAGGCACTTAAGGGTACTCTCAATGGAATTAAATGACTGAATTAATTTGAATTAACTGTTCTATTACAATGGCTCACTATAGCTAAAAAAATCTCACCCACCAACTCAGCTTTTTCTACTATTCCATTAATATAAGCAATAAGATTTATCCTTTTGTGCTTGGCACCCTGTTTCTATGGCTAATGAATAGAGTGCAATAGCTTAAGGAGGGAAAAACACAGCAGACAAGGCTATCAGGACTGAAAGCTGATGAAAGTTATATCTTTCTCAGAAGAATGAAGCATGACCGAAAATAATCTTCTCTTTTAGGGAACAACTTTGATACCCTTTCTAAGTTTTATTGTAAGGTATATATAGCTAGCCATGAACAGTATGGGATGAATTTTAATCCCTCTCTTTATGTCTTAACACCTCTTCCTCCTTTCTCTTTTCCATCATAAAATCTCTACCATGGGATCTTGGAGGGCAAAACAGCCAAATGCCAAAAGTCCACAAGAATTGAGAGAGAGTGAGAAATCTTTTGAAGACAGAAAACAACCAAGCAGCTAAATTTCCCTTTTCTCTAAGCAACTGAAATGTTTTGAAGTATTCCATATATTTATTTTGATGATATTTACCATATTAAGTAGATTTGTTACCCACTACAAGAAATATGCAGAGAGAGAGTAATGCTTTACAAATCTTCATTGACAAAAAAAAAATGAAGGGGAGGCATGTTTTGAGACAGAGATCAATAGAGATCAAAGGGATTCTATACAACTGAAAACTGATCAGGGTAGCTCCAAACTGCTTCAGGGATGTTCACTGTAGGAGATAAGTATTACAAGGAGATAATCTTTTATGAGTTAATTTCATACATAAGGGGAAAGTCTTTTAATAATCTCTATACAATAGTATTTGTGAAGTACTTTTTCACAGTGCCTGGCACATAGTATGTACAATATAATGTTTATTCCCTTCTCTTCTCTTTCCCTTCCCCACTATTCCTAAATTGTGTGTGTATACATTTGTGTGTTTTAAGTCTCATTCTTTGTTTAAAAAGCCTCATGGAACAAGTACTTTGGAAATAAAATTAATTAAAAATTTTAAAGAGAGAACTCTACCATACAAATAAAAGTGAACAATGCAACTGCCCTTTGCCTGGTAGAATTGAAATGTAATTGAATTCATTGAAATTGAACCGAACTGAAATTTCAATTGAAATTAATGAAAATAATTTTGTAATTGAAACTTCAAAGTCCTCTCTGATAAAGTTCTCAATATATAGTCCTTAATAGATGATTGAGGATTTTTAGGAATAATACACTATAGTCTATTTTAGTCAAAGAGGAATTATTTGAATTTTTAATTTGATTTCATCCTCCCTATCCTCCTGCCTCACTCCAAACAACCAATTTAGATAATTCAAATGATTATTCTTTTAACTGATTTATGTGTAGACAACCTGTCTGACCTCAGGAATACGAACAAAGGGAAAGTGAGTTTCTAACATAATCAGGTCATTTAATGGCTAATTTAATTCCATATTCATTCAATCTAAAATATCTGTCTATGGTTAGTACAGTTTGTTATTGGTAGCTGTATAGAAGTTGGCTTATGAATTAGAGAGCTTTCATTTAATAAACTATGAAACTTTAGATGAAAAATGTCTTCATGAGCAGGCCATTATCCAGTCCACAGCACTCATTTTAGAGTTTAATAAAGTAAGTCTGGAGAATGAGTTGTCCTCATTAAAAATATGTATTAGAAAAAGATTCAGTCAGCTCGATTTCAAGTACTTAAAAAAAAGACATACTCTGAGAAGGGGGATGGAAGTGCAATAAGGCTCAGAATGTGTTCCCAACAGCCATATCCTTGTGCTTTGTATTCCTTAATTCAATCCCCAAATGGCTTCCTATCTTCACTTTGCCAGGTATGGAAATGCATTTGGACATAAAAGTGATAGGCCTATACTACTCTGCTTTGAAAACAGTCTAGTCTGAAGAAGTGTGACTGGAGGAAGAAAAAAATGAAGAAGCTAATCTTCCCCACTCAGGCATCTAAGTAAAGGCCTAGTTGTCCACCATTTACAATTCGTCCCTTTGGGTTAAATGCTGTTTTCTCCAGACAGGGAGTAAGGATAGCTTATAAATATTTTTTAGGTAATTAAAGAGTATGGGGAAGAATGATGAAGACACAAGATATTTTGTTTTAACAGAGAAGGAGAAAATGAGCGAACCACAAATAAATATTATAAATGCAATTAATTTTGTATAATTGACTTTATATATGATTTGAAAATAAATTTGTAAATTAAATTTGAAAGAATGAAGACTATATAGCCATTTTCATGGACTTAAAGCAAATCACTCTATTTAAAAATCATTATATATGAGACTCCAGTACATTTTCTTTGAAGATTTTATATTTTGCATAATTATATACTGTAGTTGGAAGTTGGAAGGCTGGCTATCTGTGACTGTTACTAAACTAGATAGGAATAGGGAAGAAGCAAGAGTTAGCATATCAAGAAAGCATACCATGACTGAAAAGGATATTCTTGAACCAAATGGATATGATATCAACCAATTTGGAAATCTCCATCCTCTTAGAATACAGGGAAAACTAAAATTGATTTTATATTTAGATAAAAGAAAGGAGGGCATTTAGTAAAGATATTTCAGGATATGAAAATGGAAAAATTCCTGAGAGTAAGAATTGTTCCAAGGTGGGGTGGCCTATGAAGAAGTCTCCTTTCAAAGTCTTTCAATACTTAGATATATTTCTCTCATGGACCATAAGTTCTCTGAAGGTAGAGACTGTATCTACTTCTTTAACTTCTTACATTTCTCTCGATTACAATGCATTATTTTACTGAGCAGGGACCTGAGGTATTATCAGTGTGGCATCTTCATCCACCAACAAATTGTAGTGTGTTTGAAACATTAACTCATAGGGCTTAGAGAGATTCCTGTGCCTCACTGAGGTTAAATGACTGTCGTCTTCTCACACAACTATTAAGTGTTGGAGGCAATCTCTGAAGCTAGGTCTTCTCTCCAAGTCCAGAACTCTATATATTGTGCCATGCTGTCCCTAGCTTTGCACATAGTAGATCCAATTATGATCTCCTTTTATTACTTTCAAAGATTCATCTGAGATAGATTCATAGCTCAGTTTAGAAATAGAACAGGGAGTGATTTTTGCTTTTAAGTCAATCCAGCTTCTTAGAAGCAATGCATAAAATTTTGCCTCCTCATTCCTCCTTGATCTCTCTTTCTATGACATTCTTTCCTTAACAATAATCCATACGCCCATCCCATCTATTACCCCCTCTAACTCTCTCTCTCTTTCTCTCTCTCTCTCTCTCTCTCTCTCTCTCTCTTTCTCACACACATACTCACGCACGCACACACACACACACACACACATAAACACAGACACAAACACACACAGACACACACAGAGTCCTTCATGAGTAGGCCTCACCAAATGGGCCATGCAAATTAGACATTTCTGGTCATCCTATGACATGCATAGTCCATCTCCATAATTTAAAGTGAAAATACATTTAAGCAAATAATATTATGCACTGTAAGTTCATCATTATAATCTTTCTTTTTGAGGCAGTTGGGGTTAAGTGACTTGCCCACGGTCATACAGTTAGTAAGTGTCAAGTGTCTGAGGCCAGATTTGAACTCAAGTCCTCCTGACTCTAGAGCTGGTGCTCTATCCACTGTGTCACCTAACTGCCCACGCCATAATCTTTAATGCTGACTTTTTTTGACTAGCATTTCGCTTCATTCATTGCCTTCTTTTTCCAAGGCCACCTCTGATCCTCTTTACTTGATCAAAACTAATCTCTAACTTTTTTCTTGCATCCTTGCATACCTTTATAACTGTTCCTTCTTAAAACAAAGCTAACTTGGTTAGTGCTACCATTATTAAAGGATCTTCCTGACATCCTTTCAAAGCTAGTTCCTGGGGGAAAGCAGGGCAAGGGAAAACTCAAAGCTTAGAGATACTTACAGACAAGCTAACCTAGTTACTGTGCTTACCATGAAGGGGTCTCCTAATTCATAACCTTCCTGGAGGGCGCAGCCCAATTATAATAGCCCAAAAACCCCTCTCTGGCTTCTGGACTTCTCTGTTAGCCCTTAAAACTGCTCTAGACATGTCCCTATTTCCTGATTTTCTAGGAACATCCACACACTGTGCTTATTTTCCTGTTAGATACATCAGCCAAACCCCAGAATATCCCTGCTGGTGGCACAGAGATAAGACTTAAAATAGAAACATGGGAGCAAAGTATCACCTCCTCAATATTAAATCTATGACCTTATATGCCTCATCAAGCTACAGATTTGTGGAAATTACAGGATCCCAGAAGTCCTACATATTGATTAGGGAAAAATGAAAGAACTCTAATAAGTTAGATGCACCAACTCTGGGCAACATACCTCCAGAGACCATTCCTGACTCCATTTTCTTGTTCCTACTGTAGCCTAAAGATCACCATACCTGAGCTTCTGGTTATCTCTGTATGGTGATTGATATCCAGTAGTATCCCTTGTTCTGAAAACTTCCATTTTTCCTTGATCTCCTTTGACTTTACCCCAGGTACTTGATTTTAGGCCTTTGTCTTGCCTTTGTGGGAGTGAAAACGTATCTCTTCTTTTACACATTTCTGGCCTACTTAATTCTTTTGCAAACTACTCTAAGTCCCATAACTACAGAAAGAAACTGAAAGAGAAATTAAATGTGGATGAAGAGATAGATACATGAATCTCTGTTGGTTTAAGTGTAACTCTGCATGGAGGTATGGCAGATGGATTAAGAGGTTTTAAAAGTTATATAATGAAAGGAAACCTACATTTGGGCAAAAGGCATTGGAATTGAATTCAGGTTAATCAGGTTGCAGACTTAGCTCTAACACTTGTTATTGACCTTGGATTGTGACAAGTCATAATCCCTCTGAACCTTAGTTTCCTTCTCAGTAAAATGGGAATAATGATACATCTATTTCCTATCTTACTGGAGTGTTCTGAGGAAAACTTTTAAACTGTAAACTTTAAAATTTTTAAACAATGTAAACATCAACTATTATTAGACCTTTTAGCTTCCTGATTACATGCTTGTTCTTCAAATCTAAACTAAAAGTTGAAAACCAATTTAAATATGACAGATTAGAAATAGAATTGGCATTTAAATAGCAAAGGTATAAAATAAAACTTTTTTGATTGCTGTTTTGAAAAATGGCACTGCCCTTGCCACATACTAAAGACACTGCATATTGAGGGATTTTTGAGGAGCTACAAGAAAAATCCAGTTTTCTACACTTCTTCTTATAACCCAAATCTGTCAGAAAATGGTGGAAAATGTAAGGATGATAAATGCCCGCCATTAATCACTTTCTCCTGGCATACCATTCATACTTGTAAAGGCCACCCCCGGTGATGACCACCATAAAGTCCTAGTCATGAACAAAATAACATAATTGTTAAATATAATGATAAAGATAAAATTTTAAAAGAAGTTAATGAATTTGAATACTTACAATTTTATAAATCCCATGGACTATATAGATTCAGAGACATTGACTAACAGGTATATTAAAGGCACAGATTTCATTTGAAACATTGAAAAAAAGTGCCACTACGGGAAAGATATAGGGGCCTCAAAGACTCTATAGCAGAACAACATACTGTCAATTCTAAAACAATAATAATGCTTTCTAATGTCATTTTGGTTTTATATCCCCTCCTCTTGGTTGACTAAAAAGAGAAAGGAACAAAAATTTGGATGTATTATTAAAAATCACTCATCTGAATGAAATTCTATTCAAAAGTGTATCCCAAAGTTAAACTAGGTTCAATCGGAAGATCCTTTTGCCATGCTGGCCCCTTCTCCATTGTTGTCTATCTCTTAGGGCCTCCATTTTGGAGAGTGGCCCAGGCAGGACAACCTTGATTCTCACTTTGGTTGTGCTTCTGAACTTATGGAATTGAACACCATAGCCCCCATTCTCTTCCCTTCCTTTTCCCTCTAGCACTCACTTTTCAGTTCCCTTTTGTGTATTGTCTTCCTTCCTTAGTGTGTAATCTCTTTGAGGGTAAAATTTTGCCTTTCTTTCTGCATGTATTTGTGTCCCCTGTACTTAGCGCATGGTATGGCAAGTAGTAAGTGCTTAGTAAATGCTTGGTATCTCGATGCTGCTAGGTTGAAAAATAAAAAATCCAGATACTTCTCTAGTAGATCCAATGTTCAGTGCTGTTTAACTTTAGCATGAATAGTCTGTTTCATCAAAGTAAGGTTCAATTTTTACATATTTAGAGAATCCTAATATTTGTCACACATAGTCATAACATTATTAAATTGAGGTAAAAATTATATCCCACCTTCAAACTCTCCTCTCTCTTACATATAGCTGCCAAATTGATGATCAAACCTATATCATGACCATACTCAAAAATTTTCAGTGTTTCTCAAATGCCTCAAGGATAAGACACAAATTCTTTAGCCTGACAGCTTCTATAATCTTTGTCCTACCTATTATACCTTTCCAATCTTATTCCAGATTTTCTCCTTCTTTGACTCCCTGCAGTAGCTTTAAAGCTTCTATTGTTTGACATTCCACCTCCTGCTTCCATGCACTTGCACATCTAGTTGTGTCCCAGGTTTGGAATGAGCTCTCTCCTCACTTCTGCCTCATAAAATCCCTAGATATACTCAAAGGAAAGCTTAGCCTCTACTTTCTACACAAGGACTTTTATGATGCCCCCCCAATTATTTCTATACTTTTTGTACTGAAATTGTATTACTTTTTTAGTGTACCTAATATTTGTTTATTTATTTGTAGGCATTTCCCAAGGTGAATGTAAGCTTCTTTGGGAAATAAAATAATTTCTGGTTTTGTAACCTCACCACCTAGCACAGTGTTATGTACATAGTAGGTGGTTTGCAAAATGTTCATTGAAAGGTCAAATATTAAAATTAAACTTAGTCACCTGATCAACCTTCCTGGTACCATTCATGTATCCCAAAAAACAGTTAGGAAAGGGACTGTGGCTAGTGAAAAGTAACTTCCCCTAGGTGGGAAGAGACATAGATAGCTTTGCAGTCTGGCCCTAGTGGGGAAGGAGGTAGTCTATACAACAGAAGGAAGGAGTCAGAAAGTGAATAACAACAGGATAAAAAGCATGGGAGAGGGTAAAATATTAAAGATTCCAAATAGAAGAAACTTCAGTTAAAATCCTGGAGTACAAATGGATAAATAAACAGAAAAGATACTTAAATTAGAAGAAAAGATGACTAGCAAATAAAAAAAAAACCAGATTCTTTTAAATATTATAAGACAAAGGGAATTCAAATAATACCTAATGAAACATAGAGCCCTTTAAATTTCAAAGTGAACATAGAAAAGAGATGCCGAAGATGATGACAGATTAGACTCTTTCCATTGATTACTTCATTGGATCCTAATTATTGAAGCCATGTCCCAAAAGCAGAATAAAGTACAGAGAAAATGATAGTTAGCATACTTTGTTTTTGTGAGAAAAATCACATTTTATTCTGATACCTTTTACTTTTACATAATCTTAATTCCCAAACATATTTATCCTCCCTATTGTATCCAACATCCCACTCCTTGGTTAAAAAAAAGATTTCAAAAGTTAGCCATTCGATAGTCAATATACATTCATTATATCCCCACTCCATGCCAGGCAGTATGCTAAGCATTGGGGATGCAAAGAAAGACAAAAGCCACTCCTTAATCTTGAATAGCTCGTAGTCTAATAGGAGAGACAAGATGTAAACAACTATGTCCAATATTGTATAGACAGAATAAATTGAAGATAGTCAATAGAGGAAGAAGGGATCTAGAACAACATAGTCAAACAAATCTTTAAGACATAATGAACAAGTCTATCAGTATTTGAATTATTCCCCACCTTCAGTCCCTGACTTGGACAGTTATGATGGGAAATGGAATTTCTCAACTTTCCTCTGGAACCAACCTTGCTCATTATGATTACTAAGTATTCATTTTCATTTTTTTCACTTCCATTTATACTGTTACTGTCATTCTGCATTTTATTTTCCTTGTTCTTCATACTTTTCTCTGAATCAGTGTCATCAATGCTTCTCTGAATTCCTATTTTCTGCTTCTTATAGGATAGCAACATTTTAGTACACATTCCATCAGTGATAATACTTTGGAATTCTCTGGCATGAAATGGAATAAGAAACGCCATGAGAGTGTGAAAGAAATAGTATCACATTGGTCGATATTTGCAAACTGTGGATGTACTGCTATTAGCTATTTCTTAATTTAGCATCATCCTTTGAATCACTTCTTAAAGAGGGTTATTCAGTGAATGGGTGTTAGTCTCATTCTAAGTGAGTTAGGCCTTAGCCTAAAAGGGCCAGGGTCTCCTACTGCATCTTGGGTCATCGCCAGTCATCCTAATGAATATCAGGTCACTGAATCCAGATGGCTCTGGAGGAGAAAGTGAGGCTGGTGACCTTGCACAGCCCTCCCTCACTCAAATCAAAGTCAACTGCAAGTCATGTCATCATTTCCCTGATGCCATGGTCCTTTTCAAAAACAAAAGACAAACTCAATTTAGCATCAAGTCTTTAATAACACTTATAATTCATTTTAGGAAAGGTAGGTGGTACAGTAGATAGAGTGCTGGGCCAGGAATCATGAAGTGCTGAATTCAAATTTAGCCTCAGATACTTACTAGCTGTGTGAACCTGGGTAGGCCACTTAACTGTATTTGCCTTGATTTCTTCATGTGTAATATGAGCTGTGGAAGGAAATGGCAAACTACTACAATACCTTTGCCAAGAAAATGCCAAAGGGATCATGAAGAGTCACACATGACTGAAATGGCTAAACAGCAACAACAACAAATAATTTTATGGCAGAGAGTAATAAACAAGAATTTGTATTTGCTCAGTCCAACTAATCCATTCTCCATGAATCATTTAGAACCAACAACTCCAGTTGGGAGTTACCCAAGCTATCAGCATTCCCCATCCCCTCACACAATAAATTATAGAGGAAGTAACCAGCACAAGCTAGCTTTGAGGTCACTGAAGAACAGATTTGGACCGTCCAATAGACACTGTATGATAGCTATGATATCTGAATGCAAAGTAAATGGGCAGTTAATAACTACAGTCATTATTCTTGTCTATATCTTCCCATAAATCACCCACAATACTTCTATCTAACAGGTGCAGGACCTTTCTCTACTTCTCATGACATTTTATGCATACTAGAGAGCAAATGAGCTGACAATGGATTATCCTTGACTTTTGCAATGTAGTTAGTCTGTTTTCTTCAATGTTTTTCATGCGTAATTCTCACTTGGCGATATATTGCAGTGTGCTCATGATACAAGATACTTGGAGTGGCATTTAAACACCTGTAACAACAATGTTGCTTGCAGCTGCTGTGCAAGTGTAAGGCCAATAACACCAGCACACAGGAGGCCTGCTAGCACAGGTTCTTTGATCTGCTTTTCTAAGGAAAGTAACTTTAAGGGGTTTATAATCTCACTTTAGTTAAACATACATATATCATTCACTTAATTCATGGGAAAAAGTCAGCACCCTGACCTTCAGAGAAAACACAAACAGAAATCACAAGCACAAATTATATAAACAGAACAAATAGCACAAATCAACAGACAGGGCTTCTGACTATCTGTCCACAGCAATAAATACATAGTTACCATAGTTACCAGGGAGAGAACCACCAACATCTGGGTTATCAAAGCTGGGGAGCTCCGTAATGGCTACCCAGAGTCTTGTCTGGCCAAATCACATGAACACTCTTCCAATGAGTGAGCCCCAAAGCAAAATGCTAACCCCTCAGAGTGTGTGTGTATATTCTTCATGGTCAGAGGGCTTCACCACCATGTGACTCAAATTCATGTGACTTAGGCTTTCTTTTGATTTGAGCAGGTCATCAAAGACTCTTGACCGGAATCAATCAAAGGCACTTGTTTGTCTTAGTGCTGAGAAGCACTCCAAAAGAAAAAAAAAGAGCAAAAAGTCTCACTTTGCTTGCCATTACAACACTCTCTACTTTTCCAATTTTCTTGTACTTTATTCCCTTCTATGATCTAGCTATAATGGACTTCTTCCTGCTTGTAGCATATGACTCTCCATCTCTTATCTCAGTGCCATTGCACTCTCTCCTATGCCTGGATCGTATTACCTCCTCATCTTTGCCTTCGTTTTCTTGGCTTCCTTAAAGACTGAAGTCAAATCCCATATCTGATGGGGGACAAGGTCTGTTTTTGCCTTTATTTGGATCATTAGTGCTTATCACATAAGCTCTTACTAAATACTTATCGACTGTGCACTACTCCAGTGCTTTGAATGATAGCATGCTAGGCTTGGAATCATGAAGTGCTGAATTCAGATTTAGCCTCAGATACTTACTAGCTGTGTGAACCTGGGTAGGTCACTTAACCCAGTCTGTGGGAGAGCTCTTCAGAGACTGTTATAGCATGGCCGAAGCATAAAGCATCATTGGAAGAATATTAGTTTATGGTTTTGTGCCAACTTATGTGTCCTTTGTTTTTGTCATTTAGGGAGATGAATAAGGGTGAAAGGAAGTATACAGGAGAGTCTCTTACCCGAAAATAGGCTGCCAGTTAGGACACGGTAGTGGGAAAGAGCTAAAAGCAAAAGGAGTGGGGAGTTAGGGATTTGGACAAGTGGGAATTTTGGCAATAGTGCAACATTTAACCTATTTATTTTTCAGACCCAACCAGTTTTGGATTACTGCAGGGATACATTTTTTTTGTAAAGAATTTTTCTCCTAAGCAAGTGTTTCAACCTTTCGGCTAGCAGCTACTGTGGCTGTGTAAAACCAACAACAAGCAGCACACACAATGCTGCAAGCCCAGGTTCTTTTGATCTGCTTTACTAAGGAAAGCAATGTTAATGGGTTAGCAATATTACTTTAATCCAGCCTACAAATATCATTCACTCAGTTCAGGGGAAAAAGCCAGCACCCCGAACTTCAGAGCTAACATAAACAAATTACAAGCACCAACAGACAGACCTGGTCTGATTCAAATCTCGATTCATAGTTACCAGAGTTTAACAAAGTCTGAACATCCGGGTTTATAAGCTGGAGGGCTCTTCACTACAGCTGCCTGGAGTTTCCACATAAGCAGACCACCAAAAGTAAGAGCCCCAAGCAAATAACTCTGCCTTCCCTTTTTACGCACTCTTTAGCCATCATCAAACACCATCTGAGCGACCAGAAGTTAGGCTCTTACTATTGGCTCTGGAGTTAGCAACTCTCCTTAGGACCCACATGACCTAAAATTGTCACAAAAATGCGACTTAAACCCGTGTCACAGGTCTAAAAGCCTCTGATGTCACAACCATGCCACACAAACCCATGTAAACTAGGCTTTTTCCTTGAGGCAAGGAGGTCATCAAAGACTCCTAATTTAATCAAGGAAACAAAGTCCAACGTGCTAAGAGCCCATCTTGATTCCCAATGCCCCAAGTAGTATTTATTGGGGAGCTGTTATCCTAAAATAACCTATGGTGCCAGCTACATTTTATGCATAAAGTATTTATATTTTGGCGCTGTCACAAAAGCCTCTTAGTAGTTGTTCTTATATGGCCTCATGGCTACCAAACTCATTGCTTTGCTACAGATTTTAAATTACGTGTACCATTTCTCCATGCAAATTTTTACTTTAGGGTCTCATTGAGGCTTGAAAGTAAACCTGGGAAAAAGGCTACTATATATAGAAGAGCAAAATTTCTGGCAAGTCCTATTAAAACTAGAAAGGTTTGAGTATGGGTGTAGTAATGTAGATTATGTCTTCCTCACTGTGGCTTACTACCAGGGTAATAAATTATTAATCCATATCAACTCTTGAAGGCCAAAGTACAAAGAGGATGAAATTTACATAAAAACAGGGAGTATCCAAATCACCAACCTCACAGATCCTTTGAGTAATGTATCATTTTTAAGGATGCAGTCATGATTTTTCAAATGAATATTGTACTACGTTGTCTTGAAAATGTAGGCATCTAGGATACTTTCCTTTTGGCAAAAATAAGTAAAACTGAAGAAAACTGGTATACCAATACCAATATTCTTTGGTAGGAAACTATAGTTTATCCAAACGAGCAGTGTTAATGATACCATATTGTACTGTGATAATGATATCATTAACCCAAGTCACCTTCCACTCCCCTCTATTGCCAGTTTGATCTAGTTTCAATGGAAGAAGAACATGACATTTTAACTCCTGCTTATGGCTGTGTAATACAATTGGATACCATATGTGAAAGAACATATTCAATTTTTAAAAACCTGGTTGCTTATAATCCAAGCCAAATGAAATTCTCTCTAATTGTTCTCAACTATTCTACAATGAGGAGGTTTCAAAATGTTGGTCCCAATCTACAGTTAATATAGGAAGTTAAAATAAAAATTTAATATTAGACATTTCTATTCTCTAATTTAGCCATAAGTCCTACTGGATATTTAACAGAACCAAACATAATTAACCCTGAAACACAATTTCAGGTTAAAACTAAAAAGATAATAAAAAAAGTAGTGTTAGATACAGTAAATCAAACCTAATGAAGCAACATTAGCACTTTTATGTTGTAGGTTCTAATTAGAAAGTCTGTTAATGAAATTGGGGCATTTACTTAATTGCTGTGAACAATTATTTTCAAATTAAGCCTAGCAATTAAATAGCATGATTAAGCTTAGAGTAGTGGATTTTGCTCAGAATATGTTAAATATCTTGCATGCTATATTATGCAGGGAAGTCTAAACTCTAAGAATCTGCTGATTAACAAATGGAGATTGGATACACTATTTCCTGATTTTGAATGTCTGTGCCAAATAAAGCCCACATGCTGGGAGTGGAGAGGAAGTAGTTTAATATATTTTGAAAATGAAGCTTAGATTTTGATGATGGTGTGTGTGTGTGTGTGTGTGTGTGTGTGTGTATGTGTATGTGTGTGTGTGTGTGTGTGCATATGTATATATGTGTACTTCAGCTAAGAAATAAACAGTGGAACTGGTTGATTATATCAATTTTATTTTATTAACAAATGTATAAATCCAGGCAACACCTGCCTTTCAACTGTTTCTCTGAGGCTCTTTCTAAATTTCTAAAGGTCTAAAGACATTTCTAAATGCTGTCACTCTATGGTTATTTTAATCTAGAGGGTTGATGCAATTTTTCAGATAATTCAAGCAAAAGGAGAAGAGACCAACCCATTAATTGAAATTTGTATCAATGAGTAAATTTTTTACCCAGGATTAGGTCATATAGAACATGCTAAACACAATTTAAAGACTGAAATAAGATAAGAAGGAATGAATGAGGTTTTCTTTTATATAGCATAACTATTCTTTTCAAGGCGAAATGCTGCATTTAATTCTTAGTCTCATATGAGTTTAAATGCTTTTTTTAAAAATCTCATTGCTTCATCTTTTATTAAAGAATGGATGCCTGATCTTAATACTTAGAGGATAATAATTTTATCATCTCTGAGCTGGCTACCTAAGGGACTTATTAAATATACATGGTGAGCTTATACTTACACCAAAGGAAAGGTATTGTTAACAAAGGAAAAGAGGGCATTGATTTATTATTCCAGCTGTTACCCGGGTTCTCTATTCATTTATAATCTGATGATAGTAACATAGTAAATGTTCATGTGGTTTAAGTATACAAAAATATGTTTTATTTTCCCATGTCACCATAGCTATTCCCTAGAAAGTATTATTAAAACCTTTTGGCCTACCTTTAAAAATATGTTTCAGGCAGCTAGGTGGCACAGTGCCTAGAGCACTGGCCCTGGAGTCAGGAGTACCTGAGTTCAAATCTGACCACAGACACGTGACACATTTACTAGCTGTGTGACCTTGGGCAAGTCACTTATCCCCAATTGCCCTGCCTTCCCCCCTGCAAAAAAAAAAAATGTTTCAATCCTTATTAAATTGCCAGAGTGCTTGAGGCAAAAAAGAAACAAATGGAAAGGGGTTGCGAATCTAGGCAAAGAGATTTGGGCAGACAACGTGCATTAACTCTTTCACCACATCAGATAATTAATTATTGTTTTGTTGTTGAGTCATTTCCAAATCTCAGTGACTCCCTTTTGAAGTTTTCTTAGCAAAGATACTTGAGTGATTTGACATTTCCTTTTCTAGCTCATGCTACAGATAAGGAACTGAGTCAAACAGGATTAAATGACTTGCCCAGGGTCACATACCTAGTAAGCACTTGAGGTCTGATTTGAACTCAGGTCCTCCTGACTCCAGGGCCAGTGCTTTTTATTTACTGCACCGCCTAGCCACCTGGTTAATTACTGTGCCCATTATTATACAACAGATCTCTATTCTGGCCTTGGGCATTTATGAACTTCACAAAGTAATCATTTGTAAAATAGTGTTTTCTACCTCACATTATATTTTGTTGAGGGGGCACAGCACATAGAGAGATTGACCTGGAGTTAAGATGACCCAGGTTCAAATCTGACCTTAGATACTTACTAGTTGTGTGACTCTGGGAAAATCACTTAAATCTCTTTCTGCTTCTGTTTCCTCATCTATAGAATGGGGTTCATAATCACACCTATCCCACAGGGCTGTTTTGAGAATAAAGTGAGATAATATTTGTTAGATGCATTGCAAACCATAAAGTACTATGTAAATGATGATGATGATGATTCTTGTTGTTGATGTTTTTCTTCTGTAATGTTCATGTACCAAGTGTTTCATTAAGCTTTTGTCACCAGTGGTGTGACTCCTCAACCTAGGAGAGAAGGAGACACAAATAATGATGACAGGCGTAAGCTAGAAATATGTTTCTTGGGAATGGATAGAATTCATACATTCTAAACCATGGAAAATACATACCGCAGCTTTACATCTAAGTGAAAGCAGCTGAGAAATTATTCAGGTATATTAACAAGCGAATTTTACCCTGACAATACAATGTTCTGGTTACACTTCTTTTCTCAGGATTGGTAAGATAACTCGTTCAACTACGTATGCAGCTGTCATATATATGGTTATATGTAGATATGAGTAGCTGCATAGATACATGTACATATGTACACAAACTAAAATATATATATTTCATACTATGTATTTTATATATATATATATATGTATAATTTTTCTTTCTCTCTCAATTATCTAATTTTTTAACTTTCAAGTGATTAGAAAATCAAACTCCTAACAGAGGATGAAACATACCTCTCCTTTTTCTGTAGAGAAATTGAAAATTACAGGTGTGAAATCGTACATTCAGTGTCAGAAATACTGACTAGTTTCATACACCTGTATTTCACTGCACCTAAGAAGGCTTTTGGGTGTGGGTGTATGAATATAGAATGGCAACCAAAATGATTTTTTAAAAGAAGAAAAGTTAATTAGTGACCCTTTTTATGTCTCAGACATGAAAAGATACATGTTACACCAACACCTTGCCATGAGTACTTTTTCAGAACAAAGAGAACTGAAGAAAACCAACCAATAGAATGACCAAGACAGACAGAATATGGAGCATTCTGTACCGATAATCCCCCAGATCCATAGCAAAAGGATGAAGGAACATTCCTCATCTTTTTACTAGGGCCAAGATCATTGCTTTTTTTGAATTTTTGTTTGTCTTTGTTATAGTGTTTTTTTCATTTACATTATTCTACTCACCTTCATTATTGCATTATTCCAGTCTTTTTGCTTTACTTATTTTACTCTGCATTGATGTATATGAGCATTCCTATATTTCTATGAATTCTTCTTACTCATAAGAACTTATGGGATAATAATAACCAATTAAATCATATTCCACAGTTTAGTCCTCCATTCCTTGATCATTATGCATCCAGTCTAAATACTCTGGTACATATATAGAGTCTTTCTGTCCTCTCCTTATGTGTATGTACCCAATAGGGGCATATATCTGGCTTGCTACTGTTTGCTGTTTGTCCTTAATTCTTGAAGAGTACTATAACATCAGAGAAGTGATGCCATGACATGCAAGTGAATTGGATTTAAGTGAAGCAGGGCTGTACAGTCACCAGTTTCACTTTCACCTCCAGAAACATCTGGGTCCAGTGGTTAAAATATGGATTAGGACAACTGGAAATGGCCTAAGATGCAGTGCAAGACCTTGGCCTTTTGAAAATAAGGTCTTTAACAAGTCTCAGTTTCACTGAGGCAGCACCCACAAAAAGAATGAGGCAAAGGATAGCTTCTTTAAAAAAATATATCTGGGAGGAAGGACCTCATGGTTTCTGGCCAAAGCAGAAACAATTGTTATTTACATTCATTCTGAACCTATCAGAGCCCAAACAGTGACCAAATGGGGCTTGGTATGAGACCAGAGTGATTTGAGGTTAAGACTGGTCTTTAAGAGAAAAAAAAAAAAACACAAAAAAATGTTTCAGAGATTAAAATTTACATTCCTTTTGGGAGGAACACCAGCAGGTAAGTGTGTGCTACCCTATTTGGAGAGAGGAGAAAGAAAGAAAGAAAGAAAGAAAGAAAGAAAGAAAGAAAGAAAGAAAGAAAGAAAGAAAGAAATGAAGAAAGGAAGGAAAGAAGGAAGGAAGAAAGAAATAAAGGAAGAAAGGAAGAAAGAAAGAAAGAAATTAAGGAAGAAAGGAAGAAGAGGAAAAGAAAAGAAAGAACAGAAAAGAAAAGAAAGAGGAAAGGAAAGAAGGAAAGAAAAGAAGGAAGGAAGAAACAAAGAAAAGAGAAAGAGAAAGAAAGAAAGAAAAAAGAGAAAGAAAGAAAAAAAGAAAGAAAAAAGAAAGAAAGAAAGGAAGGAAGGAAGGAAGAAAGAAAGAAAGAAAGAAAGAAAGAAAGAAAGAAAGAAGGAAAGAAAGCCCAACTGGCCAATCCCAGTTTGGTCCCCAGTGGGCAGTTCCTTTTTTAATA
Source organism: Trichosurus vulpecula (assembly GCF_011100635.1). Taxonomy (NCBI): domain Eukaryota; kingdom Metazoa; phylum Chordata; class Mammalia; order Diprotodontia; family Phalangeridae; genus Trichosurus; species Trichosurus vulpecula. The sequence goes on along the minus strand of NC_050573.1, from coordinate 326,108,767 downwards.
ACTATGCTTTGTTCTCATAGAGTACCATGACATCAGGGAGGTGATGCCATGACATGGAAGTAAATTTGATTTGAGTGAGGGAGGGCTGTGCAAAGTGACCAGCCTCACTTTCTCCTCCAGAGCCATTTGGGTCCAGTGACCAGATATGGATCAGGACAACTGGAGATGGCCCTGGATGCAGTGGGGAATCTTGGCCTTTTCAAGATAAAGTGTTTAACAGGTTTAAGTTTCACTGGGACAGCCCCCATTCAGCCATTAAGGCTTAAAAAAATAAGGCAAAGAAGGAACTCTTTAAAAAAGATAAGTCTGGGATACATTATGTAGATGGTGGCTGGTAAGCAGGAACTAGTGTGAGCTCCGTAACGAGTCCCTCCAAAAACCTATAAAAATGGCTCTGAACCAATTCTAGAATGGCAGAACCCACAAAACAGCAGAGGGAAGCAGGGCTCCAGCCCAGGACAGCCTGGATGGTCTCTGGGTGAGGTCTATCCCACACGGAGCTGGGAGAGGGGAGCTGGGAGCTGGGAACGGAGTGGAGCAGAACACAGACTGAATGGCGTGGACCATCCAGACCAGAAGCCGGGCAGAGGGGGCCCTAGCGCCCTGAATCAGTGAGCTGTGACATTTACCAGACTCCTTAACCCACAAACACCAAAGACTGCGGAGAAGGTTAGTGGGAAAAGCTGCGGGAGTAGAAGGAGTTCGCGGTTCGGCTTCCAACCCCGGGGGCAGCGGAGGTGGGGCAGCTACAGCTGTTGTTACTTCCGGCTCCAGGCCCACCTGGTGGGAAGAATTAAGTGGCGGATCAGAGCAGGAGTGCAACAGCCTGCTGAAGATCTAAGCCCAGTCCGGGTTGGGGGTTGGGTAAGGAGCAGTGCTGCTGTGGCAGAGCTGGCGCATCCCCCCCAAACGTGGAACATAGAACTCTCTAGTCTACAAGCAGTCATACCCCACTGAAAAACTCGAAGGTCAAGTTAGTTGGCTGGGAATATGGTCAGGCAGCGAAAACGCACCGAGATTCAGTCTCAGACTTTGGATTCTTTCTTTGGTGACAAAGAAGACCAAAACATACAGCCTAAAGAAATCAATAAAGTGCAAGAGCCTACATCAAAAGCCTCCAAGAAAAACATGAACTGGTCCCAGGCCATGGAAGAGCTCAAAAAGGATTTGGAAAAGCAAGTTAGAGAAGTAGAGGAAAAATTGGGAAGGGAAATGAGAAGGATGCGAGAAAACCATGAAAAACAAGTCAATGACTTGCTAAAGGAGACCCAAAAAAATACCGAAAAATATACTGAAGAAAACAACAACCTAAAAAACAGACTAACTCAAATGGCAATAGAGCTCCAAAAAGCCAATGAGGAGAAGAATGCCTTGAAAGGCAGAACTAGCCAAATGGAAAAGGAGGTCCAAAAGATCACTGAAGAAAATACTAATTTAAAAATTAGTTTGGAGCAAGTAGAAGCTAGTGATTTTATGAGAAATCAAGATATTATAAAACAGAACCAAAGGAATGAAAAAATGGAAGATAATGTGAAATATCTCATTGGAAAAACCACTGACCTGGAAAATAGATCCAGGAGATATAATTTAAAAATTATTGGACTACCTGAAAGCCATGATCAAAAAAAGAGCCTAGATATCATCTTTCAAGAAATTATCAAGGAGAACTGCCCTGATATTCTAGAGCCACAGGGCAAAATAGAAATTGAAAGAATCCATCGATCACCTCCTCAAATAGATCCCAAAAAGAAATCTCCCAGGAATATTGTCGCCAAATTCCAGAGCTCCCAGATCAAGGAGAAAATACTGCAAGCAGCCAGAAAGAAACAATTTGAGTATTGTGGAAACCCAATCAGAATAACCCTAGATCTGGCAGCCTCTACATTAAGAGATCGAAGGGCTTGGAATAAGATATTCCGGAGGTCAATGGAGCTAGGATTAAAACCAAGAATCACCTACCCAGCAAAACGAGTATCATGTTCCAAGGTAAAATATGGATTTTCAATAAAATAGAGGACTTTCAAGCTTTCTCAGTGAAAAGACCAGAACTGAATAGAAAATTTGACTTTCAAACACAAGAATCAAGAGAAGCATGAAAAGGTAATCAAGAAAAAGAACAAGAAAAAGAATTTGCAAGGGACTTACTAAAGGTGAACTGTTTTGTTGACATTCCTACATGGAAAGATGATGTGTATGATTCATGAGACCTCAGTATTAGGGTAGTTGAAGGGAATATGCATGCATATATGTTTATGTATATATATGGGTGAATGTGTATGTATGTATATATCTATGTGTGTATGTGTGTGTGTATATATATATATATGTATATATATATATATATATATATATATATATATATATACAGAGAGAGAGAGAGAGAGAGAGAGAGAGAGAGAGAGAGAGAGAGAGGGAGAGAGTGGACACAGGGTGAGTTGAAGATGAAGGGAAGATATCTAAAAGAAATAAAATCAAATTAAGGGATGAGAGAGCAACATACTGAGAGAGGGAGATAAGGAGAGATAGAATGGGATGGATTATCTCCCATAAAGGTGACAAGAGGAAGCAGTTCTGTGGGAGGAGGAGAGAAGGCGGATGAGGGGGGAATGAGTGAACATTGCTCTCATCAGATTTGGCATAAGGAGGGAATACCATACATACCCAATTGGGAATCTTACCCCACAGGAAAGAAGAGGGAAGAAGATAAAAAAAAATGGGGGGGATGATGGAGGGGAGGGGAGATGGGGATGGAGGTAGTCAAAAACCAACACTTTCGAAAGGGGACAGGGTCAAAGGAGAAAATTCAATAAAGGGGGATGGGTTGGGAAGGAGCAAAATATAGTTAGTCTTTCACAACATGAGAATTGTGGAAGGGTTATACATAATGATACACATGTGGCCTATGTTGAATTGCTTGATTTCTTAGGGAGGGTGGGTGGGAAGGGAAGAAGGGAGAGAATTTGGAATTCAAAGTTTTAAAAACAGATGTTCAAAAACAAACAAAAATGTTTTTGCATACAACAAGAAAATAAGATACACAGGCAATGGGGCATAGAAATTTATCTTGCCCTACAAGAAAGGAAGGGAAAAGGGGATGGGAGGGGAGTGGGGGGACAGAGGGGAGGGCTGACTGGGGAAGAGAGCAACCAGAATATATGCCATCTTGGAGTGGGGGGGGAGGGTAGAAATGGGGAGAAAATTTGTTATCCAAACTCTTGTGAAAATCAATGCTGAAAACTAAATATGTTAAATAAATTTAAAAAAAAATATATAAAAAAAGATAAGTCTGGGAGGGGAAGATCCTCAAGGTTTCCGGCTAAAACAGAAACAATTGTTATTTACATTCATTCTGAGCCAATCAGGGCCCAAACAGTGACTAAGTAGGGCTTGGTCTAGGACCAGAGTGATTTGGGGTTAAAACTGGTCTTTAAGAGAAAACAAACAAAACAAAACAAAATCTGGCATATATAGTCTAGACATATATGAGTCAAAGATAATTTTGTTTTTAGTTATTTTGTCTCATAGTATCTAGTTATTGTCAAGTTATTTATTTGCAGCCACACAGACAGTGTCTTAGTGAGCACTATGTTCCCATAGTCCTTTTGACAATATTTCTTTTCTTTTGTCATCTTTTTCAATCTGTTCAGTGTGAGGTGAGAATGTAGTGTTGTTGAAATGAAGAAGAAAAAAGAAGAAAAGAGAAGGAAACAGAAGGGAACAAAATAGAAGAGAAAGGAAAAAGGGAAAGCAGATAGAACAAAGGGGAAGCTGGCTCCTATATCCAAGGAAACACTCTACTTTCATAATTAGACCAAGAAGAATCATAGTGGCTATGTTTTTGAATCATTTCACGCATCAAGAGGGTTATGCAGTATGTTCGGTTCAGCGGATTTTAATGCACATTCATTTTTGTAGTTGGAATTAATATTTAAAGCAAAGTAGATTTGATCAAATGCAGGAATAAAAGCAAAGTGATTATTACAGAGAGATAAGTAATTTACGGATGTGGTTCAATTTAGAACTAATGTTTGTTCAGATGCTTTGAATCACAATTAATCCATCTGCAAAACATTAGAATGAATCTATATCTATATTTACCTGCCTGCTCAGGATTTATATTGGCTAAGCTTCTTCAATTTCAACATTAATTATATGAAGCCAGCTAATAGTGGAACATTTTCAAGAAACACTTGTGGATTTGTCACGCAAAGGTAAAGTTTCCCAAAATGCATAAATCTGAATTTTTAAATTTTTTTATTCCAATATAGTTTCAAAAGAATCTGTTTGCATGGACTTGTAACTATAGAAAACAATAAGAATATATTTATGGCAGTATTCTTAGTTTAAAACAGCAAGAGATAAATTTCAAATACATGAATATACAAATTTTGAAAATTTGTGTTCACATATTTGAAAGTTGATGTTCACATAGATGAAAGAATTCCACTTGGAAATGAGCTCTAAGCAGTTTGTTGGAATATTCATAAAAATCACTATTAGTCCTCAATTATCAATAACTGCCAGAGATTGATTTGATATTAGTCCCTCATTCCTTCAGCACCTACTTATTGGTCACATACACATACACAGTGTGTTAGGTGGCTCTGTGATAAATACAAAGATGAATGGGGCATGCACTGAATAAGCTTATATTTTAGCAGAAAAGATGTTATGTACAAAAAAGCATAATAATACATAATATGTGGTGTGTTATGTGGGAAAAGGTTCTATGATGGTTTGAAGAGAAGTGAGAAAAGTTCTGATTGTGAGATAATAGATGCAAAAAAAGGAGAACTAAAAATTTGAATGTGTCATCACATTCAATGCCAGAACTTTGAAATCTGCACAGTTAAAAAAATATATACCATGACAGCAAATGTGTATCTTCTGAAAAGGACATATATAGGATGCAAAGTTAGGCCTACAGATAGTGAGCTAAAAGAAATCACCATACTTGGTATAGTTAATTGTATTTAGTGCTAATTTTCAAGAGGTAACCTTATCAAAGCTCCTAATCTCAACAGGCAAATTATTTAGTAGTTTATGCAATAAATATTCTAACACATAAGAAAATGAATTCAAGGAACATATGTTACATTTCCTCATCTGTGCAAGGAAGGATATAACCTATCTTTTGAAAATATTGTCATCAACAGTTATAGAATTTTTAGCAAATAGTAATTAAAGGTACTACATAAAAATGCAACGTAATAAAGCAATTATCACAGTTATATTTTTGCATATGTAAAATGGTTTTAACAAAAAATGAAGGAATGAATTTCACAATTGAAGTAGTTTTATCCAATGAAAAAAATCTATTTGTACTTTGTATTTTGGATAAAAACATAAAGTTTCTTTCTTGACAATCCTATTTCTCTTCGTATAAATCCTATTCCTCTTTGTATGAATAATACACTTAGTGTTATTTGTATTCCTCTTTGTATAAATAATACCCTTTGTATGCGTGTGTGTATGTGTGTGTGTGTGTGTGCCCACACGCACATGCACATGTGTTAGCATAAATACATATAGAGAAAAGTTTGGGTGCAGACAGGATGTTGAGTTGTTCTACTTAACACACTATCTACATATGCATCTGCTACTCACCTACACAGTCTGGCTAGTTCTAATGAGAAGACTCCTTAGCCAAGACTGGATGGCATAGGAATCAAATTTCTCTAATTAGTGACAATTATTTTAATGTTTGAGGAGTCTTAGGGAAGGCGTATTTAAACATTCCTGGTCAGACCAAGAAGGAGCAAATGACCTATTTTTTTTCACTCCAGAAATTCCATTGTGATTGCATGTATGGGCAAACATTTAAAAATATACATACACTAGGAAACATAGTTGAGTTAGAGCTTAGACTGCATGGTGGAAGGGCTGAGAAGAATTCACTAAAATAAACCACAAATAAGTCCATGGCCTTGTCAAGCTCAAATTTTTAATAAATTTTTCAATGAAGATATAGATGCTGGCATGGATATCAGAGGACATCCAACCCAATTCTTTCATTTTACAAGTTAGGAATCTGAGGGCAAGGAAGGCTAAGTAATTTGCCTAAGATCACAAAAGCAATAAGTGGGTAGATGCAGAGTTTAAACCCAGATTCGTTGACTCCTGACTTAGCCTGTTTTCCAACATACCATGCTGCCTCTCCAATAGTATGAGATGAAAGGGAAAAGATTGCGTATTATTATACTTTGCAAGGTCTTGGATGCCAGGCAAAGGAGTTTAAATTTTATTTCTCAGAAATAAAGTGACAATGAAGTTTTTGAATAGAGGAAAAATATGTCCGTGCATTAAGTGATTCTGATAATGTTAAGAAGAATGTTTTTGGGTGGTATCAGAAAGCATTGCAAACAGAACATGACAGCATCAATGAGTAGAAGAATAACTGAGTAAAAGAATTTGGAAAGTAACACTGTACAAAATGTTAGAATGCAAATACAACGTTAGTCCATACTTTAAAGGAGCTCACATACTAATTAGGGAAGACAACACGTATAGTAGGGTTCATTATCAGTGCATCTACAAAGTCCAAGTTATCCTTGAGCTACTGTGGCTATGACTACTGAAAGGCCCAGGAGGCTCTTGGGTAATAATATCACATATCCACAGTACTAGAAAGTAAGTATAGCAGTAGGCAAATGGTAAGAGTCAGTGGATGTAAGTAGCACAATTGAGTGGTTATTAGGTTCTTCTTGAGGCTAATAAGGAAATGGGAAGGAGCAGTTAGGAATGTTCCAGTAGAGTTATGACTGGTAGCTTATTTGATTTAAAAGGTGAGAGAGGTGGGGGCGGAGCCAAGATGGCCCCATGAAGGCAGCGTCTTACCTGAGCTCTCTCACAAGGTCTGTCAGATTCCCATAAAAAAGTGAATTTGAGCAGATTTGAGAGAGTCAGAAACCGCGAGCAGTGTGCCTGGGGCAAATTTCCGAGCCGGGAGAGTTTGAAAGGCCGGAGGAACGATCCTGTAGGCTCGGAGAGTGCTCGGCTGCGGAGCTGCTCCAGACCAAGGTGGAAACGGCCGACCGGGAAATCCACGTGGGAGATGGGCTGGGAGAAAGCTGGGCGCCCGAAACCGGCAGAGATCCCCAGGCCTCCCAACACAGGACGGCAGTCTGTGGGAGCGATGAGAGGCAGCGCAACCCAGTCCTGACGCTTGCAAAACCCAGGAACTCGGCTTCTTGAACTTCCGGAAGACTCAATGGCTAGGTAAATGGCTCTAATCCCTCCCCTCCCCACCCAGAGAATTCCTCGGGGAAAAAAAAAAGAGAACTGAAACAGAGGAGAGAGTAGCGGGGCCTCACTGGACAAATACTAGAAGCTCATTAGTCCCAGAGGGGAAGAGTCGGCAGGGGTCAACGCCAGGAGCCCAGACGTAATCTTGCTCCCCCAGGGGAAGCGCCAGTCATCAGCTCAAACAACAAACAGCTGAGACCATTGCTGAAAAGCAAGTGCTGGAGAGCACCCACAGGGAGTGAGACATCAGGGAGCCAGACCCCTCCCCCACACCTCAGGAAACTGAAGGTTATAATTCTAGACTCACAACCCCCAGAATAAGTAAGCTGGGACAGAAAGCCCTGAGACCCACAGATAGAAATTCGTTCTAACGCCAGGAAAAGGGAAAACAACAAACATGAAGAAGAATACAAAAAAACTGAGGACAATAGATTCTTTTTATGGAGACAGGCAGGATCAAAATATCTATATGGAGGACAGCAATGACACGGTAGATACATCAGATACCTCAAAAGCTAATATGAACTGGTCTCCAGCCCAAAAAGCACTGCTGGAAGAGCTAAAGGAGGATTTTAAAAACCAAATTAGGGAGCTAAAAGAAAATATGGAAAAAATGGAGAAAAAATCCACTGATGAAATCAAATCCCTAAAGAATAAGATTGGCGAAATGGCTACGGAGATTCAGAATCTAGAGAGAGAAAAGGACACCCTGAGAGGTGAAATCAACCAATTGAAAATGGAGGCTCAAAAGCAAAATGTAAACACTAACGCATTTAAAATTAGACTTGAGCAAGTGGAAGCTAATGAATCTATGAGGCATCAAGAAGTAATAAAACAAAGCGTAAAGAATGAAAAAATAGAAAAAAAATGTGAAATATCTGATTGGCAAAACAACTGACCTGGAAAATAGATCCAGGAGAGACAATTTGAGAGTTATTGGTCTACCGGAAATCCACGATGAAAAAAGGAGGCTTGACAGTATCTTCGAAGAAATTATCAAAGACCAGAGGTCCTAGAACCAGAGGGCAAAATAGTCATTGAAAGAATTCACCGATCACCCCCTGAAAGAGATCCCAAACTGAAAACACTAAGAAATATTATAGCCAAATTTCAGAGCTATAAACTCAAGGAGAAAATACTGCAAGCAGCCAAAAAGAAGCAATTCAAATATCGTGGAACTACAGTCAGGATCACGCAGGATCTCTCAGCTTCCACATTAAAAGACAGGAGAAATTGGAATATGATATTCCGAAGGGCAAAGGAGCTGGGACTACAACCAAGGATCAACTACCCAGCAAAACTAAGCATAATTTTCCAGGCAAGGCGATGGACATTCAATGAAATAAGGGAATTCCAGACCTTCCTGATGAAAAGGCCAGAACTCAATGGAAAATTTGATCTCCAAATACAAAACTCAAGAGAGACATAAAAAGGTACCCAGGGGGAAAAACCCCACAAACCTCATTAACCAATAAGCTTAAGTTGTTTACATCTTTATGTGGGATTATATCATCTTATGTATGTTTTTTATGTATATATATATATATATATATATATATATATATATATATACATATACATATATAAGTCATTCTTGTGAATGGTACAACTATTATGACAAATGAAAGGGATATACATAGTTTGTGAATGCCTGTATAAATTAACTGATGTAAAGATATAAAATATAAATAAGAGATATAAAGGGAGGGCTATGAGGGAAGTGGTAAGGAGGTAGTAGAAAAGGGTAAATTACACCAAAGAAAGTGGCAAAAAAACATAGTATAGTAGAGGGAAAGAAGGGAGGGAGAAGAGCAGTATTTGAGCTTTACTGTCATCTGATCTAGTTCAAGAAGGGAATAACATACTCTGATAAGTTTAGAAATCTAACTTGTCCTACGGGAAGTGGGAGGGAAAGGGGGGTAAAAGGGAGGGGGGAGGGCAGAAGGAAGAGGAGAAGTAGCAAGTGGGTAACGGTAAGATAAGGGAGGGGAATAAAGAGGGAGGGTTAACTGAGGAAAGCGGCGGTCAAAAGCAAAACTTTGTTGGGGAGGAGAAGGGGAAAGGGAGAAATAAAAGCGTAAACAGGGGGAATTAGGATGGAGAAAAAGACACAGATAGAAATCATAACCTTGAACGTGCAGGGGATGAACATTCTCACAAAACAGAAGCAGATAGCAGAATGGATTAAAAACCATAATCCTACAATATGCTGTTTACAAGAAACACATCTGAAACAGGGGGATACACATAGGGTTAAGGTAAAAGGCTGGAGTAAAATATATTGTGCCTCAGCTAAAGTAAAAAAAGCAGGTGTAGCAATCCTAATCTCAGACAAAGCAAAAGTAAAGATAGATCTAATTAAAAGAGATAAGGAAGGACATTATATCCTGCTAAAAGGCACCATAAACAATGAAGCAATATCATTGCTTAACATATATGCACCAAGTGGTAAGGCATACAAATTCTTAGAGGAGAGGTTAAGGGAGTTACAGGAAGAAATAGACAGCAAAACTATAATATTGGGAGACCTCAACCTCCCCCTTTCTGAACTTGATATATCTAACCTCAAAATAAATAAGAAAAAAGTTAAGGAGGTAAACAGAATTTTAGAAAAGGCACATATGATAGACCTCTGGAGAAAACCGAATGGGGATAAAAAGGAATATACTTTCTTCTCAAAAGTACATGGCACATACTCAAAAATTGACCATGTACTAGGGCATAAAAACCTCACAATCCAGTGCAGAAAAGCAGAAGTAGTCAATGCATCCTTTTCAGATCATGATGCAATAAGAATCATTTTAAATAAAGTACCATGGAAAAATAAGCTAAAAACTAATTGGAAACTAAATAATTTAATTCTAAAGAGTGAGTGGGCCAAAGAACAAATCAGAGAAACAATTAATAATTTCATTCAAGAGAATGACAATAATGAAACAACATACCAAAACTTATGGGATGCAGCAAAAGCAGTTCTTAGGGGAAGTTTTATATCTCTAAATGCCTACATGAATAAAATAGGGAAAGAGGAGATCAATGATCTGGGCAGACAGCTGAAAAAGCTAGAAAAAGAACAAATTGAAAACCCCCAATTAAATACCAAATTACAAATAATGAAAATCAAAGGAGAGATTAATAAAATTGAAACCAAGAAAACTATTGAATTAATAAATAAAACAAAGAGCTGGTTTTATGAAAAAACCAATAAAATTGACAAACCTTTGGCCAATTTGATTAAAAAAAAGAAAGAAGAAAATCAAATTACCATTATCAAAAATGAAAAGGGTGAGGTCACCTCTAATGAAGAGGAAATCAAAACAATAATTAGGAATTATTTTGCCCAACTGTATGACCATAAATTTGACAGCCTTAGAGATATGGATGAATATCTACAAAAACATAAACTGCCCAGACTAACAGAGAAGGAAGTGAAATTTCTTAATGACCCCATATCAGAAAAAGAAATTGAGCAGACCATCAACGAACTCCCTAGGAAAAAATCTCCAGGGCCAGATGGTTTTACATGTGAATTCTATCAAATATTTAAAGAACAACTAATTCCAATACTTTGTAGACTATTTGGGAAAATAGGTGAAGAAGGAGTCCTACCAAATTCTTTTTATGACACAAATATGGTACTAATACCCAAACCAGGTAGAGTTAAAACAGAGAAAGAAAATTATAGACCAATTTCTCTAATGAATATTGATGCAAAAATTTTAAATAAAATATTAGCAAAAAGATTGCAGCAACTCATTACGAGAATAATACACTATGACCAGGTAGGATTTATTCCAGGAATGCAAGGCTGGTTCAATATTAGGAAAACTATTGGCATAATTGACCATATCAACAACAAAACTAGCAGAAACCATATGATCATCTCAATAGACGCAGAAAAAGCCTTTGACAAAGTACAACACCCATTCCTATTAAAAACACTAGAAAGCATAGGAATAAGTGGAACCTTCCTCAAAATTATAAATAGCATCTACCTAAAACCATCAACAAGCATTATTTGTAATGGGGATAAACTAGATGCATTCCCAATAAGATCAGGGGTGAAACAAGGATGTCCATTATCACCCCTATTATTCAATTTGGTACTAGAAACACTAGCTGTAGCAATAAGAGAAGAAAAAGAAATTGAAGGAATTAGAATAGGAAAAGAGGAAACTAAATTATCACTTTTTGCAGATGATATGATGATTTATCTAGAGAATCCTAGAGAATCAAGTAAAAAACTACTTGAAATAATAAACAACTTTAACAAAGTTGCAGGATATAAAATAAACCCACATAAATCCTCAGCATTCCTATACATTACTGACAAAGCCCAACAGCAAGAGATAGAAAGAGAAATTCCATTCAAAGTTACTGAAGGCACTATAAAATATTTGGGAGTCTATTTGCCAAGACAAACCTAGGGCCTATATGAACATAACTATGAAACACTTTTCACGCGAATAAAATCAGATCTAAATAAATGGAAAAATATCAGTTGCTCATGGTTAGGCCAAGCTAATATAATAAAAATGACAATTCTACCTATTTTAATCTATCTATTCAGTGCCATACCAATCGAACTACCAAAAATTTTTTTTACTGAGCTGGACAAAATAATAACAATATTCATTTGGAAAAACAAGAGGTCTAGAGTATCTAGGATATTAATGAAAAGACATGCTAGAGATGGTGGTTTAGCCACACCAGATATTAAACTGTACTACACAGCAGCAGTCATCAAAACTGCCTAGTACTGGTTAAGAAACAGGGGTGTGGATCAGTGGAATAGGATAGGTACACAAGTAGGTGAAATCAACAAGTTTAGCAATCTACTCTTTGATAAACCCAAAGAGGCCAGTTTCTGGGCTAATAATTCACTATTTCACAAAAACTGTTGGGAAAATTGGAAAATGGTAGGGCAAAAACTGGGCATAGACCAATATCTTACACCATATACCAAAATAAAGTCAAAATGGGTTCATGATTTAGGAGTAAAAGTTGATACTCTAAGTAATTTGGGAAAGCAAGGAATAGTTTACTTATCAGATTTGTGGAAAAGTAAAGAATTCATGACCCAACAAGAGATAGAGAGCATTACAAAATGCAAAATGGATAATTTTGATTACGTCAAATTGAAATGTTTTTGTACAAAAAAAGCCAATGCAACAAGAATTAGGAGGGAAGCAGAAAATTGGGAGAAAATCTTTGCAACTAGTATCTCTGATAAAGGCCTCATCTCTAAAATATACAGGGAGCTGAGCCAAATATATAGGAATACAAGCCATTCCCCAATTGAGAAATGGTCAAAGGATATGAACAGGCAGTTTTCAGAGGAAGAAATTAAAGCTATCTACAGGCATATGGAAAAATGCTCTGGATCGCTGCTGATTAGAGAAATGCAAATCAAAACAACTCTTAGATACCACATCTCTCCTGTCAGATTGGCTAAAATAACAAATCAGGAGGATGATAAATGCTGGAAAGGATGTGGGGAAATTGCAACATTGTTGCATTGCTGGTGGAGTTGTGAGCTGATCCAGCCATTTTGGAGGGCGGTGTGGAACTATGCCCAAAGGGCTATAGAAATGTTCATACCCTTTGACCCAGCAATACCACTTCTAGGGTTGTATCCCAAAGAAATCACGCAAGCGGGAAAAGGACCCATATGTACAAGAATATTTATAGCAGCTCTTTTTGTGGTAGCCAAGAATTGGAAATCAAAGGGATGCCCATCAATTGGGGAATGGCTGAACAAGCTGTGGTATATGAAGGTGATGGAATATTATTGTGCCATAAGAAATGGAGATGATGCAGACTTCGTAACAACCTGGAAAAACCTACACGACATAATGCTGAGTGAGCGGAGCAGAGCCAGGAGAACGTTGTGCACAGCCACAGATATGTGGATTCCGTGAGGACCAACCCTGACATACTGCGCTTTTCTCAGCAACCTAAGGGGCAAGGACAACTCCAGGGGACTCACGATGGAGAATGCTATCTTCATCCAGACAAAGAACTGTGAAGTTTGAATACAGACTGAGGCACACTACATGCTCGCTTTTTCTGCTTCTCTTTTGTTTTTGTTTTTGGGTTTTTTTTTTGGTTCTGTTTCTTCTTTGTTATGATTCATTCCATTGGTCAAAATTCTTCTCCACGACTTGACTAGTGCATAAATTAATTCAATGCAAAGTCATTCATGACAGTTATATGAGACTCCATGCTGTCTTGGGGAGGGAGGGGAGAAAATCTGGAACTCAAAACTATGTAGAACCGTGTGTGGTAAACTAAAAATAAATAAAGAAATTTATTAATAAAAAAAAAGTGAGAGAGGTGGTATGGTCAAAGATAACATCAAGCTATTATTACTAGGAAATAGAGTAAATGGTGATTTAACTGAAAGAAATATTGAAGTGATAAGGAGAAAGAGAGTTTTGGGGGCGAAGAAAGAATTAAGCCAAATTTTGGTCACATGGAATTCAAGGTGCCACTGGAATGGGAGGTCCCCTATGGATAGCTGGAGATATATGTCTAGAGCACTGGAAAGATATTATAGTTGAAGGCATAAAAATATATCTATAAATATAAACAAAATCTTTGTAGGTGGTAGTTGAAACATTGGAGTGAATGAGTTTGTCAATGGAGAAATGTAGAGAAAGATGGCCAGGATAGAATAGTGACCCCCGTACAGGTTCAGAAAGAAGTTGGGGACTAAATTAATAAGACCAAAGAATATTCAGAGAGATAGAACTAGAAAAATGTAGCGTCTCCAAAGCTGAGAGTATTAAGTAAAGTGGGAGTGGTGTCACATGCTACAAAGTATTCAAAGATGATGAGAACAGGGGGGTCCATTGATTTATTGAAGATAACTTTGGAAATAAAATTTATATAGAAACACAATAAAGATTTGAAAAATAAAAACAACTAATGTTAGAACTACAGAAAAAAAAACCTCCTCCCCCAGTAAATTGAAGAGACAACTACAAACAAATTTGTTTGAAAGTTTAGCAGTAAAGGGCAGAAAAAGGGTCAGCCTTTTTTGTGAATTGGTCAAAAAGATCACCTAGATGATTATAACAATGGCCTGATTCATGTGTTTAGTCTTATCTTCTAGCACTCCCTAATATGTGCAGTGTACTCCATTTCAGTCAGCATCTTCACTTTTAAGCCTCACACTTCTAGGGCTACCTAGATGCTCTCCATAGAAATGCCATATTCATTCCTTTAATAAAACTGTTCCCAGATAGTCAGAATTTATTCATAGGAAAAGAATCTTTTATTTGCCTAATATGTGCTAGGAATTATTCTAAGCGCTAACGCCACAAAGACAAAACCAAAATGGTCCCTACAATAAAGGAAAATGAAATTGTAAAGGGATTTATCATTTGTCAATTTGTAAACTCCTGGTGATGTATAGTGACCAGAAAAAATGGAGCTTATAGTTTAGTTCTGTTTGCTTGACTAATCCACATCTGTATATAGTGATCAGTTTGGGGTGACACATTATAAGAAGGGTGTCGACCCACTCTATCTCATCAAAAGGAAAGGCACCAGGATCATTAGGGAATTTTAAGTACATAGTTTAGAACAATGGTCTCAAACTCAGAACAACGGACTCAAACTCAAATAGAAATAGTGGCCACTAATGCTTACATAAGGATCACTGGGGGCAGCATATTCACTTAGTTTTAAAATATGTTATCTATGTTTTGTTGAATTTATATTTTTGTTAAATATTTCTCCATTATATTTTAATCTTGTCATGACCACACATAGGATTTTACGCCTGGGAGTCTCATAAGTCTTGTGTTTGATACCTTTGACTTAGAAAATTTGAGGTTACTGTAGAGAAACACAAAATGTGGCTGGTGCAGAACATGAGTATTCTAGACTAGATTCTGGAAACTAGAAGTTACAGGGGGGTAAAGATTAGGGGTCAAAGGAAGAAAGATTTTACTAAAAATTAGACCTGTTCAAAAACTGAAGTAGATATTTTTTTGAGTAATCATCCTCTTACTCAGGGGTTCAAGGCAAAGCAGCTTCTTCAGGATTGCTTTATTTGGTATACATGTTTTGGGTAAGGGTGGGACTAGTGGATCCCTTCAAAATTTATAATTCCTTGATTTTTAAGACATATATCTGTATATATAGAAACATATATACAATATAGATATATGAATGCATATATACATATTTATCATCTATATTATATAATATGTAATTTTTCCGTGTCACAAATGATCTTTTTGTTACTAAATATAATAGTCTTCATTCAATCATTCTCTTTTGCTTTCTTGTTATATTAATGATTATTGGCCACCCCTCATCCTGTATCCTCTTTCCTCTTTTAGTTTCAATTTCCTTATTGTCTTCTGGCATTTCTTCTATTTCAATGTTTCCTTTCTCTACTTTACTGGTTCATCATTTTCCCCTGATCTCTATTTAAAACATGCAACAAACGTTACTCCAAGAACAAGTGATATAAAGCCTTCAATCTTTCAGGAATCCACTAAGTACCTTTGTCAAGAAAACCCCAAATTGGATCACAAAGAATGAGACATGACTGAAATATTTGAACAACAAGAGCTCAGTATGGTTTTGCCTCACATTAAAACTATTTTCATCTCTTCTGCAAAGAAATGAATATGGCATGCAAGTTATAGAGTCATACCAAAAGATCTTATTAATCACTTAATGTACATGAATGGCATCAAGTTATATGGCTCTACTGCAAAACAAATTAAGGGACTTTACTATCTAATGAAATCTTTCTGCACTGATATCAAGTTGTCATTTAAACTCAGTGTAAAAAAAAATAAGTAACATCAAAGAAAGATAGAGATTAATGGTTTCAAGCTTGAATCCAAAGATCAAATTGAACCAGTGGAAGAAAGTAACACAAATATCTGGGTCTCTTCAAAGCAAGTTACACAAAGTATTAAGCTACCAAGTAGAAAGCTGTGGTTCTGTATAAGAAGAGACTAAAAATTTTGAAATCAAATCTCAGTTGGAAGAATCCATTTAAAATAGTCAACACTAAGGCAATGCCAGCATTAAGATACATTTTAGGGACTGTCAAATAGATCTTAATATATTTGGAAACATACTAAAAACAATCTCTACAATATTAGAGAAATACAATGCTCATCACATCAAAGCAGCTAGAAAGATTAATATTCCCTTGTCAAGAAAAGAGAAAAAAAAGATTGACTTACATCTTCAGAACACATAATGAGCAGATTTGAAAATGACAGAAATACTTTTTGAATAAGCAGACATTAATTCAACCAGCAATAGGAAAGACTAAAAAATGGGTTCACATCAATCGGCTTGCCAAAAATAAAAACTGTGCAACACATCATTGAAATCTGCAAAAAATTAGCACCTACCATACATCTAGCAAGACATGACTTTGTGGCTAGAATCATATATGTGAAAATTGCTATCTTTATTAAAATAAAAGATGACAAATATTTATAGTACAAATTTTTATTCTAAGTGTCTTTGAGGATATTTAAACTGTACGGGAGCACTGACCATTATGATGAACAGAACTCTTGTCCGCAAACACCCACACATAATGTTTATCTATAAAAAGTAAGCAATATATTAAGA
Organism: Trichosurus vulpecula; assembly: GCF_011100635.1. Classification (NCBI taxonomy): domain Eukaryota; kingdom Metazoa; phylum Chordata; class Mammalia; order Diprotodontia; family Phalangeridae; genus Trichosurus; species Trichosurus vulpecula. The sequence goes on along the minus strand of NC_050573.1, from coordinate 326,091,904 downwards.
AATATTGCCATGCAAAATACTCCTAATCCCCAAGTTAGGTGCAATAAAAAAGCTTAAGCATATTGAAAGCCAGCAGAAGAAACCAAAATCACACGGAAACAGCAAGAGACAGATCACATCCCTTTCCTCCCCCTTTATTCTGTCTGTTGATGCAATTGTCCTAAAGATGTTTTCAGTAAAGGAGTTTGCAGGTGGATACTTTTATTCAGTTACAGAAAATATTTATCCACCTGTGCAATTACGTGCAGAACATTAACCATAACATAATAATAGTAATAGTCAAATGCCCACCCGCATACCCCCTAAAGTCACACAGCTAATGTGTATTAGACAGGATTCAAACGTACTTTTTTCCTAACTTTAATTTCAGCATTCTAAGCACTATGACCTCTTGCTCATATGTAAGATTAATCCTAGATTGCTTCTCACCCATATTATTGCAATAGCCTCCAATCTGGTTTCTGCTCCCAATTTTGCCTCTTTGAAATCAATATTTCATATAGTTACCAAAATAATCTTCCTAATCTTCTAATCCAATCATTTCCTCATCAGAATAATCAGTAATCCCCTATTACCAATTGAATAAAAAACAAACTTTTCAACCAGACATTAAAAATGATTTAAAATAATTTATATCATAATGTTTGCCCAATATCTTTTTTTAATCTTTATAAGATGCTTCATTTTACAAGGAAGAAATCAAGTGACTTATAATGATTATAGCTGTCAACATATACCATATTCAGCATCTATATCACTCCCCCTGTCTTGACCGTAAGTGCCACTTTCCCTTCTTTATTGAAATTAGTAAGGAATGGTAGGAATGGTTCATCATACTTCTAGACACATTTGTCAATGAATCAAATCTAAATTAATTTGCTTCTTAGCATTATTTATATGATTGCAGTCTTTGTTTTTCCTGTAATCCTAGTTGCGTTTTCTTCATATTGCATTATTTCAAATCAATAATCTTATGCTCTATTAATTTCTTATGTTTGCTAATTTTTATACATCAAGAATATTCTATTACTTTAATATACTATCATTTGCTTAACTATTCTTTAATGGATGTACCTCCAATTTAATTATAGGATTTGTTTTTGCTGAACATTTTGGCATATATGGGAACTTTACATTTTTCTTTAGCTTCCTTCCAGTTTATGATTGGCCTGAAAATTAAGCCCCTTTGAAATCTGGCTCTGCTTTACCCAGTGTGTTTTTCTTCACAGTTTTCTTTTACACTATTCTGTTCACATACACCATATATTCCAGTCAAATTGGACTAGTCACTATTTTCTGAAATTTATTATTCTAATTCCTATCTCTGAGCATTGTTACAAACCATCCCCCATGCCTTAAATGCACTCCTTCTATATATTTACCTTCAATAATCCTTTTCTTATTATATGATGTTCAGCTCAGATGATAAATCCTACATAATGTCTTCTCTAATGCCTTTTGAAAGTGTCCTCTTTCCACTTTTTCCTAGAGTATTTTTCTGCATATTTCCTTTGTCTTATTTTATTATATTCATTGTTTCCATGCCAGGATATGTCCAGTGCAATATATGTTCCTTGGAAGGGAAAGGGTCATTTTTTTTTCTTATTGTGTATCCCCATCACCTAGTACAGAGCCTTTTTGACAGTTACAGCTGAATAAAAGTTTGATTTTCTTGAGTCTTCTGAAGTTAGCATCCAAGCTATTATCAAAAATTTGTCAAATGTTTAGACTTCTCTACTAATTCATGATCCCTCCCCACCATCAGTAACATATACTTTCAGGAAATATATATTTGACAATGAAGTAAAATATCACTTTTGGTCATAAAATGATATTAATGTTTTAATGAGAACATTAAATGCTTCATTTGGTATTCCTGCAGCCACAAAATCATTTAATCATCATCAGCCTAGCTACTATAGTACTGCAGCTTTTTCTGTGCCTTCTGTGGACTGAAGGAACATTTTTCAATTATAGATTTTTCCATAAATAAGATACTTCAATGGATTTGTGATCACATTGAGGTTTTCCCCTCCAGAGGACCAGCTTGCAACCCATTCAAATCCTCTCACCCTGTAAAACCCTTCCTTATGTTCTCCAATAAATCCTCCATGGAAGTTCTACTCTAAGCCAAATACCAATCCAGTGTAGAGGCTGTCCATCTGTTATCCCTTGCTCTCAGAGCAAACCTATCCCACCTCCTTTTTCAGGCATACAATTACTTAGAGCTAGAAAAACTCTCAGAGGTTATGTACTACCTCTCCTTTTACAGCTAAGGTAACTAAGGACTAGAAGAATTACATTACTTACTCAAAGTCACACAGGAAAAAAAAGTAGAGCTGGAATTTGAACATTAATGCTCTGATTCTAACTTGAGAATACATTTCCTCTTTTCTCTATGATGACATATTTTCAGCAATTGTGTACAATTTATGATTGGTCATTACAGAAGGGTACAGAATATTTAAATCCACCATATATCTTTCTATTACTCTCTGAGTGCCATAATATTATGATTCTTTGGAGATTGTTGTAGTGCCATAGTGGTTAGTTTAATGGACTTAGACAAATACAGTCCTAAGTCAAAAATCTACCTCACTTACTAGGTATGTGACCTTGGGTAAAACACTGGATGCCTGTCAGCCTCAGATTTCTCATCTGTAAATTCCTAATATATAGTATTATTCCTAATTATATCCCTACTTCCCATGGCAGATATGAAGCTCAAATGAAACAGTATATAATGCACTTTGCAGACCTTACAGTGACCTATAAATCATCATCATCATCATGATGTTTTATTCCTCCTCCTCCGTCTCCTCCTTCTTCTCTTCCTCTTCCTTCTTGTTTTTCTTCTTATTATTATTCTTTTTGTTCTTCTAGTGCTTTATGATGTTTTTCTCCTTCTCCTTCTTTCTTATCTTCCCATATATCATTATTAAAAGAATGCTGGCATTAAAAAGATAAACTTCTTTTCTTTTTGGTCATTGAAAGTGTTTTGTAACTTCTCAAGTGTAATTCAACTTATTTTCCTCCTATATAATTTTGTGCCCGTCACATCTTTCATAAAGATGTTGTATACATATATGAAAGAATATATATGTGTGTATACATACATGCATTTATATATTTATATACATGTGCACATTTAATATATCCATATACATGTGTGTATCTATACATGTATATACATATGTATTATGTATAAACACACAATAAAATACTAATAAATCATACATTTACATATATAAACACATATACCAGTCCATTATTTGTATATTTACATACACACATTTGTATACAGACACAAATATACAAACTCACCTTCATATTATGTGTATACTTACATGCATATAAATACATAAAACATAATTATATATAATGATTATATATGTGTATATATGTGTGCATGTGTGTAACGTAGACATATATATGCATATGCATACATGTGTGTACATGCACATATAAGAACATATACACATAGGTAGTGTGTGTGTATGTGTGAATATGTTCATTCCTTAGACTCTCCCTTCCACTTTATATTATTCTGAACCAAAAGCATTCTTCATCTACTTTTTTTCTTCTTTTGTGAATACTTAGGCTGATCCATGTTAAATAAATATAGATATTAATTGTGTACCTATGCAATTTTTGTCTTAAAATAATAATTACAATGTCCTTGTGATTCAGAGGCATTTGAGACACCTGCCTTCCGTGAAGAGTTTATACATAATTTGGACTCTATGCTAGGCATCCTCTATGAGTTCAGGAATCATCTTTCATGAGCATTTGTTTTCTTGTTTTATGCTATACTTAATAGTAAATATAAGAACATTCATCTTTCAAAGAAATTTATGATTTCAACATATGTGTGGGTGACACTTTATTGGAGGGGAGCCTCTAAGGTTGCATTTTACTCTATAGTATCATTAAAAAATTAGCACAGTGGAAAAATGTTCACTGTACTTTTCAATTAATTGTTGTACAATGTAAAGAGCTGGGAAAGCTTCCTTTTGTATCAGGAAGGCAAGATCTACTTTATCGATGGTGACCATGAATACGCCTGTATAGTTTGGCATCACAAAATATAAGAGACTCTCTATACAGAGAAGTAATAGAAGTAAAGCATTAATTCAGACACCAGAGGATCACATCTCAAAACCAATAATTTCAAATTGACATAGAAACAATTGTATCCCAAAACCAGTAAGTCCACTTCAATATAACAGCAAGGAAATTAAAACACAATATCACAACAAGGAGTCAAGAAATCCTGTAACCTTCCCCTCTTCTAGGGCCTTCTGGTAAACACTCACTCACAAATCCTAACTGTATGCTTGCCTTTGTCCTCTCCTCCTGCAGTTCTGAGAGCTTGGAGTTCATAGGACCCTTACAGTTCTCTCTGTGACTCCATCTCTCTCAGTCCTTCCAGTTCTCTCTGTTCCTTCTCTTCTTCCTTGGGCTGAATTCTGAGCTTAATGGCTACCCTCAAGGTATATATACCTTGTTTAGGGCCTGAGGGCTTCACACCTAATCAGCAAAAGGGTGTGGGCCAGGGACTTAGCACCTACTTATCAAAAGGATGTGGGCCTTCCTACTAACAAACCTCCCCAATCAAGCTTCCCTTAACTAGCTCCACCTGAGGTCTGTTAAGGAGCTGAATGGGCTGGCAAGATCTTTATTCAGGATTAGCACCACAAACTTCTTCAAGGATGTCCACTGTATGTGATTATATAGAAATTCTAGCTTTTCACTTATATTTTCACCAAAGATTAATAGATTAAATTATTGTTACAAAGATTTTATAAAGATGAAAAAGCAAGCATATGGATCATTAGTTATTGATATCCTCTCAAATGTAGAGTCTATATTATCTTTTTTTAAAAGTAATATCACCTGTGATTTTTTTTTTTACAACTGTAGGTGATCAGTCAGGGGTCTTCCATGATCTTTCTGATAAACTGGCATGGTGGTAACATTTGAGACTTCTATTACTGTCTTTCTCTGGGGAGTGTGGGGCATGGTCTTTGACAAACTCATTGAGAGGATGTCAGATTCCTTTAAGTCAATTGGGGCTGAAACAAACGGCTGTTATTGATCTATTTAAATAAAATGGTAATACATTGTTTGCTTCAGACTGTTGTGAATTGGAGCCATGCCTTTATGCTGAGTCCATACAAAGGTACAATTCTGAATTGATCTTTCTTCCCTTCCTTCCACCCCCTAATGCTTTTGGAGAGATCCAGGGAGCAGCAGAGCTAAGAATGTACTAGAGAAAGGAGTGTGGGAAGGGCTTGCATATGTGAACAGAAAGCTGCTCCTCTCATGCAGCTCTCAGGGATACAAAAATAGCTAATCTATTTATTTCCAAACCATCCACACCAGCTCAAACAAGGCTGCCAATGAAAATACTTCATGCTTTTCAAGAAGTTATAACCAATGATCCTAATGATATATTCATCATCCTTTAATTTTCTTAAGTTGATCAGAGTACTCCTCAATTAATCCCTTAGATGATCATTTTCTTTCTCTCCATCTTGTTATTGTTTTGAAGTATAAATCCTCAAAACTATGTCATATTTAGTCCCCCATGCACCTTCTTTTTATTTTGTCATTTTAGCTCTTCTTATCATTTTTTGTAAGCAGTGTTTCCAAAATATAACTAACATAGATCATACTTAGACTTTTTCATACAAGAATTTCAATTTGAATTACAAAATCTATCAAGCAAAGGCATAAAACAGGCATAAAAATTCATAAATACTTTATTGAATCAGTGAACCCAAAGCATTACCAACCAAAGGTATTAACTTGGTGCAAACGACCTAGTTCATTACATTGGGAAGCAGTGATTTGCTTAAAGCCATTGGATGAAATTAGTTGATGAAATATATTAGGAATGGTTGAAAGAATGAGACACATTTCTGAGTTTCTAGCAGGAGGATTACAACTAAAAATTACATTTCGGAAGCTCATTGAGTTAGACTTTTAGTGACTGTAATCAGAGGATGGTAAGGCAGGGAGTGATTGAGAAGAGTGAGGCCAGAGAGAATTTCACATTCCCCCTCTTTCCTACCATTGACCATGCCATTGTAGAGACTAGATCCCTAACAGATAATATTTCTATCTGGGTTCTAAGAATGGGCAAACTGGGCACATTAATAAAAGTAGTTATAGATAGTGTGGCCTCTTCTGATTGGAGAGAGATGTAAGTTCAGGATTCTATAAAGGCCTCATCCTTTGGAGCCTAGCAGGGAGCTTTACATATTTCAGTAGGCTCATGGGAACTCGAGGAAGGTGGGGAAAAAGAATGTCTTTTCCACCAGGAACTGTGAATAGCATATACACACATTATATCATACATACATATATGTCTAGGTATGTTTTTATATATGTACATATATAATATACACACATATATGTATAGGTGGGTGTATATACATACATATATATGTATATGTGTATAGCCACATATTCTCTCTAAGTTTGAATACATGTTCTCTTGATCTATGAATATGTGTGAGAGAGTATATCCCAGACTTTTAGAAGGATGCTTTAGTATCAATTCTTCTTACTATATCACATGACTAAATATCTTTTTCTAAAAACTGTCTGGTAATCGATGGAAAACGAAACAAAACACTGGACTGGGGTTAATAAGAAGTAATACTAGAGAAACTCCCAAATATTCATAATTACCCATAAAACTCTGATAACAGAAGAGTGTGTTGTTCAGTGGTTATGCTATTGGCCTTTGAATTGATTTGAAAGGCTTAAATTCCTTACCAAACTATTTGACCACATGTATAAAAGTTATATACTCAGATTACTCATGCCTTGACTTTTGTTTTTCTTTTTTACTTTCTGTTTCCCAGTAATTACCTTCTTTTAGACCTGACTTTTTCACCACAGACCAGAAGACATGCTTCTCTTGTTCTGTCTCCCTTTATAGAAACCTATGAAAGGAATGATGATACTTTGAGATAGTATTAAAGACCTTCACCAGTCAAAAGACTTGCCTGTAGTTTTCATTCCTGTAGTTACTTCTTTAACAGGTAGGTCCCAGTGGGAGAAATCTAGATACACAGAAATATTCTGCCAAGCCCCTGAGGCATATAAACATGTCTCCCAGAGAAAGAAGTTACAACCATTCAGCACTTTCAGCTGTGGTCCTGAGTACTGCTACATATTGCCGGTTCCATATTAACAGGGCCACTATTTCCCTAGAAAAATTATAAAAGTAAACTCGAAGAAATAGGGATTATACAGGGTAATGGTTAAAGAGGAGATGGAGGGAAGTACCTCAGATTTTATGAGCATAAATAAAGCTAATTAATGAAATTAAATGTTAATTTAAAAGATATATATAACACAATATTAATATATTATATAAGTAACATAAATATTTTATTATTTATTAAATACAATTTTAAGTTAAATTAACAAACTAATAGATTAAAATTAAATATTATTAAAACAATACATTTAATAAAAATTAAAAAAAACATTTCACATATACACATATTGTATTTTATTCACTTTATAGTCAAAATATCAAGCCAATGCTAGTGGTTAGCACTGATATGACACTTGAAGATTTTGCAAAACTCATTACATGTGTAATCTAATTTGATCCTCACAACAGCTCTGTGAAGTAGGTGCTAATCTTAGATTTATTTTATAATTGAGAAAACTTAGGCATATAGGAGAAAAAATTGGTCTTCTTTGGGTCAGGCTCCTAGTATTAAAGTCAGTCTACATAAGCCAAGAGTGCTTAGGGGGCACTTAAGTTCAAAACTCTAATAAGTGTCTGAAGAAGGATTTGAACTGACTTCAGATTTGGTATTGAGCCACTGTGCCACCTAGTGTCATGCTTTTTTTTTTAACCTCCTTCAATTCAGTGTATGTCAATTTAAATGTTTTTAAAATGAGAAAGATGAAAAATCGGAAATATCTTAACACCAAAGCATGAATTTGAACTGGGTCTAACTAAACAAAATCCCTTTCCACATAATTTCTTAAAACCTATGATTTCTTCCAAAATTCGTTCTTCAATTAATGCCAGTATTTCATGTAATGCTTCCAATGTCATTTATGGTTTCTATTTTTAATCATCATATGTTTCTAGCTTCTGCACTTGATTCACATATATTTGTATACTCAGTACTAACATTTGTAAATTCAAACATAATATCATGGATTCAGATTCCAACATCTTGAAAATTATTGATATTAAATCAGAAAGAGGTACTTTTTCACTTTAATAAAAAAAATTATTAAGTACCTGCTATGTGCCAAGCACTGAGCTAAGCTTTGGAGATTAAAAAAGAGATAAAAGACAATCCCTGCCTTCAAGCAGCTTACACTACAATGGGAGAGATAACACTGTAAGCAAACTTACAGAAAAGAAGCTATTATATACAGGATAAGTAAGTAATAATTAAAAGAAGGAAAATACTAGAATTAAGAGGGATAATATGTCACCACCACCACTAATGTTTATGATAAAGTTTAAATTTCTAATATCAATGGAAAATATATCTTATAAGAAAATCAAAGTCATATCAGGTACTTAGGGGCCCCCCTAAGCACTCTTGGCTCATATAGTCTGACTTTAATACTAGGAGCCTGACCCAAAGAAGACCATTTTTTTTCTCATATTTTCCCTGAAATTTAACTCCAGGGAAATCTCCAGAGCAAAGCTTAGGTATGTTTTTTTTCTGTAGATTTATTCAACTCTCACACATTCACTCAATGTACAATATAAGTATTATGTGTATGGCAGCCTTAATTTCATATACACAGGAAAATGTGTAAAATGCAAATAATTTACAGGAATCCTTATGTTGTTGTTGAGTCATTTCAGTCACGTCCTAATCTTAGTGACCTTATTTGGGAGTTTTCTTGGCAAAGATACAAGAGTGATTTGCCATTTCCTTCTCTAGTTCATTTTATAGATGAGGAAATTGAGGTGAACAGTTAAGTGACCGACCCAGGGTCACACAGCTAGTACGGAGTCCTTTACATATAACATTGTGGAAGCTCATCATTTACTCTTTTTTTAAGTGTAGAGTGTAGGGTGTGTTCAGGGAAGAATAGTACCTCTTTTGTGAAGGCTTTCAAGCCCTTTTCAGGGCTGTTTTCCACCTTTGATGTGCATCTGTTCCACCTAACTCTCACTTGTGGTACCAAGAAGTTGTAGCATGTGCAACAGCCACACCAATAAACCATTTTGGCAGATGGGCTAAATCAGATTGATGGTAACTGAAGGGTCTCAATCAAACCCAATGGTGAGTTGAGGGGGGTGTCTATTGTAAACATGTGAAGACTTCCCCTGGTGGAATGGGCAAATGAGAACAATCTGTTCCAATGGCCATGAAGGCAGCTGAAGCAGGTGCTATGGAGCACTTAGAACTTGGTTGAACATCAAAAGACACCAAGATAATCCACTGCATCTTGAGCCATGGCCAGTTATCTTGATTCTGTCCTGCTACTGACTGTGAGGACTCTGGAGGAGAGAGGGAGGCTGATGACTTTGTACAACTCTGCCTCACTTAAATCCAATTTACACATGAATCAAAAGACATCACCCATACAATTTTCCCATTTTACCTAATTAAAAGTCCTGTGACAACAGGTAAGTGACAAAGCAGCAGGTGCAGATACACTGGGAGCTGTAGTCACAACCCTGCTCACAGGCAGCCGAGGTCATAGGGTTGTCTTCTCACTGGAAGCAACTGGGGGATTTGGCAGCCCCCTGAATGTGTGAGTAGCCTTTTAAAGATCACACTGCTCACTTCCTGGTGTGAGGAAGAGTCTAGAAAAGATTCCCTAAGATTGATTGGTTACTAACCCTGACCTGATTATTATGGCAAGCAGGGATCTCACTCTGCAGTTGAAACATTAAAAAAATGTATAAAAATATCTACAAAGATTATTCCACTCACCATCAGTGTATGCAATGTGTGCACACTTATACACAACATAAAATCCAGTAGAACTGAAAGACAAACAGTTCTTACAAGAGAACTCAGCAGGTATCACATCCCAATAGCAACCCTGAGTGAAACAAGACTGGCACACTAGCCAGCTTACTTAAGTAGGAGCTAGATACACATTTTTTTGGAGCAGCAGCAGTGAAGGGGAACACTGAAAAGCTGGTGCGGGTGTTGAAATCAAAATTAGTCTAATAAACATGCTTGTATGCTAATGACAGAGTCATGACAATGTGATTGCTACTTGCCGAAAAATGTCATGCCACCATCATCAATGCCTATGCTTGCACCATGCTGAGCCCTGATGAGGTCAAAAAAATTTTGTGAAGACCTGGAGACCTTTATCATCTATATTCCAAAAGAGGACAAGCTTATAATTCTGGGTGACTTTAATGCTGGAGTAGGCTCAGACTACAAGATTTAACAGGGAGTTCTAGGGAGCAACGGATTTGGAAATAGCAAAGCAATTATCACTTACTGCTGAAGATTTGTGGAGCTCATGAGCTCATCACCAACACTGTCTTCCATTTACATAAACACAATAAAACTTTGTGGATGCACTCATGGAGCAAACATCAGCATTTAATAGACTATGTGATTGCAAGGAGAAGAAACAGGGTGTGAGAGTGACAAAGTAATGTGTGGCACAGAGTGCTGGACATCATAGACTTATCCTCTTCAATTTAAACATTCACATTCAACAAAAGGGGCAGCCCCAAGGCAAAATGACTACCAGAAGAATTAATGTCAACAGATTAGAGCTCTTCTCTGAGGGGGAATGGTTGCTAATTTGGTGGGAAAGTTGAGCCAACACATAGTTGGTGACAGTGGAGCAGAAAAGGAGTGGCCAGCTTTCAGAAATTTGGTGTACAGCACTACATTTGCTCATTTGGGTCAGAATACCAAGAAACATCAAGATTGGTTTGATGAGAATGTTGGGGAAATTCAGAAGCTGCTAAATGAAAAATGAGAGCTCCACAGGGTTTACCAGTAGGGTAATCCATCCATCTCTCATAAGGCATCATTTAATTCCATCAAAAGTAAAGTACAAACATAACTTAGAGAGATGCAGGCTTCTTGGCTCCATAAGAAGGCAGACAAAATTCAGTTTTATGCTGATAGTAAAAATCCGTAGTGCTGTTATGATGCCCTGAAGACTATTTACCGGTCAAAGGCTTATGGTGCATCTCAACTATTTAGTACTGATTGAGCCATATTGATCAGTGATAAGAATGTGACACTGGAGAGATGGGCTGAACACGTGGATGGAGTTTTCAACAGAACATCATCAATCAATGCTGAAGTCATTGACCATTTACCTCAGATTGAAATCAATCCTTCCCTACCTGAAGTTCCAACTGAAGAAGTGGTTTTGAATTTTATCAGGCTCCTTTTGTGTGGCAAAACTCCTGATGCTGATTCTATTCCACCTGATATTTACAAAGAAGGGGGTTAATTGCTCATATAAAAGCTGACTGAAATTTTCCAGGTTATATGGCAAGTAGAGGTTGTTCCCCACTATTTCAAGGATGCTCCCATTGTCTATCTCTATAAAGGTAATCATGGGGGGGGGGGCGGTGGTCTCTCAGTCATTACTGGAAAGATTTTTGCGAGTCTCCCTTAATAAGCTAATTCTTCAGCTGGAAGATGCTCATCTACCTGAGAGCCAGTGTGGCTTCAGAAAAGGTCAAGGAACAGTTGATATGGTGTTTGCTGCCCATCAACTCCAGGAGGAATGCCAGGAGCAGAACAGAGCTCTGTATACAATGCTTGTAGATCTGACCAAAGCCTTCGATACTAACAGTAATGAGGAATTTGGGAAAAATTATGTCCAAATCTGGTTGCCCAGAGAAGTTCATCAGTATTGTACATTAATTTCATGACAACATGCTTGCCTGGGTTCTGGATAATGGTCAATGCTCTCATGCTTTCCCAGTCACCAGTGGAGTAAAACAGATGTGTGCTTGCTCCCATGGTTTTAAGCCATATTTTCAAATGCTTTCAATGGGTTTGAGCATGGCATCGAAGTCAGTCACTGATGGTAAATTCTTCAACTTGAAAAAGGTTACAAGTCAAAACCAATTGGAAGGAATGCTGGTGCATGATTTTTTGCTTCCAGTTGATTGTGCACTCAATGCAGCCTCTGAAGCTGAGATGTAACAAAATATGGATGAATTCTCTGCTGCTTGTACTAATTTTGGCCTAACAATTAACACCAAGAAAACACAGGTGCTCCATTAGCTGTCACCACACCATCCATATGTGGAATCATTGGTTACAGCAAATGGAGAAGTTTTGAATGCTGTGGGTAAGTTCACTTACCTTGGTAGTGTACTTTCCAGGGATGTACACATTGATAATGAGGTTGACACATGCATTGTCAGTTAGCTCAGCATTTGGGAGGCTCTGACAGAAAGTGTGGGAGAGAAGAGGTATTAGACTGACTACGAAACTGAAGGTTTACAGAGCCTTTTTGCTGACCTCATTGTTGCAGTCCTGTGAAACCTGAAAAGTATACTAGTGCCATGCCAGGGAACTGAATCACTTTCATTTGAATTATCTTAGGAAGATTCTGAAGATCACCTGCAGGATAAGATACCAGATGCTGAGGTCCTTTCTTGAATTAAACTGCCAAGCATTCAAACTCTACTTCAGATAGTGCAAGTCCAATTGCCTGGCCATTTGTTTGAATGCAAAATGTACATTTGCCAAAAAGATTATTTTATGGAAATTCACGGGGCAAGCATTCACATGGTGATCAGAAGCAATATAATGACACTCTCAATGTTTCCCTTAAGAACTTTGGAATTCATTGTGCGATATGGGACACACTGGCACAGGACCACTTAGCATGGTGTACCCACAACAGAGAAGGTGCTGTGCTCTATGAGCAAAGCAGAATTGAAATAGCTGAAAAGAAACAAGATGGACAAATTCAGAGAATCAACATGAAATGTTCACATGGACTATTTGTGCCCTAATGTGGTAAAACATTCTAAGCTTGTATTGGTCTGATCAGCCACAGTCAGACACACTATCACTTGACTGCAGCATTATGATGTTATTTTGGTCCTCTTTGAGAACAAAGGCCAACAACCAACCAGCCAGTCCACCAGCCTATCAAACTTTTGAACTCAAACTCAATAGGTAGATCCCCAAGAATCAGAGTCAGTTTCATCTAACCTGAGTGATGCGGATATCATAGAAAGTATTCAGGCATCTGTTTTCCTGATTTAAAAAAAATCATTTATTTTTACTTTAAAACAAGCATTTCCACAACATATTATAATAAGAAAGATGCACATGAAACTTCAAATCTACTATGTACAACTTGCTATTCCTCTTAAATATATAACAAAGTTACAAGTTTTTAATAGGAATGCGTATGGACATGGGCCACATACATGTTGCATGGAGATTAGATGCTACCATTTCTTGGTGAGATAACCCTGTTCCTAGATGTCCTGACTGTAATCAGTATTGACCACACCTGACCTTTTTTTAAAAAGGTAAATGAGGCTATGGGATAATTTCCCCTCCCCCCACTTCACTCTTTAAAAGAAATAAATCTACTGTATATGACAACAACTAACATTTATATAATGCTCACTATGGGCCAGGCGCTCTATTAAGCACTTATTATGTCAATTGATTTCCACAACAACCCTCTATTATTATTATCTCTATTTTATAGTCGAGGAATCTGAGATTAATTGATTTGCCCAGGGACACATGTCTAATAAGTGTCTGAGGCTGGTTTTGAATGCATGTTTTTGCTTTTTTAAAAAATTTAAGTACTCTATCAATGATGCCACTTAGCTGCTCAATATATTTAGAAAGTATACAATTTTCTGGATTTTCAGAAATATATTAATATGTTTTTCTTATCCAGCTTAGAAATAAACCAAAGGGTCAATGATCACAACATGATTTTTCCATTATTCTTTGCTAAATGTGTAACTATAGGCAATACACATTAGTGGAATATGGTAAATTCAGATCCACCCTGCAAATTTTCAAAAACAAAAAATCAGATTCATAGAGTTCATTATATCATTTCATTTAATTGAGAGTATTCCTTCTGTTTCATCAGGTCATTTCTATAGTTACAAATTGTCACACTTAGTCTTGCTTTCTACTTTAATGGTAAAGACCATAAATATATTTTAAATTAGCTTTTTATGATACGTAAAAATGCATGCAATAATATTTAGATGGAAGAAACTTTCCATCACTGCCAGCCATTACCCTTACCTACTGAAAAAAGAAACAAGTCTAAGAGCTTTGATCCCCCCCAGTTGAATGATTTTTAAGATATCATTGAAATAAAATGAAAACAGAGCTGGTTTATATAGAAATAAGTATTTGGAGTGCTGAAAAAAATATATGTTTTTGGCATCAGGGCATTATACTACTCTTATCCTCTGATTATATTAAACATAACCCCCACAAAAAAGTCAGAAAAATCCCTTTATCATTTACTGTGTATAATACATGCTGAGTTACATTAAGATAAACTCTCACATAATAATTGGGAGGGAACCCTGGGCTTCTATTGCTAGTAATCCCTAGTATTATTATAAATGTAATCTGGTCTTATATGCCTACTATTTTCTTGGTCCTCATATTTAAAAAATTGTCAAAGTCTTCTCTAGAGTGAAATTATTGAATCCTAGTATTTATATGCCTGTCCTTTTACATCAATAAAATATATCCCCCGAGATATTAATCATTTTCTTCTTATTTTTCTTTTTTAAATGGAATGCACTAGAACCTTGCTCCCTTTCAAAGCACAGATTCAATTTAACTTCTCCATGAAGTTTTCTCTGATCACCACAAGACAGTTTTGGTCTCTTTGAACTCACTTTTATGTATCATTACTTTTTCGTATTTGTACCACTCCAATTATATTGTAAATTCCCCAAGGATAAGGAGCATTTTTCATAGTTCTTTCTGGATCTCATGGCCCTTCAAAGTGCTTAGTTAATGACAATAATTTGCTATAGAACTTACCAACTCCTTCTATTGAATGCTCAGTCCTCAGCTTCACTCACATCATACTTCCTGCCTTCCTTCTACCTACCACTATAATGTGGATGATTACTCTTATACTTTTGTTTAGAGTCTTGACTTCTCTTCTGAGTTTAATCCCTAAGAGCACTACAGCAATGGTCTTCAAACTTCTTTCATCACATACCTTATCAGAAGAAAACAAAACAAAACATTTTGACTAGTTTTAAATATATATGATACATATTATATATATATGTATATATATATATATACATATTTCCATATGTTACTATGAAAATGATCATGTATATTTAATTGTTGCTTTTTGTCCTTCATTCTCCAAGAGAAGCAAAGATATCAGGAAAGTGATTTCTTGAGTTGCAAGTGAATTAGATTTAAATGAGGCAGGGCTGTGCAAACTCATCAGCCTCAGTTTCTCCTCCAGAGCCACTGGGGTACAGTGGCAAGACATAGATCAGGGTGACTGGAGATGACCCCAGATGCAGTGGGAGATCTTGGTCTTTGTAAGCTAAGGTCTTTTCCAGCTCTCGATTTGTCTGAGACAACACCCATTCAGTGATTAAGGCTAGGTAAGAAAAGAGGCAAAAAACTGGCCTCTTTTACCTACTCAAAAAAAGAAATCATCTGAGAGGGGAAGATCCTCAGGGTTTCTGGCCAGCACAGAAACAATTGTTATTTAGGCAGCCATCTCCAGGCACTCTGAGCAATTAAAACCTAAATAATGACCAAGTGAGGCTTGAAGCTGGGAACTATTGTTGGCCAGTCAGTGAGAGCCAGAGTGATTTGCATTTAAGGCATAGTCAAGTAGCTCCATTTGAATTCCAATGGGTTTCATCACAACCTGGTTTTCCAATGTTTTATTTCCAGAAATCATAAATGACACTACATTAAGAAAAAGAGTTAATTGCCCCAGTTCTTTTAAATGACAGAATAAAAAAGTAGGGAAGAGAAAAAAAAATCTAGCCCATAAACTCCAAGATATTTTGTGAGGTTTCACTGATCAAAATTTCTATTCCTTTGGGCAGAGCACCTAGAGGTAAGATTCACCATGTGGACAGAGGGAAAGGAAGGAGAGGAGGAAGAAGAGGGACAGAGGAAGGGAGGAAGGGAAGGAAGGAAGAAAGGAAGGAAGGAGATAGCAGCATTGGCCAACTGAAACAGGACAGTTGGTTCCCTGGTGGGGCAGCTACTACTACTCACAGATTATTGTTGTAGGTGATGGCAAATCAAGTGTATGATCATTATCTTTGTTTGTGGTTGGGTGGAGGGACAGGTAATGTAAAGCAAGTAAATTGAAGAAATGTGAGGTTAGAGTGTTTGAGATGTTATCTACCTGTTCCCTAGTATGAGGATGAGAATTGGGGTGTTCATGAAGGACTAGCACCTCTAGTGTGAGGGCTTGCCAAGCCCATTTAAGGGCATCTCTGCCATCTTTGGTGTCTACCTGGCACTCAGTTCTCACCTGTGGCTCCAAGAGGCTGTAGCATGTGCAGTAGCCACACCCTTGTAAAACCATCTCAGCAGATGGGCTAAATCAGGTTGAGGGTAACTAACAGGCCTCATACCTCTCAATGAGTTAGGGAAATGTCTGTCCCAAGCACATGAAGATTTCCTCTGATAGAATCTCTGGATGAGAACAATTTGTTCCGACAGTCATGACGGTGGATGAAAGGGGTGCTGTGGAGCACTTTAAGCTTGGTCAGACAATGAAGATGAAAAAATCATCCACTGCATCTCAGGCCATCACCAGTCATCTTGACCTCTGTATTGCCACTGGACTTCAATGAATCTGGAAGAGAGAGTGATGCTGGCAACTTTGTGCAACTCTTCCTCACTTAAATCCAATTCATGTGCAAGTCAGGATATCACCTGTTATATCATTGGTCCTCTTTGAAAACAAAGAGTGAAGAACAATAGATATTGAACCTCTCAAAGAAAGATAGGAAAGGCAATGAAGGGTAAAGAGTATTACAACTCCCCCCACTCCCAACTGTGACCCATAAGTTGGTGGAATGAGTAAAAATTCAACTAGTGCCAAAAGTGGTTGGCCAAGGGGAATGTGTTATTGAAAAAAAAAAAAACAAAAAACAAGGACTAAATGAGAGTCAGAAGGTGTAAGGAGTGAGAAAGGAAAAAAAGATTTAAGATGAAAGTAAGTTTGTTGTTCATGGAGCAAGCATTCCAGAGGGCACAAATGTGGAAGATAAGACAAAGGGGGGATTTATTTATCATTGAGGAAGAATTTCAGCTAAGTTTTAATTGTTCTTAGGGGCTGACCCCAAGCAGGACTTTTCTCAGGATGGTAAGGTATAGGGACAAGTGCTGGATCAATAGAAACTCCTCTACTTAATATATAAAGACATTAACAATACCACTGCAAACTACTTTTCCAAATTTATTACTTCTTTAGAAACAGCTAGGTGGTAAAATGGATAGAGTAGCAAATAAAGAACTGGTAAGACCTGAATTCAAATCTTGCCTCTGACACTCAGCACTGTGACCTGACCAAGTTATTTAACTTCTCTTGGCTTCAATTTCCTGATCTGTAAAATTGGGGGGTGAGGTAGGGTTTAATAATAGACTCTTCTTTATGGTATTTTGTGAAGATGAAATTAGATTACGTACATAAATCATTTTGTAAACATTTAAATGTCATAGAAATGCTCACTATTATTTATGTTTTCTGTGGTCTAGTCAACCTGCCATTCTTGCTATTCTTCATATATTAAATTCTGACTGAAATCTCTGTGACTTCATGAGTTATTTGTCACATCTGGAATATCCTCTCTCCTCACCTTCACGTCTTAGAATCCTTGCTTCCTTTATAGCTCAGCTGAAACAGCACCTCTCACGTAAGACCTATCCTTATTCTTTCACAAGACATATGGTATAGAGAGAGAAGAAAAGAAGGCCTAAGACAGAACTTTAGGAATAAGCCAAATTTAGGGAGTGTGATATAGCTGATGGGCCAGCAAAGGAGACTAAGTGGGAGTCAACAAATAGGTGTGAATTAAGGATATCACAGTCCATTTATGTGACTCTTTTCCATATTCTCTCATAAGTTTTAGTCAATATATTGGGGCCTTCCCCATGTTAGCTTGTCATCATATGCAATGTCAAGGATACAAATTGAGATCACAGGCTGTTTGCTGAATATTCTTCATTATCACTACATTACCAGACTATATTCTTTTTTTCAAACATTTCTTTGATGACTTTCTGTCAAAATTGATGTAAACCACTTTTTCATTATAAATTCCCATTTTTTGTAAATGTTTTTAAAGTTGATGCATGTCCACCATGGACCTTTCTATTGCTTTTGAGTAATGTTCAAATTGAACTCTTCAGAAACAGCAATGTTTTATAACTCACATCTATACTCAAATCCATGAAAGAGCATTGGTATTAAAAAGATGGGCTGTTGTTGCAAAGGTGAATTTGGGGCCATTGAAATGCTATTGTAATTTCCTCAATGCGATCTAGCCTGTTTAGTTCTGGGACCATTTTATTGTCCATTGGCAGTGCTGGTTCAGGATCTCTCTCTCTCCCCCTTTCACCCTCTTGTCTCTCTTATTTATGTATACATGTATTGATGATGCATCAATGCACATCTGATAGCACATAATAATTTTTCTTGAACAGATACTACACATGGACAATGGCATGAGTCCAGAACTGAACAAAAAAGTGAAGGCAAGATTTCCTTAGTGGAAATGCCAAGTTATTTTAGTAAGCCTCAGCTTTTCCCTGAAGCAAAGGCCGATGTTTTTTTTTTCTTTCCCACACTGATGTCCTTCCAGTGATTTTGTATGATTTTTGGGACTTGAAGTGCTACAGTTACTAAAGAAGTGAAAGATTTTATTTCATAAGGGTAAAAGAAGACTTTCTAAAGGAAAGAATCCAGGCTGCCTCCAGCACCATTTTCCTTTATGCCACATTGCAAATGGCTTTTGAGGCCCAAGGAGAAGGCTGAGCAGAGAACTGAGGGAGAAAGTGAGAAGCTTTTTAAGATTTGCTTAAAAAATAATCCCCTTCGATCATTCAAAATTTAGTCACCACTGGTGATAATTTCTTCTGCATGCATTGGGTGGAGTCATGTTGCTTTTTCTGACTAACAAGTAAATGGATGTGCTATAGATGGTGCTAGAAGTATATTTTTGGGGGGTACTGGGGTTGGGTTTTTAATTATTCTCTTTGCAGTATTGTTTAAAAAGTGTAGAAAACCCTTTCTTCATGTGTTACAATTATAAAATCCAAACCAAGCCCCTAATTGTGACCAATTTCAAATTAATGATCCTTAAGATTTGAAATGCAGTTCTATAACTCATTAACCTGAATTACACTATTAAACCACTTCCATTCTAAATATGACTTCACTGTCTTTTTCCACTTTTAGCTTCAGTCTTGCGAAGTCATTGTAGCACGACAAAGCATAAAAATATAAAATCACATTTGCACTACTCTGGGTTGTCTGAAGAAAAAGCACAACTCTCAATGCCAAAGGTTGATCAATCTGAAGTCATAGAATTATGGACAATATAGATCAAACCAGAAAATACGTTGACAAATTCCTGCTACAAAAAATAATGACAACAAAAATGCATGGAAGTGAGTTTGGAGACTGTTCTTTAGAGAATGTAGAATAGAGGCTATTTTGACCACATTAAAGAGTTTCTTTATGAAGTTTCTTTTGGCATACACATGAAAAATCATCACTTTTATAAAGTACTTCTTGTAACTTGTGGAATGAAGAGATCCTTCCTCTAAGATTAAGACCTACCCAGAACATTGTCTGGAATTCTAATAATGTGAGCTTGTCACCATCTTGATGAGCTCTTGAACTCTGACTGAGCTGCTATTTAAGAGAATTCATCATTTCAAAGCTCCCAATAACACATAAAGCTTTGTTTTATTCTACACAATTACATTTGTATAAAATGGTGCCCAACTGCTACCAGACACATTTACGAATGATGTTCTTTTAAGGGGAAAAAAGTGTTCCAGTAAAAACTGCTAGGGAAAGATAAGTGGGACTTTTTCTGTAGTAATTTACAATTTCATTATTCAATGCATTGCTGAAGTAAATAGATAAATGTTATAAAAGAAAAAATGTTTAACAAAGTCTTTATTATGCTGAATTTAATATAGTAAATAAGTTGATATAATCTTAAAATAAAATTCTACTAGAAGTAATTTTTATGTTTTAGTTTTAGGAGTTATGAATTTTAGAATTCTATAACAAATAAGTAAAATAAATTTATACTTTTGAAAAAAAGTCTTCATGAAATATTTTCCATTACCAATATAAAGAATATTAATTTTAGTGTAAAATTTTAATATAGTAAAATTATTGTTTTAAACCTTATCATTGATGGAATTGCTACAATATATTGATTGCTACACTTAGAAATTTGGTATCAAGTTGAAAAATCCTTGGAGGTCCTCCCGTGCAACAAAAACAAGAAGGGTGGATAACCTTTAGAACATTCTCTGAATGTCACATGGAAATCATTATATAATGGAAATATTCTATTGCAGTTTCTGAGATTGTTAATTTGTTTTTCATTTATATTGAGTCAAAATGTGCCTTCTTGATACATTCTCCCATTTCCCTAATTTGTTCATTAGGGTCCACACCAAATAAACAACTATTTCACCAAAATATTTGAAGATAGTGATTATGATCTTAAAAGTTGTTGACTCTTCAAGCTATATACTTCAATTTCCTTCAAATAGTCTGAACATGATTCCATTTTAACTTCTCTCATCATTCTGGTTTCTCTATTCTGAAATGTTTTAGTTTTTTAATTCCTCACTTATAATGGGATACCTAGAACTAGACAATCTTTCAGACATAGTTTTGCCATGATAAAATACAGGAGGACCTAAATTTTTCAGTCTAAATGGCAGCCATCTGTCTATTAGTGTGGTCAAGACCAGACTAATGGGGGCCAAGTCAGGAGGGGAGAGGAGAGGAAGAAACTGAGCTCTCCCAACCTTGACCTCCAAACTACTTTAAAATAATGTTTCAAACTGAATTTTGGAGTGGAAGAGCCAACAAAAGGTTATGGTGAGATATTTGTCCAGCCCAAGACAACTTAGGAGATTGGAAGTAGTTTGTGACACTACTGTGGCAGGTGGCCCAAGGTCTATAAGGAGGCAACACCAGTGGTGTATCTTAAAGGTTACAACAGCAGTAGCAGCAACAGTAGAGGTGATGAATAGATTTCATGGATTAGATCCATTAGATGAATAGAGGTTTGCAATATGGTAGAGGAGGCAACAACAACAAAAAATCACAAAGAAAAAGGTCAAGAAAACAAAATATCTGCCCAATGAGTCTTTACAAATAGCGGAGAAAAGACAGAAAGCAAAAGGTAAAAATAAAAGATTAAGAAACTACCAAATGAAGTAAAATTCTAGAGAATAGTAAAGAGACATAAAGTTTTCTTAAATGAGCCATGCAAAGAAATAAAAGAAAAGAATAGAATGGGAAAGATGAGATCTCTTCAAGAAAATTAGAGATATCATGGGAACATTTCATGGAAAAATTGGCATGATAAAAGACAAAAATGGTAGAGACTTTACAGGAGTATAAGCAATTAAGAAAAGGTGTTAAGAATATACAAAACTATGCAAGAAAAATCTTAACATTACTATAACCACAATAGTGTGGTTATTTATCTAGAGCCATGCAATCTGGAAAATGAAGTAAAGTGGGCCTCAGGAAGCATAACTAACAATAATGCAAGTGGAGGTGGTGGAATTCCAGGTGAGCTATTTAAAATCTTATAAGATGATGTTTTTAAAGTCCTGCACCCAATACGCAAGCAAAATTGGAAAACTCAACATTGGCTGCTAGATTAGAAAAGGCTAATTTACATCTCAATCCCAAAGAATGGCAATGCCAAAAAAATTTCAAATTACTGAATAATTGTACTCATTGTACATGCCAAGCAAGGATATGCTTATGATTCCACAAGATAGGCTTCAGCAGTATGTGAACCAAGAATCACCAGAAGTACAAGCTGGTGTTCAAAGAGGCAGAGTAACTTCTAAGGTTAATGAGATATAACATCTTCCCTGCCCATTAATAGGCCTCACATGGAGCCCTGAAGCAGAGCTCTGGGCCACAGGGATTTCCATACCTGTTGTATTGGGTGCTGATTTCCAAGCTTCTCAGGTTAAGTCCATCAAGTGTCAAGTCTTTGGAAACATTGTATTGCTTGGAGGGAGAGGTGTGGGCAGAGAGAGAAACAGGTAGAGAGAGAAGCAAGCAGAGGGAGGAAATTGCCTGGGGGAACTTGTTTGCAGGGAGACTTGACTGAAAGAATTCTTGAGATGTCAGGGCTCCCTGGATTGATGATGTGTACCTTGATAAATCTTGCCTTCTGGTATCCTAATAGTAATGTTCCAAACAAATATTTCCATTTTGTCTTGGAGGAAGAGAGTTTATTATATTTTGCGAACCAAACCAGTAAATATGCATGGATTCATAGCAGCTAGCATGAGTATTGTATTGGCATTACAGAACAAGAAGCCAAATTGCCAATTTTTGTTGGATTATGGAGAAAGCAAGAGAGTTCTAGACAAACAAAGAAACAAATGAACAAAAACCCATCTACTTTTGCTTCATTGACTACACTAAAGCCTTTGACTGTGTAGATCATAACAAAGTATGGCAAGTCCTCAAAGAGATGGAAGTGCCAGATCATCTTGTCTCCTGAGGAACCTGTATGCAGGCCAAGAAGCAGCAATTAGAAGCAAACATGGAACAACTGATTGGTTTAAGATTGAAAAAGGAAAATGACAAGGCTGTATACTGTCATCTTATTTATTTAAGTTACATGCAGAGTACACCAAACTGCCAGCTTGAGTGAAACAAAAGCTGAAATTAAGGTTGCTGTGAGAAATATTAATAATCGCATATATGCGGATGATTCTACTCTGATGATAGAAAGTGAAGAAGAATTAAGAAGTCTCTTGATAAGGGTAAAAAGAAGGGTGTAAAACCTGGCTTGAAGTTTAACATTAAAAAAAAAACTATACTAAGTTCATGGCAATTGGTCCCAATGTTTCCTAGCAAACAGAGGAAGAAAAAAAATTGGAAGCAGTGTCAGATTTTATGTTGTTGGGCTCAAAGTTCACTATAGATGGCAACTGCAGCCATGAAATTAAAAGATATTTGCCTCTCAGAAAAAAAAAAAGCTATGGCAAATTTGGACAACATAATATAAAGCAGAGAAGTACCTGAAAGGGAAAAATTCAGGTACTTAATTCACAACTTTACATCACAGGCTTTGATATAATTAGTCTATTTAGGAAAATATTCACCAGAAGGTGAATATTGTTTGCTCACTGCCTGCCTAATGGTCCTTAGTAGTTTTATCAGGGGAAATCATCTCTTCCCTCTACTGAATATACTTATAACTTTTAAAAAATTTACCCCTTCCTTAAATAATATTTACGAAATATTTGATCTTAATGTGATTGATAGTTTTTTAAACTAAAAAACTGAATAAAACAAGAAAAAAAAAACAAAGTGGCTATCACTGGAATGTATAGATAAAAAACACCCAGTTATTCAGTCATCAAGATGTCTACCTCCCCACCTCCCATTTAGAACAGAACCTACAGAACAAGGTGATCTTTTTTTTTTAAGTTTTCAAATTCATTTTTATAAGACTTTGAGTTCCAAATTTTTTCTCCCTTACTCGTTCCCCTTCTCTTAACCCTCCCCAAAATGACAAGTAATTTGAAATAGACTATACATACACAATCATATTAACTATATTTCCACATTAGTCATCTTGGGAAAATAGAATCAGAACAAAAGGGAAAAATGAGAAAGAACAAAAATAGAGAAAATAGTATGCTTTGATCTGCATTCAAACACCATAATTCTTTCTCTGGATGTGGATAGCATTTTCCATTGTGAGTCTTGGAATTTTTCATATCATTGAATTGCTGAGAAGAGTTAATTCTGTCAAAGTTGGTCATTGCGCCATTTTGCTGTTATTGGTACAGTGTTCCAGCTAAGTCTTTCCAGGTTTTTATGAAATATGCCTGCTCATCATTTCTTTTTTTTAACTCTTTTTTAAAAGAAAATTACTTATTTTAGTTTTCAACAGTCACTTCCACAAGATTTTTAGTCCACAATTTTCTCCCTTCCCCGAGGATGTATGCAACTTGATATAGGGTCTACGTATGCCACCATATTAAACCTATTTTCATGTTAGTTATGTTATAAAGAAAAAACGGAACCAAAGGGAAAAACCAAGAGAAAGAAGAAACACAGAAAAAAGAGAGGAAATAATGATCTATTTCAGACACCATAGTATTTTTCTGGATGTGGACAGCATTTTCCATCATGAGTCCTTTGGAGTTGTCTTAGATCCTGGCATTGCTGAGAAGAGCCAAGTCTAAGAAAGTCATCCCCCAATGTAGCTGTTACCATTTACAATGTTCTCCTGGTTCTTTTCACTTCACTGATCATCAGTTCATATATATTTTTCCAGATTTTTCTAAAGTCCACCTGATCATCATTTCTTATAGCACAATAGTATTCCATTATATTCATATACCACAACCAGTTCAGTCATTGCCCAACTGATGGACATCCCCTCAATTTCCAATTCTTGTCCACCACAGAAAGAGCTGCTATAAATATTTTTTTGTACATGTGGTTCCTTTTCCCATTTGTATAATCCCTTTGGGATACAGACCTAGAAGTGGTATGGCTGGGTCAAAGGGTATGCACATTTTCATAGCCCTTTGGGTATAGTTCCAAATTGCTCTTCAGAATGGCTGAATCAGTTCACAACTGCACCAACAATGCATTAATTCATGTTCCATTTTCCCACATCTTCTCCAGCATTTATCATTTTCCTGTTTTGCCATGGCAGCCGATCTGATGGTGTGAGGTGGTACCTCAGAGTTGTTTTGATTTGCATTTCTCTTATCAATAGCTATTTAGATAATTTTTTTTCATATGGCTGTAGATTGCTTTAATTTCTTCCTCTGAAAATTGCCTGTTCATATCCTTTGACATTTTATCAGTTGGAGGATGACTTGTATGCTTAGAAATTTGACTCAGTTCTCTGTATATTTGACAAATGAACCTTTTATCAGAGACACTGGTTGTAAAAATTGTTTCTCAGCTTTCTGCTTCTTTCCTAATCTTGGTTACCTTGGTTTTGTTTGTGTAAAAAGTTTTCTATTTATGCAGTCAAGATTATCCATTTTGTATTTCATAATGTTCTCTATCTCTTGTTTGGTCATAAATTCTTCCCTTCTCCATAGATCTGACAAGTAGGTGCCATGTAGGTGCCTCCTTGCTCTGCCATTTTGCTTACAGTATCAACTTTATATCTAAATCATGTACCCATTTTGACATTATCTTTGCGTAGGATGTAGGATGTTGTTATATGCCCAGTTTCTGCCATACTATTTTCCAATTTTCCCAGCACTTTTTGTTAAATAATGAGTTCTTATCCCAGAAGCTGGGCTCTTTGGGATTAACAAACAGTAGATTAGTATAGTCATTGACTACTGTGTTTTGTGTACCACACCTATTCCACTGATCCACCACTCTGTTTCTTCACCAGTACCAAGTAGTTTTGATGATTGCTGCTTTATAATACAATTTAAGACCTAGTATGGCTAGGCCACCTTCCCTTGCATTTATTTTTATTAATTCCCTTGATATTCTTTTTTCTTAGTTTTTTCTTCCATATGAATATTATGTCTTTCTAGCTCCATAAAATATTTTTGGCAGTTTGATTGGTATGGTACTGAATAATTCAATTAATTTGAGTAAAATTGTCATTTTTATTATTTTAGCTCAGACTACCCATGAGCAACTGATGTTCTTCCAATTATTTAGATCTGACTTTATTTGTGTGAAAAGTGTTTTGTAATTGTGTTCATATAGTTCCTGGGTTTGTTAGGGCAGGTAGACTCCCAAACAGTTTATAATGTCTACAGTAACTTTAAATGGAAATTCTCTTTCTATCTCTTGCTGTTGGGCTTTGTTAGTAATAAATATAAATGCTGATGATTTATGTCTGTTTATTTTATATCCTGCAACTTTGCTAAAGTTGTTTATTATTTCAAGTAGTTTTTTACTTGATTCCCTGTGATTCTCTAAGCATATCATCATATCATCTGAAAGAGTGATAATTTGGTTTCTTCATTGCCTATTCTAATTGCTTCAATTTCTTTTTCTTCTCTTATTCTAAATCTAACATTTCTAGTACCACATTGAATAACAGTGGTAATAATGGACACCCTTGTTTCACACGAATGTTATTGGAAATGCTACTAGCTTATCTCCATTACGTATAATGCTGGTAATGGTTTTAGGTAGATGCTACTTATCATTTTAAGGAAGACTTCATTTATTCCTATGCTTTCTAGTGTTTTTAATGGGAATGTGTATTGTACGTTGTCATAAACTTTTTCTGCATCTATTGACATAATCTTATGGTTTCTGTTAGTTTGGTTGTTGATATGTTCAATTATGCTGATAGTTTTCCTAAAACTGAACCAGCTCTGCATTCCTGGTATAAATCCTACCTGGTAATAGTGTATAATCCTCAAAATAAGTTGCTGTAATCTTTTTGCTAATATTTTATTAAAAAGTTTCGTATCTATATTCATTGGTGAAATTTGGTCCATAATTTTCTTTCTCTGTTTTGGCTTTTCCTGGTTTAGGTATCAGTATAATAAAAAATTGACAGGATAACTTTTTCATATATTTTCCCAAATGGTTATAAAGTGAAAGAATGAATTGTTCTTTAAATCTTTAAATGTTTGATAGAATTCACATGTAAATCCATTTGGCCCTGGAGATCTTTTCTTAGGGAGTTCATTGATGGCTTGTTCATTTTTTTTTTCGTGAAATGTGGTTATTTAAGTTTTCTATTTACTCTTTTGTTAATCTGGGAGATTTATATTTTTGTAAATATTCGTCAATTTCTCTAAGATTGTCAAATTTATTATCATATAGTCAGGAAAAATAGCTCCCAATTACTATTTTAATTTCCTTTTCGTTGGTAATGAGTTCACTCTTTTCATTTTTGATAGTGGTAAGTTGGTTTTCTTTTTTTTATAAAAACAATTTAACCAAAGGTTTATTGATTTTATTGGTTTTTTCATAAAACCAGCTTAGTTTTATTTATTTTCTCAATAGTTTTCTTAATTTCAATTTTATTAATCTCTCTTTGGTTTTCAGTATTTCTAATTTTGGTACTTACCTGGGGATTGTAAACTTGTACTTTTTCTACCTTTTCTAGTTCTATGTCCAATTCATCGATCTCCTCTTTCTCTGTTTTATTCATGTAAGCATTTAGAGATATAAAACTTCACCTAAGAACTGCTTTAGCTGCATCCCACAAGTTTGATATGTTTTTTCATTATTACCATTCTCTTGGATGAAGTTATTGATTGTTTCTATGATTTGTTGTTTGACCCACTCATGCTTTAGGATTAGATTATTTAATTTTGAATTAATTTTTCATCTATCTTTCCATGACCCTTTATTACATATAATTTTTATTTCATCATGATCTGAAAAGGATTTATTTAATATTTCTGCCTTTCTGCATTGGATTGTGAGCTTTTATGCCCTACTGCATGGTCAATTATTGTGTAGTTGCCATGTACCACTGAGAAAAAGGTATATTTCTTTCTATCTCCATTCAATTTTCTTTTGTTTCTGTTTTTCTTTTCTTTTTGCGAGGGGTGGTGGTGGTGGAGGGGTAAGGCAAAGCAATCGGGGTTAAATGACTTGTCCAAGGTCACGCAGCTAATAAGTGTCAAGTGTCTGAGGCAGAATTTGAACTCAGGTACTCCTGACTCCAGGGTCAGTGTTCTATTCACTGTGCCACCTAGCTGCTTTTATCCCCA
Organism: Trichosurus vulpecula; assembly: GCF_011100635.1. Lineage (NCBI taxonomy): Eukaryota > Metazoa > Chordata > Mammalia > Diprotodontia > Phalangeridae > Trichosurus > Trichosurus vulpecula. Next base: position 326,063,966 of record NC_050573.1, on the reverse strand, counting down.
CTCAATTTTCTCCAGAGGTCTACCATATCTAACTTTCTAAAATGCTATTCACCTCCTTAACTTCTTTCCTGTGGTTAAAAATATCTAGTTCTAAGAGAGGGAGGTTGAGGTCCTCTACTTATATAGCTTTGCTCTCTGTTTCTTCTTGTAAGTCCCTTAACATCTCTAAAAATTTGGATGCTATACCACTTGATGTATAAATTTTTAGTAGTGATATTACCTCATTGTCTATGGTGCCTTTTGGCAGGAGGTAGTTTCCTTCTTTGTCTCTTTTTATTAGATCTATTTTTGCTTTTGCTTTGTCTGACATCAGGATTGCTACCCCTGCTTTCTTTTTTTTTTTTACTTTAGCTGAAGCATAATATATTCTACTCCAGCCTTTTACCATTGTTTGTATCCTTCTATTTCAAAAATTTTTTGTAAACAGCATATTGTAGGATTATGGTTTTTAATCCACTCTGCTGTCCAATTTCATTTTATGGGAGAGTTCATCCCATTCACATTTGTTATGATTACTATCTGTGTCTTTCTTTCCATCCTTCCCCACCCCGACCACTGTTAATGCTTTTCTTTCTCCCTTTCCCTCCTCATTAGAGTTTTGATTTTGGCTACCACCTCCCTCAATCTGCCCTCCCTTCTATCAGCCCAGTACCTTTTCTTTCCCTTTTCCTTACTACTTCTTTCTTCCTTTTTTTCCCCTTCTCTCTTTTCTTTCCCCTTTCCCCTTCTCCTTCTTGTAGGGTAAGTTAGGTTTCTATACCTAATTATTTTATTCCCTCTTTGGGCCAAATCTGATAAGAATTAGGTTCAAACAATGCTCATTTCTCTCCCTTCTTTCCCTCTACTGTAACAGGTCTTTGTGCCTCTTCATATGATGGAATTTACCCTTTTCTGCCTCCTTCTTTCCTCTTCTCCCATTACAATTCTCTTTCACCACTTAATTAGGTTTTTTTTTATCAGCACATCAAAGTCAACTTGTACCCACAACCTCTTTCTATGTATACAACTTCTAAATATCATAATAAAGATACAGTTCTCAAGAGTTTCAACTATCATCTTCCCTTGTAGAGACAAAGAGTTTGCCGTCATTGAATAACATTTTTTCTTCCCTGTTCAGCTTGTTGTGCCTCTCTTTTTTAAGATTAATTTATTTTTAGTTTTCAACATTGATTTCCACAAGATTTTGAGTTACAAATTTTCTCCCCATTTCTACCCTCCCCCATCCCAAGATGGCATATATTCTGATTACCACTTTCCCCAGGCTTCCATCCCTTCTATCATCACCCCCCCCTACCATGTAATTTCTCCCTTATTTTCTTGTAGGGCAAGATAGATTTCTATATCCCATTGCCTGTATATCTTATTTCCCAGTTACATGAAAAAACAATTTTTAATATTTGTTTTTAAAAATTGAGTTCCAAATTCTCTCCCTTCTTCCCTCCCCACCCACACTCATTGACAAGGCAAGCAATTCAATGTAGGTTATACATGTGTCATTATGCAAAATACTTCCATAATAGTCATGTTGTGAAAGAGTAACTATATTTCCCTCTCTCCTATTCCACTCCCCATTTATTCTATTTTCTCTTTTGAAACTGTCTCTTTACAAAAGAGTTTGCTTCTGACTACTCCCTCCACCAATCTACCCTCCCTTGTATCATCTCCCCCTTTTTACCCCCTTCCACTTTCCTGTAAGGTAAGATACCCAATTGAGTGTATGTTATTCCCTCCTTAGGCCAAACTCAATGAGAATAACGTTCACTCATTTTCTTTCACCTCTCCCCTCTTCCCTTCCATTATAAGTTTTTCTTGCCTCTTTTAGGTGAGATAGTTTACCCCATTCTATCTCTCCCTTTCTCCTCCTCCCAATATTTTCTTCTCTTACACCTCTCTTGAGTCTTGTATTTGAAGATAAATTTTTCCATTGAGTTCTGTTCTTTTCAGCAGGAAAGTCTGGAAGTCCCCTATTTCATTGAATGTTCATATCCTCTCCTGAGAGATTATGCTTAAATTCACTGGGTAGTTGATCCTTGGTTGTGATCCAAGTTCCTTTGCTTTACAGAATATCATATGCCAAGCCCTTTGTCCTTTTAATGTAGAAGTTGCAAAGTCCTGTGTAATTCTGACTGTGTTTCCCTGACATTTGAATGGTTTCTGTCTGGCTGCTTGTAGTTTTTTTCTCCTTGTCTTGATAATTCTGAAATTTGTCCATAATATTCCTTGGAATTTTCAACTTGGGATCTCTTTCAGGAGACATCAGTGAATTCTTTCAATGCCTATTTTACTCCTTGGTTCTAAAGCCTCAGGGTAGTTTTCTTTGATGATTTCTTGAAAGATGTTGCCCAGGCTCCTTTTTTTGTCATCGTGGCTTTCAGGTAGATAAATAATTCTTAAATTATCTTGCCTGGATCTGTTTTCCAGGTCAGTTGTTTTTCCAATGAAGTGTTTTACGTTTTCTTCTATTTTTTTCATTCTTTTGATTTTTTTGTTTGACTGATTCTTGATGTCTTATAGAGTCATTAGCTTCCACTGAACCAGTTCTAATTTTTAACCAATTGTTTTCTTCAGTTAACATTTGTACTTCCTTTTCCATTTGTACAATTCCTCTTTTAAGGAGTTGTTTGTTTCAGTGTACTTCCCCCACCGCCCCCATTTTGCCAATTATATTTTTAAAGGAATTGGTCAAGTTTTCCTCTACCTCTCTTATTTGACTTTTAAAATCCTTCTTGAGTTCTTCCAAGAAAATTTTTTTGGGGTTGAGACTAGTTCATAATCCACCTTTGAGGTTTTGGTTATGGCTATATTGACAATGTTATCCTCTCCTGAATTTGTATTTTGATCTTCCCTGTCACCACATTATTTCTCTATGGTCATTGCTTTTCTTTGTTGCTTTTTGCTTATGGCATTTTCCTTTTTTTCTGGCTTTTAAAATTAATCTCTGCTTCTGAGGGACAGGGGGCACTCTCCCATGCTTCTTATTCTGGAGGATAGGAGACTGGTTACTAATTTTGTGTGCTGGGGCCTCATGTGCTGGCAGTTGGAGGCTGTAGGGGTATGGTAGTTTACCTGGTACTGAGCTGGAGTTGGTGGCGGTGGCTAGTGTGTGCCTGGTGTTGGCGCTTGCCTGCTCCACCATCCTGGTGCTCAGGATCTCCCACTGGTTTGCTGAGGTGGGGCTTGCTGGCACACCTCCCATCCCGTACTTGTCCCCTTCAGCCACAGCAAGAGGGACCTTTGCCATTAATCTCTGTAGCCTCCTGAGGTAAAAGACTACTGCCCCCTGTCTTTCTGCTGGCTCTACATTCCATGATTCTTCCTAGGGTTTTATTCTCTGGGTTTTTCAAGGTCAATAAGGGAGGGTGAGAGTGACTTACTGCTTATTCCACCATCTTCGCTCTCAGAAGTCCCTGTTCATTATTTCTTATAGCATAGTAGTATTTGGCTACATCGATATACCATAACTTGCTCAGCCATTCTCCAATTGATGGGCATCCCCTGAATTTCCAATTCTTGGCCACCACAAAAAGAGCTGCTATAAATATATTTTTACACTTTTTTGGGGATACAGACCTAGTAGTGGTACTGCTGGATATAAGTGTACGCATAGTTTTATACTCCTTTGGGTATTGTTCCAAATTGCTCTCCAGAATGGTTGGGTCAGTTTACAACTCCACCAACAAAGCATTAGTGTTGCAATTTTCCCACATCTTTTCCAATATTTGTCATCTTCCTTTTTTCATCATATTAGCCAATATGACAGGTATGATTTGGTACCTTGGAGTTGTTTTAATTTGCATTCATCTAAACAATACTGATTTAGAGCATTATTTCATATGACTATAGATAGCTTTAATTTCTTCATCTGAAAGATACCTGTTCATACTCTTTGACCATTTGTTATTTGGGCAATGTCTTGTACTGTAAATTTGACTCAATTTTCTATATATTTCAGAAATGAGTCCTTTATCAGATACACTGGTTATAAAAATTGTTTCTCAGCTTTCTGCTTTCCTTCTAATCTTGGTTGCATTGATTTCCCTTTTTCTAGAGGTTTTCAAACAAAGGTAGTATGAGAACTTGTCAGATATATTGTAGTCTTTTGACTCTGATTAAAATGGTCTTTTTCTTTACTATATGAAGATCTAGTACAGTACTCAGAACTAATGAGAAGGCTAAAGAAAACCAATATCACTTAATCATTGAAACTAGAAGACATCTTAGAAATCACCTAACTTCCTCATTTTAGAGATTAGGAAAGAAGATTAAATGACTTTCTAAAAGAATGACAAGACCAATTCATAGCATGACCACAACTCTTAGAATTATTGATTTAGAGTTGGAAAACATGTTGGAGAAAATCTAGTCCAATACATTTATTTTCAAGAGAAATAAATAGATCTAAAGAGGTTAAGTGACTTAACTACAAAGATAGTAATCAAACTAATTCATAATCAAACAAGAACCCAGCTTTTCCGAATACCAGTTCAATACCCTTTTTACCATACCCCTTGGTTGCAGCATAGAAACCTGGTGTGCAGGCAAAATTTTCTACTAGCAAAATAGAACTAAAAGCTTTCTGTGAATTCTGCCACCTAAGCAGCATGCTTTACAACAAAATGTTGATTGACACAATAATAGAATATTACATCATGAACATATTTTGGATTGCTGACAAAGCAAGTCAACATGAAATCAGGCTCCTGACCAATCTGCTAGATTACAGGGTGTGGTGCAGGTCCACATTTTTATGTGTGTGAGTCTTAAACCTGTCACATATTTCATGTTCGACCTTGAACTGTTTCATCACTTAACGTTAAATGGAAAAGCAAAATCACCAAGATCCTGAAATGCATCCAATTCACTTATTCTAAATGATATAGTACTTGCTTCAATATTCTTTTGGTGGGCTGAGCCAAAAGTAACAACAGAGTAAGAGCAAGATGTCTCTTAGCAAGTGCTAAATAGTTCTCTGAGATGAGATCACTGAAAGCAAGAGAAAAACATTTTAAAATTATATAACACCATGTGAACCACAAGTAAGACCTAGCTAGTGAATATAAACCAGTGTGAACCAATGAATATGAGATACTTGGTTTTGGTTTGGTATATTTTGAGCAAAGTATCACAGAGCTTGAAAGATAGAATTACAAATCTTTTATCACAATCTGAAAGTCAAGTCTAAATCTTGTTTCAGAAAGGGATATATTATTGGTTACATATCAGTCATTTTATGTAAATGAGCACAAAGTAAAAGTACCATGTTTAAATAACGTGTAAGAGGAATAAAATTTGTTCTTAAGAGAAACAGGTGTTTGGATGTTTAGAAGTCTTAAAATAGGCCTCCAGGGTGTTGAAAGGGGGATGTTGTTCTTATTTCTACTATATTTTCATCGATTATATAGAAAGTATATGTTGACAATTTTCAGGATATTTCCTGTAAACACACAGTGACGTCAATTTCATCATAAAAAATAAATCACCAGAAACTTAGACGACAAATAATAGAGGCGTGCAAATCATATACCAAAACTGAAAGATAAGGGATGTGCAGTTTAGGTGTTGCTCTGATATCCATGAAATTTTAAAGAAAGGAAAGAAAATCTCCAGGGTGTTGGAAAGATTATTTACTTAAATGAATTTATGTAAACTCTTGGACAATAGTAGCAAAAGAAGAGATGGCTCTTCCAAAGGTTGCAGTCTACATTGGTGGAATGATAAGCCAAATCAACTAAATACTAGATCCATTTAAATCTCACGTGTTCCATGATACCTAGCTCTATTGCATCTTGAGGAACATAGAATAATGGACACATGTCCTATAGGTGCAGGCAATAAGATTCACAGACTTTTAGTGTTATTTGGTAACATATAATACTTTTACTATATCTGAAGTATATTTTATTTGATTTTTTTGTTCTTAGTAGCTTGGGCAGTAGGCTTACATTATTCTCTCTATTTTAATAGTTAAAAAGTGATAAAAAAATTACTATCAAGTCCTTTTATTCTACAGGATAACAAAAACTAGTATTTTTTTATTGTAAGCTTCATCACCCAGCCAATTTTCTTCCTGTGTTTAATGCTTTCTAAAACATCCACGTTCCTCTGTAGCATGTAGTTATACATAGCCCCAACCTCCTTAAAACCACCCATTTAAACAAGGCGTAGGATTTTTTGAAATTCAGAATTTAAGATTCAGAAAACATGCATAATACTTGATTCTAACATTTGCTTAGCTGCTAACCAGCCTCTGAGTAAATAATTTACTGTGACATCAAATTCTTTTCTAAGCCTTTTTCCAGCTCTAAAATATGACTTTATTTCTCCAGTCAGTAAGAAGAAGCAAAATTGAACTATTCTTCTCAAACTCTTTGCATTTTGCTATCATGTATAGAATTACGCAAAAGGTAGATAGAATGAAGAAAAGATAAATTGAAAAAGTTGTCTTTCTGTTTAATGTGAAAACAAGAAAAAGTCACTTTTGGGTCTTTGAATATGATACTGTTGACCACCTCATACTATCTTAACCTTCATCTTTTTTCTACTGTTTTAACAATGCATTTTCCTCATGTTCTTTCTCTGTGTAGTGTGATTCTTCTTTGACTTAAAGTTTCATAGTCCTTTTCTACCTCCCAAAAGTAGATTTTACCCATGGATTTTTTCCATTCCACTGCTCTTGTCTCTCCCTGATCTCTTTTTTTGGGGGGGGGGCAGGAGTGTTTGGGGATAACTGAATTGGGTGAGGCCTGGTACTTTTCTTTAAAAAAAGTGCAGAGTAAGAAGAGGGCTAAATGTAAGGTTAATCAAGGAAGAAAAAAGTCAATATAAATGACATTAAAAAAAGAGATAAATGATACTAACAGGACTATATAATAGCAGTAATCCAAGAAAGTAGGGAATGTTCTGGAAACACCAGAAAAATTGATGAAAAAAGAATTTTGTGTAATCTAGTTCAGAAAATACTATGGAAGGGGACCCAGATTTGGAGTCAGAATACCTGTGTTCACATCTTATTTCTTTGACAGGGCCAAGATCTATAGAAGTTTCCTCCTCTCCCATAAAACATAAGTTAGACTAATGTTTCCCTAAAAATCAATAAAGCCAGGATTTGATTGGCATGGGGATGGAGGATGGGTTATCACAGATCTTCCTGGTCACCTAAGAGCATAAAAGGCCTTCCCACATGGGGTCAGGGACATTTGGACTTGGTGAATGTTCCAAAATTTTGCAAGTCACCAGTGATATTGAATTCCTTGCTTTTCCTCACATGAGACACTCCATTTGCTAACTGTACATTTTCACTGACTATTTTCCATGCTTGGAATTCCTTCCCTCCTCATCTTCTCCTCCTGGCTTCCAGGGTTTTCTTCATGTTTTAGCTAAAATAACACCTTCTTTAGGAATGCTTTTCCAGTCTCCCTAATTGGTGAATGCTTCCCCTTTGAGGTTATTTCTAATTATTTTGTATATATTGTTTTTGCATGTTGTTCCCCTCCCCCTTTCAGATTTTAAACTTCTTAAGAGTAGGAACTGTTTTCGCCCCTTTCCCCCCTGTTTCTCCAGTACTTATTACAGTGCCTTGTATATAATAGGGACTTAACAAGTGCTTGATGACTTGACAATTTTCTATATGGAAATGAAAGATGCTGTGACTACCTGAATTAATTTCTTGTTGTTCCATGGAGTCATCTCTTCTATTTCATCCATTAAAATTTGACGGAGTTGGCTGCTTGTGGAAGATTTTGTATCTCTTATGCTAGGATAACTCCCTTCCCAATTCTTTCCTCGGTAGCTCTCCTTTATTTTTCATTTTGTTTCCTTTTGTGCTCCTCTTTCATTTATAAAAATTCTTTTGTTTAAAAAAAACCTCTTGCTTCATCTCTTTCAGGAATTCTAATGGAAATTTTTACCTGTGTTGTATTTTTATCTTAGGCTTTTCTCGTAGATGTTTTGGAATTATTTTCTTCTTCCAGGTTTATGACTTCAGCATGTTACCATTGTAATAGCTTTCTTGTTGTTGCTGTTGTTATGGGAATCTTTTTTGTTCATAGCTCATTTTGTTGTTAGCTCATTTCTTCCATCATTACTGACTTTAGACTGATGTTTATTTAAGCTCCGAAGCACTTCTGAAGGGATGATCTGATCCGATTCTCTTGTTATTTTCTTGGGGTATTAAGTACTAGGATCAATCTAAGTCCAGGCTCTCAAGGACCATTCAGGCTGAGGACATGCAATCTTTCAATGCTCCCAAAGTGGTGTGATCCAGGGCAAAGCCTGATTGCTGCCACTATAGTTTGAGCTCTTCACATTCCTGACTGGGATGTGAATCTGAGCAACAGTAGGTTGTTGCTAGACTCTGCCAATCTCAGCTAGCTGGGAAGCTATTTTGGTTTCAGAGTGACAACCATAGTCTTCCTTTTGGCCTGGGATTGCTGCTCTATTTGTCTAAAGACTTCAGTTTGGGCTAGAAATTGGAACTGAGACCTTCTGGAATCCAAACGATACTCTGAACCTGCTCCTTTCTTGGTACAACCCTTAGGGTCCATGACCACTCCTTTTTCCAGAATTTTGCCACAAGTTAAAGATACTCTCTTCAGTTAATGGTGAATTTGTGAGCCAGGACTGGGTAGCAGACAACAAAGCTTTTAGTTGTCACCTGTTCCAAAACCATGCATGAGGTGGTGGTTCCCTTATATGGTTCGTATACATTGTCTCACTCAAGGGCATAGCCTCTCTCTATGCTGGAGTTCTTTGCACCACAAGCTCTTGGCCAGACCCCATCCCTAATGTCCAAAGACTAGTATTTTTCTCTCTGTGCCAACCTGGGCTGTAAAATGATGCACTGTGAGTTTTTCTTGGATTACTTCATCAAGATTGGGTCTGGTGAGCTTTTTAGATATATTTGGAGGAGTTTTCTTTTTTGGTTTGTTTGTTTTTATTTTTTAAGGTGGAAGAAGAAGAGTTCACTTCCTTCTGCTCCTCTGCCATCTTGGATCTGTTCTGTAGAATAACTTTTAAGTCTCTTTAAATGAACCCCCCCCCTCCTTTCTTTCCTACCTGATGTCCTATTCTTCTTTTGTACAAGTTTGCTGCTATCATCCAACTTGTTTACTCCCAGGCCCTATAACATGCCTCACATATCTCTGTCTCAGAAAATTGTGAATGCCAGTCTTTGCTATTTAGTTTACCATTCTCCTTCTTCTCTGTTTTTCTGAACTCTATCAGTCCTTTAAGGCCTATCTCCTATTCAGTCTTTTTATCCCCCCAGCTCATGGTAATATCTCTCCTTGTTCTGAAAACCTATGAAATTTTATGTGTAGTATAGCTTTTATACATCACTTACTATTATACCTCATTAGTTATCTTTTAAAATGTATGTGTTGGCCAGGCATGGCACACCCTGGTATTCCCTGCTGCTAGGGAGGCTAAGACTGGAGGTTAACTTGAGCTCAGGAGTTCTGAGCTTCGGTAACAGTAATCTGATCAGCTGTCTGCACTAAATCTAGCACTAATATGGTCAGGGTTGTGAGAACTGGTGGGGGAACCAGGCTGCCTAAGAAGGGACAAAACTTCCCAGGTAAGAAAATTTGAAAATTCTCATGTTTGTCAATAATAAGAATGGGTCAGCGAGTAACTGCTTTCACTTCCAGCCTTGGTGAGATACAGCAACATAGTCTCAAAAAGCAAAGAGACAAAAACTCAAATTTTATGTCTTATGTCTCTGTAATAGTAAAGAAGAGCCCTTGTCACCATATTTCAATGGTGTCGTTGACCACTGACTCCAAAATACCATATGCTGGGTTCTATGGCTTCTTCCCTGACAGAGAGGCATTGCTGAAGGTATAAAAGGGGTATTAAAAGCCTCCTGTTGGTCAAGAGCCTTTCTGGCTAAGGCTAAGTAGGGTTTGAATTCTAGATAAATTTAATTTAGACCACAGGCCTAAAACTGATTTTGATAATGTTTAGTCATTTTCAGTCATGTCCAACTCTCCATGAACCCCTTTTGGTTTCTTGTTTGCTTGTTATGGCAAAGATAATGGAGTTGTTTGCCATTCCCTTCTCTAGCTCATTTTTATAGCTGAGAAAACTGAGGCAAACAGGGTTAAATAACTTGTCCAGGGTCACACAGCCAGCACGTGTCTGAAATCAGATTTGAACTCAGGTCTTGACTTTAGGCCTGCTGCTCTATCCACTGTTCTACCTAGGTACTCAGGTTTTAATACTGGGGGAGAGGAGAATCATGATGGAGAAAATTAGGAATTTTTACAGCAAGAAAGCAAACTTTCTGCATGAGATTATATGGGAATAGTTTGCTTTGAAATTTTAAAGAAGATTGTAGTGGGTTGAATTGGTTATAGGGAATTATGACTAGTTAGAATGGTTTGGAAAATTGAGACCATTAGTCAATCAACTTGTATTCATTAAGTGTCCATTATCAGAGTATCTCCACGGAAGTTCCTGATTTTAGATGTGGACGGCCCGATTGCTAGTTAGTATTGTTTCAGGCAACCTTTTCATCAAATGAATATTATTTGTTATTTCTGCAGGGCCATCTTTTCCTTTTAAATAAATGACATAGGAAAGGCACACTTATAATCTATACTATGTGATGCAGGGCCAAAGAGGAAAAGTGGAATTACTTGAAAGAGCCAGGGCATCCAGCTGTGGTGGCTGTTGGTGACTTTGGGAGATTCAGGGCCAGCTACCATCACAATAGAATACTGATCATTAGTCAGCATTGCAGGACTAGAGAGAGTGGTTTTCACAAAGAGAAGAGCAAAAGCAGAAGCCACAGTGTAACTGCATAGGAGATCCTCGACCAGTCCTCAGAAAGAGATTTTTTTTCTGGACTGGGCCTAACTTGAGACAGTCCCCTGGTAGCTTATGTTTTGGTATAAAATGCAACTGTTCATTAGTTGACTAAAGGAAATTTATTTTTCCATGAGATAAGGATAGTCAACAAAAAATAGGCACTGAAGGAAAATATCTTGGATTGATAGAATTGAGTAAAACTCCCTTGCCTGAGTTACCTATTGTTTCCCTCCAGCAAAGCATCAGAAAACTCTACCTTCTGGCAGTTCTTTACTCAAGTGACTGGGAAGAAATATTCACAGAAACCTTTGATCTGCTGAGCCAATCAAATCTCCAGGATGGTCTCTATACCTTTCAACGAAAAACCAAAGCAACTTGCATAAAGGAAGAGATAGTTCACAAGATGATTCCCAGGAAGTTGAATTTTGAAGGTACATGATCTAGGGTAGAATCTTTTATATTCCTGTCCTAGACTATAAACTCTATGAGGGCAACAATGGCTGTCACAAACTCTTTAGTCTCATGAGAACCTAGCATACTACCCTACCTATAATAACTACTGAAACAGATAGCTTTTTCAAATGAAAACTAAAGTGCTAACTGCTTGGTTTTACAAATGTGTGCATGTTGGCATATTAATATCTATGTGCTAGGTGGCATAGTGGATAGAAAACTGGTCTTGGAATCAGGAAGACTCATGAGTTCAAATCTGCTCTCAGACTCTTACTAGCTATGTGACCCTGAGCAAGTCACTTAACCTTGTTTGCCTCAGTTTCCTCATCTGTAAAATGAGTTGGAGAAGGAAATAGCAAACCACTCAGTATCTTTGAAAAAAAACCAAACAAACCACCAATTGAGTTCATAAATAGTCTGACATGACTGAAAACAACTGAACAACTTTTTAACATTTCGTATCACCTCTATTGTTTCTATCCTAAGTACTTTATCATACATACTTTGATCTTTCCTTCTCTAAAGATAGTATTAAGAAAAAAGTAAGAAGCTGTCTTCACACTTCTTATTAATCCATTTTAATTTTTGGGTCAGCTGTTTCATGTGGCCCGAGAGAGAGAGAGAGAGAGAGAGAGAGAGAGAGAGGGAGAAAGAGAGAGAGAGAGAGGGAGAGAGGGAGAGAGAGAGAGAGAGAGAGAGAGAGAGAGAGTGTGATAGAATGATTAGTTCCATACTGACCTATAATTACAAATATGGAAACTTTATTGAATTGAGAAATGATACATAGGTATACCATTTACCAAATACAGTATATGACCTTTTCTAAATAACCACCTACATAAGAATCCTGTTGAATCAGTGTAAAGAATGGATTGGATGGCTGTATTTGCAAAATCATTGCAATAAATGGAAATGAAGATACAAAAGTGGAAACCTGGCATTACATAACCAGCAGTTCCAGTGCTGAGGCTGATGCTTTCATACTATCCCTTTTTATTTTAGTTTTTGACCATATGCCACTAATGCTTAAAGCTTTTGTCAGAAAGGAGCCATTTCAAGAAATATCTAGCTTGCTGAATGACATTTCACAATGACAACTATTCTTCTTAGGCAGAAGTATGGTTCTTCTGAACATGATGCCCTCTTGGATCATGTTCATGAAATAAAAGATCTGTGAGGGAAAAAGCCAGCCTGTTCTTCAAAAACAGGAACCCTTATCAAATGATGTGATTCTATCAATATGGTTGAATTCCATTTTCTGCCTGTAGCCTTTTATTGAGAGTGACAGAACTATGAAGGCTCTGAGATTGTTTCTGTCCTGATTCTTTATGCTACAGTTGCCAAAATCCCAATCTTTTCTCCACTGTTGACAGCATAGGCAATGCACTTCAAAAGATTGTTTTATCCCAAGAACTGAATCCTTTGACCTTATTATACTGTCTCAGAGAGGTTAAAGAACTTGTGCTTTCAAAGTAAGTCAGTAGCAGTCATGTTAGAAAAAAAGCAAACAATGACAACAAATATAACAACCTAGATGTTGAGTTTCCCAGTCTGTCAGTTAGTGAGTCACATTGGATCATAAGAAAGAATGGCTGTAGAATCCCACTTCCTTTTTCCTCTTTTTTCATTTCTTTTCAAATGTATGTTCAATTATAAATTCAAGGAGAATATTTGGCTTCTGTTTGTTAAGAAAAAAATTTGTTCTATATTTTAACATTGTGACATTCATGACCCATGGCCTAGGGAAGCTAAAATCTCTTGACTCATATACACCCAAATTTTAATTCTTGGGGCTGATCCAAAAAATAGTCTTTTTCTCTCTTTGGACCTCGGTCTGTAGATTTACTCAAGGGAAATCTTTCACATAAAGTTCAGATATAGTTCATGGCTAGGTTTCTTGGTTTGTAGATAACAGAGGTCCCAAATACCATATAGGCATACAATGTACAATATAGATATCTGGTATGTAGTAATCTTCATTAAATCAACACCTCAGAAAATCCATACTGTGCAAAGGACATACAAGAGCCCCTTAACAACCACAGAAACTGAAAATACTCAGTTCAGTAGACTTCCTTCAGATATATTTTGGGAGATGATAAAGGAGTACCACCTACTAAAATAAACATCTGAATAACTCAGGAAAATAGTGGGGTTAGCAAGGTCCAGATGTCTAGACCCCCCTCCACACACACACACACACACACACACACACACACACACACACACACTCACACACACTCACGCTCACATACACAAACCAAAACAAAATAAAAGAAATGAAACCACTGGCTTTACAAACCTCTTTCTTTATGAAACAATCCATTAAGGACATCTCTCTCTAGGTGTTCTGGTGCCAAGATGGTTAAATTCATTGAATTCTTGCATGCACATTTGAATTTGTGCTTATCCAGAGGAAACTGCTAAAACTGACAACGTCCACTCTCAGAGTCTCTTATTTCAAACTGTGTGCAGAAACATGTCTACTGCCATCATACACCTCTGCAGGAACTCCAATTGGGCCTGAGCTATCGCAATATCCTGGGCATGGAAAGTCCCCTCCCCTCAACATGAGCTCTCATTTATGACCTGTGCTCAAAAAAGGAAACAGGAACAAACTAGATAAGAATAAGAACAAGTACAGACACCCACACACCCACACCCACACCTCTCTATAACTATCTAAATGTAGAAATATACTGTGTACTTCCTCTGAAAATCAATATTATTACTCCTAATCCGGAGATGGGGATAATGGGATAGTGGCAGGAAAGTGATGTCCCCTCATACCCGGCTGTACTCTGGATTGCAAGTCCAAGGGACAAAAATTCTCAGGGAATAAAGACTTTAAAAATGCTATAAATGTTGTTCTTATATAAACTCTAAAGGAGAAGTGGCTCTTCTGACACGTGAACCTGTACGCCTTGACTCTCATTTAATAGTCATTTTGAAAGTAGCCTCAATAACTGAAAACCAATCATAGGGATTTATTTTGTCTTCTCAGAAAAGTTCCTAGAGCCCATGTCTACCTCCATGTTGGTTCAAACAAAGGTCCATACCCTATAAACTCATTGATTTGATGGAAAGGTTCAGTGAATTGACTGAGGCATCTCCTGATCAGCATCCCCATATGTATATACTAAATGATAGCTCTTGACAGAATTAGAATTAGAATTTTAATTTTCAATACTTGCAGATTTTTGTGGCCTTCATAAGAAATTTATGAAATAGTCTTTAATTATTTTCACAGCTCATGTAGTATATAAGTAAGGATGATGCAAAATGGAAAACCAAGAATATAGCAACTCTCATGTTTTGTGATCTACTCTTTGTACTTTACTATAGCTATGTATGTGAACATTATTTACACTGATCATAGACTGTCTCTTCTATTTCGGTCAGCTAATGTACAGCTAGTTCTACTGTAACACTTCATTGAAACTGCTAAACTATTTTTTGAAGTTACTATATCTTGTCATTTCATTTATTTGTTTTCTGCTACTAACAGGCAGTGTGGAAAAAGGGGTAGAGTCAGTCTTCACATCAGGAAAACTTTCTTGGACATATACTAAATATATGTCTGTGTGTTTATCCCTTAACCTCTTAGTGCCTCAGAAAACTCTTATAGACTATGTGACTCATGAGATGTTGATTTGTTGTCTCCAAAAACAATTCAGTTACCATGTGTTTAATAGGTATCATCTCTATGCAAACGACTAACATATAAATAGAAAATTTACTTCTATTTTATATACATAAATATAAATATACAATATTTATTTCAATTAAATATAAAATATGCATATATGTGTAACATGTATTTTTATTACATATACATATATATGCATGCATATATTTATCACCCATATCTTTAGCCATGTCTATAAATCAAAGTCAACATATACAAAGCTGAACTCATTCTTTTACCCAAATGTTCACTTCTTTCCAAGTTTCCTATTTCTGTCAAAGTCTCCACTATCTTTCTAGTTATCCGGGTTTGTCACATTGGCATTAACCTCAGCCTCTTACTCCCCCTCACCCTACATATTCATTCAAGATGCCACATATTGCTATATCAATTTCCACAAGATTTCTTGAATCTAATCATTTTCATGTGATGCTTCAGGTGTCACAACCATATGACTCAAACCTATGTGAACTAGGGTTTCTTGTTTCTTAAGCAGGTCAAAGGCCAGACTCAAAGGTACTTGATTACCTCAGTGCTCCAAAGGAGAAAACAGTAAAAAAGTCCCACCCTAATTACCATTACAATCCACCCCTTCCAGAGTCCTTTGTTTTACATAATCTAAATAGCCATGGATCCTGGAACAAATAGAGGCCTTATACATTGCAATCCAATCAGGGAATTAAAGCATAACATTCACAGCATTAAGTATCATTCCCTAAAATGCTTGTTTACAATACACCATCCACCCCTAGGTGAGAGCAAGTTACAATCTTCTTTAGTAAATACAGAGTGTCCAAATAAAGTCCCTCTTGAGAGCGTGTCCTTCTCCCCACACTGCCATTGAAGGCTTCCTCCCAGTACCCTCAGGTACAGGGATGATTTAATTAGCAAAGTCTCAATGCAAACCAAAAAAGTCCAAATAAAGTTTTCTTGGGGGTCTGTTCTCCCTACACTGTTCCAGCTCCCCGCTTCCTGAGGGGCAGCTGGGCAAGAAAACCAACTGGGTGGGGTTCTGGGGGGGTCCACGGTACTCCCCTTCACCCACCATAGACAGCTCCACCCTCCCCATGGGTCCCAAACCATCCCAGTAGAAGACAACAAAAAACAACTCTCGGTGCCTTACAGCAAATTTTCCATCTTGCCTCGGGGCTGAACTCCAAGCTCCTCGGGTCCTGGTCCTCCCACACAAGCCAGCCTCTCCTGTCTTCTGCCTCAATCCTGATGCAGGCAGCTCCCTGCTTTTGCTCTCACCTCACCAAGATTGGCTCATAGGCAGCTCGCCACTTTCCATCTCACCTTTCCAAAGTTCTCACACAGGCAGTACTCTGCTCTGAATGGGTCAGTATGTTGGCAGCCATCCACTTGTTGTCTCACCTCACCAACTGCTCCTGCCAAGTCTGTACACAGGTGGTTCTCTGCTTTTTCTCTCAAGTCTATAAGAAGGCAGTTCTCCACTCCTGTTTCAAGGTGCCACATACAATACAATCTCACTCCTGTTTCAAGGCTCCTCATATTACAATCTCAGGACATTAACCCCTCCAGCACAGTCCAGAGCCAGGCTAAGTCACTCAGGTCCTGGCTCTGGCCATCCCTGCCTCCTGCAAGCCTCTGCTTGTTTTCCTCAAACAGCCTCTGCTCTGGCCTGTCTCTTATGGAGTTCTAGTGGGATAGGGAGAAGAAAGGAGAGGTTGCCTCCCAGGGCTCCTGCTCTAGGCACCTGGAAAACCATTCCCCACACTGCTACTTGAATGTTTTCCTTCAGGCCTCTGATGCTTCTGGGGCTCCACAGAACCATAGCCACTACAAGTATAAAGAGCAACCCAATAACTGGGAAACATTCAACCTCTATCTCAGTACTCCAAAACTCCATACTTTCCTTTTAATCTGCAGATCCTGCCAAATATGCCATTTTGCAACAACAATGTTGCTAGCAGCTGCTGTGGAGGTGTAAGGCCAACAACACCAGCTCACAGAAAGGCTGCCAGTACAAGTTCTTTGATCTGCTTTTCTAAGGAAAGCAACTTTAAGGGGTTAACAATATTACTTTAATTAAACATACATATATCACTCATATAGTTCAGGGAGAAAAGCTAGCACCCTGGACTTCAGAGAGAATACAAACAGAAATTATAAGCAGAAATTATACAAACAGAGCAAATAACACAAATCAACAGACAAGCTTATAGCCATATGACCAAGATATTACATACATAATTACCAGGGAGAGAAGCACCAAAATCTGGGTTTTTCAAAGCCAGGGGGATACATGACAGCAACTTAGAATCTCATCTGGTCAGATCACATGACACTTTTCCAGTGAATGAGCCCCCAAACAAAACACCAACCTCTTATACACACATTTCTACCTGTATATTCATTGCCTAACACATAGCAAGTATATAATAAATGCTTAATTTATTTACATTTTTACTTCCCTTACTCCTAACCTCTCATGTCTAAGGTTTCAGGTGTTTTTCTTTCATGCTTGGTAGCAAAGCAATTGTGGTTGAGTTAAATGTTTTTCTATCCACATTAATTATAGTCAATAACAAAGACTCAGATTCCTAGCTGTCTGGATTATATGACAAAATTTTATGCCTTCTGGTCCTGTTCTTGATCCATATTCTTGACAACCCTTATATCTAATATCTTATATGTATATTGTTCTGTTAATGTGAGTCATGATCCTTCAAATGCCTGGACTCAATTTGACATCCTCTGAACTTTACGTTTCTTAAGTACCCACTTTAAGAGACAAATGCCAGGATAGGCACTGTTTCTTTCAAAACTTCATTCATAGGAAATATAGACTGGGAAGGTTCCTTCTCTGGGGGCCATTCCTCCAAGGATAGCTGTCTGAATCAAATGGAGAAATAGCTGGTCAAAATAACTTATCATTCCATCCTAAGAATGTCAAATGGCAGCCCATGGGATAAGAGAATTTCACTTCCTTCTCTTAGTGAGGGGCTAGTGTTATCAATCATTATAATCTGCCCTTCTTTCCCATCTCCAACCTGGAGAAGGTTATTCTAAAATTGGTTAAAATGATCATTTTCCTCTTAAGTTTAGTCTGTCCCTAAAAACTGCTGTCTTCCAACTGACTAATCACAAAACTAGAACTGTTATTTTAAAATATAGTAAAAATAATTGACCCAGTGTATTTATAAGCCACTTAAAATAAATTTGGAAAGCTTAGTGTACTAATCTAGAAGGACAGAAAGGAAATAGGACAGGAAAAAGTGAGGAAGACAGAGAGGAAGTAGCATGTATGATACATAAAGTCAGATAGAAATTCCAATAGTTTTCAACTGTAGTTAATCTTTTCCTGACTTCATATTGCATGAAGTACCACATATAAAGCTCACCCACGGACTACATTTTGCATTCTTATGCTCTATGAGCAAAGCATTATAGCATTTATCACCTAATGGAGTTCTTTTCCTTAAGTCTCATGTATAAGCCACCCTAGATCATTCATAATTTCATTCATTCAACATTGACTGGACAAGAATTTATTAATTGGTTAGTTACCATGTTTTAAGCATGGCATAAGGTTCTGGGGTTATGCAATGGCAACCACACTGGCATACCCAGGATGGCTGCTAGTGCAGGTTCTTTTATCTGCTTTACTTGGAAAGACAGCTATTTCAGGGGTCAACAATCTTGTTTAATTACATAAAATATGAACAGAGAAAATACAGAGCAGAGAAGGGGCCCTACTGACTGAATACAAAGCAATACTTCTATATACTTTACATCCACCACTGAATTAAGAGAGTCAGGGAGCTCTGAACATACTGCCACCCAGAGTCTTGACCTGGGAGTCACAAGATTCTTCTTGTAAGCAAGCCCTAAAAGCAAAAGCTCACCTCTCAGAATATATAATCTTTCACCTAATCGGCTCAGAGCCAGAAGGCACCACAACCCTCCTGACTCAGTGCCTAATTAGAAATGAACAAAAGGTGTGTAAGCCTTTCTACAAGCAAGCTTCCCATAATGGGCTCCACATGAGGCCTGTTAATGGGCAGGGAAGATCTTATACTCATTAACATTACTGGTTATTATACAACTCTATTCATAAAGTGGTTATGTGTATGTAAGAGTGTGTGTGTGTGCATGCACACACACATATTTGTGTAGGTGTATAATGTAAGTGAATACTTTATAATAGGTGTAAGTAGGTATAAGTGAAAACTTTATAATACTTAAGTATTTTCTGGGCATTAACAATCTGGGGCAATAGCATTGGCCTCATGAAGGAGGTAGCACCAAAGAGAAGCCTAAGGGAAAGTAGGAATTCTGTGTGGTAGAGGTAAGGCCATAGTATGTTCTAGACACTGGAGACAAACAGTTTGTGCAAAGCCATGAAGATGGGAGCTGGAAGATCATGTTTGGTGAATAACAAATACGTAGGTTTATTTGGCTGGAACATTGAATATGTGAAAGAGAACAATGTGAAATAAGCCAGAAAAAGTAAGCTGGATTCAAATTGTAAACTGTTTTAAATGTTAGAGTTTTTATTTTATTCAAGGCAAGATTGAGTCCCTGGTGCTTCTTGAGCAGAGGAGTGACAGAGTAAAATATTGCTTAAGGAATTCCATTTTGAACTATGGATTTTGGGGATGGGTTAGAGAGTAGAGAGACAAATTGGTTACAGAGACCATGTATATCATAATATAGTCTAGAGAAAAGATCTAAGGTAAAATGGAGGATGTGTTAGTGGAAAGAGAAGGACACCAAAAACAAAATAGTGATATTTTAGAGGCAAAATCAACAGGACTTGGTAACAAATTTGACTTAGAAAATGAGGGAATGAAGAGAGTCAAAAATGACTATTATTATGTACCTGGGTGATTGAAAAAGTAGTGATATCAAAAACAGAAATAGAGAAATTAGAGGAAAGAATGTTTTGGGAGGAGGTGGAGCAGAATGGTGAATAATAACTTCTATTTCTGATATGTTTAGTTTAGATTCTCTACAGTATATTCACTTCAGAAAGATCATAAGATGGTTGATAATACAGGACTATCATTCAGGAAAATAGTGCTAGATATATAGAACCCATGGGAATTGAGGAGATAAGAAAGAGCAAGAGACAGAAACAGAGAGACATAGATGAAGCAAGACAGAAAGCTAGAAAGAGATAGAGAGAGACATAGAGACTGAAAGAGACAGAAACAGGGACAGAGATTTAAAGATAGAGACTATAGAGAGAAGAAAAGAAG
Organism: Trichosurus vulpecula; assembly: GCF_011100635.1. Lineage (NCBI taxonomy): Eukaryota > Metazoa > Chordata > Mammalia > Diprotodontia > Phalangeridae > Trichosurus > Trichosurus vulpecula. The sequence goes on along the minus strand of NC_050573.1, from coordinate 326,043,791 downwards.
GTCCAAGACAGAGCACTGGGGTACATCCACATATAGAGAATAGAACATGGATGATGATCCAACAAAAAAGACTGAGAAGTAGGAGTTAAACTAAAAGAAAACCTGGGGAAAACAGTGTCATGAAATGTCATAGAAGAGAGAATATCAGGAGAAGAGGGCTGGTAGAGTACCTCTGATTATTTCTTCTTTCTTTATCCATATATACACATGAATTTGTATATATGTGTATACACACATATATGCACACACACACACAGAATGGAGGTATAATCAAGACATTATATTTATATGTCAGTATATATGTACACACATATATATATATTCATAATTATTATAATATATAGGCATATATGAAACAATGGTAACTCCAAAATAATAATGGAGGTATCAAGTTCACAAAATCAATAAATTAATGATTCGTTATGTACCTACATGTGCCAGGCTCTGTGCTAGTCAAAGATTCTGAATACATGTTTAACTAAACAAAATAATTTACATCCTTATTTATCAGCAATAAAGACCAAGAAAACTTTAGTAAAAGAAGCTTCAATTATGATGGCAATTAAAACATCACATATTACACATAAATGTGTAAAAATTTAGTATCTGACAAACCTACAAAAATTAAAAAACTGGGAAAATGATTATTTACAAATATACTTGAGAAAATTAGCTAGCAATTTTTTAGTAAATGGATTTAAATACACATTGGCACCATATACTCAATGAAATGAAGCTGACTGATAAACTTACATAGTAAAAATACAAACCATAAACATGTGGAAGAAAACGGAATAATGTATTTTTCTCTGCATCCTAGGAGAGATGGTTTGCTTTCTGTTAAGTAAGTAGGACAACATTTTAAGGATAAGATATATGTGCTAAAATAAATTGTTCTTTAAACTTCTTATATAACAAAACCAGTAAGATAAAAGTGAAGATGGGAAAATATTTATAATAATACATTTCATAAAAGCTTGACATATAAAATATATAAGAAATGGTTAAACATCGAGGTATGAGTTCCAGTCCACAGTGGACAAATTGCCAAAGAATTTATAAAAATAGAAAACATAAATTGTTAGTAATCACTTGCAACATGCTTCAATCTCCCTAAAAATGAAAGATGTACAAATTAAAACAACCTTGAGGAATAATCTCATCATCATCAATTATTATTAAAAACAAGTTTTAATGTTTTTATACCCATTCATTGCTGATAGAATTGCAAACTAGTAGAATCTATTTTCTTAGGGAAAAAACTCTGTCAGTATGTAGTGGGATTTAAGGGCAATCATACTTTTATTTTCTTTTTTATCCAGCAGTTCTACTGTGGCAACATGCCTTGAACATATAATAAAAAAAGAAAAAATATGGGAAAGCTAGGTGTCACAGTGAGTAGAGAACTGGCCATGGAGTAAGGAGGACCAAAGTTCAAATGTGTCCTCAGACACTTGACACATTTACTAGCTGTGTGACCTTGGGCAAGTCACTTAACCCCAATTGCCCTGTCTTTCCCCCTGAAAAAAAGGATGTCATCTGTTCCACATTTTTTAATAGCAGGATTATTTTTAATTATCAAAATCTGGAAGAGACTAAAAGTACATTAGAGGAATCATCAAATAATTTGCAATACAATTGAATATTGTAATTAACATTGACAAAAATAAGTAATACAAAGAAATAATGAATTATTTTATGATGTAAAGCAAGGTTTTGTGTTTTTTATTTAAGCAGAACTAGAACATGATACATATTAACTACAACTTGTTTGTATGTTGTTCTTCTGAGGCCCAATGACGACATGAGGGTGATGTCTTGACTTGTGTTGAATTGGATTTAATTGAGGCAGAGTTGCACAAAGTCATTAGCCTCACTCTCTTCTCCAGTCATTACAGTCCAGTGGCAAGACAAAAGTCAAGATGACTGGTGATGACCTAGATAACTATAGCTGGCTAAGAGGAAAAGTCAAAAGAAACAAGCAGACAAAGAATCTTGATAAACACAGAAAAGGTTTTATGATATTTCATTAACTGAAATTCATTTATTGGAATGTAAATATTCTCACAAAATTATATTTTTTTGCAATTGTACTTAATGTGATGTTACTGGCAAATGAGTTTGTAAAAAAGAAAACTAATCACTAATTGACCATGAGTAAAAGTATAAATGCCTTAGGTTTTTTTTAATATAAACCTTTCATTTTCTCAGATCCATGGTTTCAGTGCAATCTCACAAGCAAGGCATTGGTAAGTACAAAGGATGTATTTTCTACTTTTGTTCAGTTTTATATGTGATTTTCTAATACACATAAAAATTAAAAATGAATTATATTACTCTGTTGGAGAAGAGTATTACATCACTAAAAGTTGAATGGATATGTACATATTCTTGAGCATTGGACCATGAATTCTAGAATAGAGAATTCACCATATTAGTGGTATATTTAGTAATAAATGAAAATTTTCAAATAACTATAGATGAAATATAAATGCAACAAGACATTTTTCAAACAAAAAATTTTAAAATGAATTTTTGATAATTGTTTCTAAAATATTTAGACTGATTTGCACATTCATAATATATAATAAAACAGAATGCAAATAGTTGCCAGGTAAAGAAAGATTCTGGCTAGCTAACTGTAAAACCAATTTGTAAGTGAAAGATCTTTCCTGCCCATTGAATGGCCCTCAAGTGGGGCTAACAAAGGGAGGCCTGATTAGGGACGGGCCCACACCCTTTCACTGACTAGATATGAGGCCCCAGGGCCACACCCGTTTGCTAGTTAAGCTGATGTGAGCATGAAGCCCTCAGGGCCCTAAAGGGAGTTGCTAAGACCAGAGCTAAGACCAGAGTTCTAGTCAATCAGATGCCAACTAGCAATGTATAAAAAGAGAGGCCAGAACTGAAAGCCACAGAACTGTAGGCCCCAGGCTAGTTAGCAAACTAGTTTGCTAGTTTGTAAGAGGCATTAAGCCTTCAGGGCCCTAAGGGGAGTTGCTAAGACCAGAGCCAATGGTATGTGTGCTGAGTTCTAGTCAATCAGATAATAGCTTGGACTGTATAAAAAGAGATCCCAGAACTGGGAGCAGCGGAACTGAGAGCAGCAGGATTCAGAAGCAGACTTCAAGAAGACATTGAGGCATCAGACACAAAGGGAGAGCCAGCATCAAGAGAGACTGCAAAGAAGAGAGTGCTGAACAAGAGATAGTTTCAGAGATCAAGGAACTCAGAGTCAGCAGAGCTGCAGGAGAGAGAAATGTGTGGAGAGTTAAGAATTCATGAGTGACTTTTTATAGGAAGGCACTAGCAGCAGGGGTGGGGGGGTGAGGGGATGGGGGTGTGGGGGTGAGAAGCGACAGTATGGCTTGGCTCCTTGCTATAATACTTTGTTATAATTTCCTTCTTACTACATTGAGGTGGGCTTACTGGTTTTGGAATGTAATTACTACTGTATGGAATTGGTACTATTGTTCCTGCGATTGGATTTTCTCATGTCTAAATATATGTTATACTTCCTCTTCCTTCTACCTAGGGAATTTCTTATACTTCATGATTCTGAACCATTCAGACATGTCCATGGTCCTCTTTGAGGTCATGAATCTTGCCTTACTACTATACTAATGTACATCCTCTTTTTTTTTTTTTGGGAAAGACGATGTAAGACTTTCATTTAATATGATGTTCTGAAAGAACATAGAGGGACCCAGCTCCCCCTCATATAGTCCAATAAAGAATTCTTTAAAGGGCAATAGATTGAAAAATTTCTAATTAATCCAAAGAATAATAACAGTAAATTCTGTAAACCAGCCTAAGATTTCACCCTCCCCCCCAAAAAAAATAAAAAAAGAATTCTACAGGCACTGAAAAGGGATCCATCAGGAAAACTAGAATGAGCTCAGGTAAACAAGCCAGAAACCTGCCAACATTTTTTTTTAATGCAATTTATTTATTTAACATATTTGGTTTTCAGCATTGATTTTCACAACAGTTTGAATTACAAATTTTCTCTCCATTTCTGCCCTCCCCCCCCACTCCAAGATGGCGTATATTCTGGTTGCCCTGTTCCCCAGTCAGCCCTCCCCTCTATCACCCCCCTCCCCTCTCATCCCCTTTTCCCTTCCTTTCTTGTAGGGCAAGATAAATTTCTACGCCCCATTGCCTGTGTATCTTATTTTTTAGTTGCATACAAAAAGTTTTTTTGTTTTTGAACATCTGATTTTAAAACTTTGAGTTCCAAATTCCCTTCCCTCTTCCCTTCCCACCCACCCTCCCTAAGAAGTTGAGCAATTCAACCTAGGCCACACATGTATTATTATGTATAACCCTTCCACAATATTCATGTTGTGAAAGGCTAACTACATTTTGCTCCTTCCCAACCCATCCCGCTTTATTGAATTTTCTTCCTGCCAACATTTTAACCATAAACACTCTTAGCTTGTGCTGGTTTCCCTAGAGAGACTTCTCTTATAGCACTTATGGATTTTGGCTGTCTTTTTGTTTCATCCTAGGTTAGAATGAACTTGGTGCTAATTTTTTTTTTTTTGGAAAGGAAAAAAAGTAGATCTTTATTTCAATAATTCATTTCCTTTGCAAGCTGACATATTTTATTAAAAAAAATTCTGAGAAGGGGCCTTTAGACTTCACCAGATTGAAAAAGAGATCCATGACAAAAAAGGGGAACTCCTAAATTAGAGGATGAAAGCCCATTCCAACAATGAGATTCTATTTTGTGTGCAGCAAGAGGCAGAAGCCTGGGTAGGATGTCAGCCTTCTAAGTACTTTGACTTGCTGGATAGCTGATTATGCTTTAATCTTGCCAACCCCCCTCTCCTAGACAGACAAAGCCAACAGCAAGAAATGTTCCTTTAACACCCCACCCCACCCTGTGATCCCTAGGTGAAGAGTCTAAGAGTGCCATCTGCCCCACAGGAGAAAAGCCAGGGCTCGGTGGGATGAAAGCTCACATCCAGCACCGCAAGGTCCCAGTGCACCATGTGGCCTTCGAAAACTTTCTTTTTTTTTTTTTTTTAATATATTTTTTTTTCTTTATTTATTTTTAGTTTAGCACACACGGTTCTACATAGTTTTGAGTTCCAGTTTTTCTCCCCTCCCTCCCCCCCCCCTCCCCAAGACGGCATGAAGTCTCATATAACTGTCATGTATAACTTCGCGTTGAATTAATTTATGCTCTAGTCAAGTCGTGGAGAAGAATTTTGATCAATTGAATGAATCATGAGAAAGAAGAAACAGAACCAAAAAAAAAACCAAAAAAACAAAAAACAAAAAAAAAAAACCCCAAAAACAAAAACAAAAGAGAAGCAGAAAAGGCGAGCATGTAGTGTGCCTCAGTCTGTATTCAAACTTCCCAGTTCTTTCTCTGAATGAAGATAGCATTCTCCATCGTGAGTCCCCTGGAGTTGTCCTTGCCCCTTTAGGTTGCTGAGAGAAGCGTAGTATGTCAGGATTGGTCCTCATGGAATCCACATATCTGTGGCTGTGCACAACGTTCTCCTGGCTCTGCTCCGCTCACTCAGCATTATGTCGTGTAGGTTTTTCCAGGTTGTTATGAAGTCTGCATCATCCCCATTTCTTATGGCACAATAGTATTCCATCACCTTCATATACCACAGCTTGTTCAGCCATTCCCCAATTGATGGGCATCCCTTTGATTTCCAATTCTTGGCTACCACAAAGAGAGCTGCTATAAATATTCTTGTACATATGGGTCCTTTTCCCGCTTGCGTGATTTCTTTGGGATACAACCCTAGAAGTGGTATTACTGGGTCAAAGGGTATGAACATTTCTATAGCCCTTTGGGCATAGTTCCACACCGCCCTCCAAAACGGCTGGATCAGCTCACAACTCCACCAGCCATGCAACAATGTTCCAATTTCCCCACATCCTTTCCAGCATTTATCATTCTCCTGATTTGTTATTTTAGCCAATCTGACAGGAGAGATGTGGTATCTAAGAGTTGTTTTGATTTGCATTTCTCTAATCAGCAGCGATCCAGAGCATTTTTCCATATGCCTGTAGATAGCTTTAATTTCTTCCTCTGAAAACTGCCTGTTCATATCCTTTGACCATTTCTCAATTGGGGAATGGCTTGTATTCCTATATATTTGGCTTAGCTCCCTATATATTTTAGAGATGAGGCCTTTATCAGAGATACTAGTTGCAAAGATTTTCTCCCAATTTTCTGCTTCCCTCCTAATTCTTGTTGCATTGGCTTTTTTTGTACAAAAACATTTCAATTTGACATAATCAAAATTATCCATTTTGCATTTTGTAATGCTCTCTATCTCTTGTCGGGTCATGAATTCTTTACTTTTCCACAAATCTGATAAGTAAACTATTCCTTGCTTTCCCAAATTACTTAGAGTATCAACTTTTACTCCTAAATCATGAACCCATTTTGACTTTATTTTGGTATATGGTGTAAGATATTGGTCTATGCCCAGTTTTTTCCCTACCATTTTCCAATTTTCCCAACAGTTTTTGTGAAATAGTGAATTATTAGCCCAGAAACTGGCTTCTTTGGGTTTATCAAAGAGTAGATTGCTAAACTTGTTGATTTCACCTACTTGTGTACCTATCCTATTCCACTGATCCACACCCCTGTTTCTTAACCAGTACTAGGCAGTTTTGATGACTGCTGCTGTGTAGTACAGTTTAATATCTGGTGTGGCTAAACCACCATCTCTAGCATGTCTTTTCATTAATATCCTAGATACTCTAGACCTCTTGTTTTTCCAAATGAATATTGTTATTATTTTGTCCAGCTCAGTAAAAAAATTTTTTGGTAGTTCGATTGGTATGGCACTGAATAGATAGATTAATTTAGGTAGAATTGTCATTTTTATTATATTAGCTCGGCCTAACCATGAGCAACTGATATTTCTCCATTTATTTAGATCTGATTTTATTCGCGTGAAAAGTATTTCATAGTTATGTTCATATAGGCCCTGAGTTTGTCTTGGCAAATAGACTCCCAAATATTTTATAGTGCCTTCAGTAACTTTGAATGGAATTTCTCTTTCTATCTCTTGCTGTTGGGCTTTGTCAGTAATGTATAGGAATGCTGAGGATTTGTGTGGGTTTATTTTGTATCCTGCAACTTTGCTAAAGTTGTTTATTATTTCAAGTAGTTTTTTACTTGATTCTTTAGGATTCTCTAGATAAATCTTCATATCATCTGCAAAAAGTGATAATTTAGTTTCTTCTTTTCCTATTCTAATTCCTTCAATTTCTTTTTCTTCTCTTATTGCTACAGCTAATGTTTCTAGAACCAAATTGAATAATAGGGGTGATAATGGACATCCTTGTTTCACCCCTGATCTTATTGGGAATGCATCTAGTTTATCCCCATTACAAATAATGCTTGTTGATGGTTTTAGGTAGATGCTATTTATAATTTTGAGGAAGGTTCCCCTTATTCCTATGCTTTCTAGTGTTTTTAATAGGAATGGGTGTTGTACTTTGTCAAAGGCTTTTTCTGCGTCTATTGAGATGATCATATGGTTTCTGCTAGTTTTGTTGTTGATATGGTCAATTATGCTAATAGTTTTCCTAATATTGAACCAGCCTTGCATTCCTGGAATAAATCCTACCTGGTCATGGTGTATTATTCTCGTAATGAGTTGCTGCAATCTTTTTGCTAATATTTTATTTAAAATTTTTGCATCAATATTCATTAGAGAAATTGGTCTATAATTTTCTTTCTCTGTTTTAACTCTACCTGGTTTGGGTATTAGTACCATATTTGTGTCATAAAAAGAATTTGGTAGGATTCCTTCTTCACCTATTTTCCCAAATAGTCTACAAAGTATTGGAATTAGTTGTTCTTTAAATGTTTGATAGAATTCAGCTAAAAACTAATTGGAAACTAAATAATTTAATTCTAAAGAGTGAGTGGGCCAAAGATCAAATCAGAGAAACAATTAATAATTTCATTCAAGAGAATGACAATAATGAAACAACATACCAAAACTTATGGGATGCAGCAAAAGCAGTTCTTAGGGGAAGTTTTATATCTCTAAATGCCTACATGAATAAAATAGGGAAAGAGGAGATCAATGATCTGGGCATACAGCTGAAAAAGCTAGAAAAAGAGCAAATTCAAAACCCCCAATTAAATACCAAATTAGAAATACTGAAAATCAAAGGAGAGATTAATAAAATTGAAACCAAGAAAACTATTGAATTAATAAATAAAACAAAGAGCTGGTTTTATGAAAAAACCAATAAAATTGACAAACCTTTGGCCAATTTGATTAAAAAAAAGAAAGAAGAAAATCAAATTACCAGTATCAAAAATGAAAAGGATGAGGTCACCTCTAATGAAGAGGAAATCAAAACAATAATTAGGAATTATTTTGCCCAACTGTATGCCCATAAATTTGACAACCTTAGAGATATGGATGAATATCTACAAAAACATAAACTGCCCAGACTAACAGAGAAGGAAGTGAAATTTCTTAATGACCCCATATCAGAAAAAGAAATTGAGCAGGCCATCAACGAACTCCCTAGGAAAAAATCTCCAGGGCCAGATGGCTTCGAAAACTTTCACTGGCACCAACAGCGGGTTCTGTAAAAGGTCATTGTAGACCATGCCATGGTAGAAAATGACACTGCCATCATCAGATCCGGAGGCAAAGAGCGGGTACTTTGGATGGAAAGCAACAGCCCTGAGGACCTTCTTGTGGTGCCTTAGCACCTTGCAGGGCTTGGTTGAAAAGTCATGGTCAAACCAGATCAGTTTACTATCATATTTGCAACGTTGTCTCCTTGGGGATGTATAGCCAAGCTAGACACCCATTTGCAGTTAGGCATTAACTTCTTTGTGAGCTCCTGGTGAAGCAGGTGGTAGAGATGCAGGTTGCCCCGAGAAGCCACAAAAAGAAAGGTCGAGAGGGGTGGAAGACCACACGCTGCACCTGACCATGGCTTCCACAGAAGGGGCTTTGCCTGCACCTATGGCTCACCTAGTGCATTAACACCTGTGTGTGCTCAGCAGCTGCCACCACTGAAGCCAGGTAATCCCCACGTTCATGCCAGGCTACGTGCTTCACTGGCTTGTTATGATGGATTCGCAGCCTTAGGCCGTGTTCATGCTCTTCAGATGAAGCCTCCTGCCACTCCACAGGTTGCCCAGCAGGTTCTTCAGGGGACGAGAATACACTCAGCAGCTGGTCTGTGCTGCACATCACGGACAGGTCCTCCAGATCTGGATTCAGCAGCAGCCACAGCTACAAGACAGATGGCAGGGTTGGGACTCCAGGCGATGCTCTTCACCACTCCAGACATAGGAATCGTCTTCAGGCACCGACCGGTGTTCAGTTTCCACAGTTGTATGGAATGATCGTCTGAGCCTGAAGCTAGCCAAAAGCCATTGGGGAAAACACTGAGGCACGGTACCAAGTTACTGTGGCCATAGATTGGCCACCATAGATTGGGTAGTGGGAAACGGCTGCAGGTACCGGGGTTTGGGCAATTTGGGGATCAGATCTTCAGGGTCCACATTCACCCTCATCTTGCGCTGGCGAGGGCACAGGTAAAGGTCGAGGCAGCGTTCAAAGCGTTCGTGGATGAAGCATCCATACGCGGGCACTGCCCTGGGACACCAAAACTGCTGAGGCGAGAAGTTCAACTTCCTCTCACCGGGCTCTTGCTGCTCCCTGGCCAGTCGCTCCTCCTCACTGAATAAATACTCAGGTGGGGGTTGTATGATTCAGCATGGCCAGGCAGTGCCATTTTCGGGGAAGGCACATGCATTTTGTGGCACCCCAGATGGCATTGGGGTCTTCTTGGGCCCACAGGTCACAGTATTGGGGAGTGAGGTCCCTCGGCCGTTGTGGCTGAATCCAGCCCATTTTAATGGCATGAACCATCCGGGAGACCTTCTCCTTTTCGATGAGGGATGGGATGAAACTGCGTTTGTCAGCAGGATGGTTGGTCACTGGGTGGATCATCATGTTGCCACTGAAGAATCTATAGCTGGCTCATTGGGATCATAACTGGCATCTCCAAACTGGCCCTTCTGTAGCCTCTGTACCAGAGCAACCTGTTCATCGATCAACCTCACATCCTGCCCTGTCATCTTGTCCTGTACTGTCCCTCATCCATCTTATCCAGGAAGTGATCAAGTTCATCTCGGCTACGCAGGGGTTTATAGATTCTTTTCCCATCGAGGTCATAGCCAATGTGGGGAAAATCCTCATACCATTCCAGAGGGATATTCCTGACTGTGTTCTGGATGTCCTTCTAATCGGAGCTGTCCCCTGCATATTCGTCTTCTTTCTTTGGTTCTTGGCTTCGGGTACTAGCTTCCCTTGTGTTCTGCAAAGTGGCACCAACCTGGGACTTGTCCTGAGTCATCTTTGGGGTGCTCCTGGATGATCCATCTTCAATACTGCTGGTATCATCCTCACTACTGTCACTGCCAGAGTCCTCCAAACCTGAGAACACACTCTCTTCACTGTCGGATGGGTCACACTCACTGCCTGCTGCACTGTGGCTGGGGGCTGGACGGCTGAAGAGAGGCAGCTCCTCGCTGGACCCCACCTCCTGCTGCTCGGGATGCTGCTCCGCGGGCCTCTTCCCGTCCCTTGCTCAGGCCCCCGCTGGGTCTCCCGCCCCGTGCCCGGCCATGTTCCCACCATTCTTCGCACCGCTTCCTGGCTCTGGCGGCCGGAGACCTCATCTCTTCTCTCTTCCTTCCCCTTCCTGTCTAATTTAAAAAAAAAATTAAAATTAAAACAAAATTCTTGATCACTATTTGACCTAATGTATTTTTTAGGTCACTGTTGGAGTATATGTGGGAAAGCTTGGCTCCTCTATGACATTCCACAATGCCATTGTAACTGAAAGTCCATACTTAGTAATGCATATAAAGTATATTATCTTCGCAGCAGCCTCATTATAAACAGTTATCATTCTGACTGCTACATGTAATGGTCAAGTATCCCAAGAAATAATGCTTCTTGTTGCCTTCGAGGAATTGTCTTCCTCAAAGTCCTTTTTTTAGCCTCTCTAAGGAGTTCCTGTGCAGCCATTCTTCCATTTTGCTTCGACTTCTGCTTTTTTCTGGTTTTTATTTATAGGTCCAATGTCAAGACTGTCATAATTCAGCTTCTCTGCCAATGTGTCCACTTCTTGATCAGTGGATACAAATATTACTTTTTGTGTACCAGTGGCCAAGGTTAAAGGTGGTATAAAAGCTGTGTTATTCTTAGCACCCTTTAGCCCCATACTTACTACTCTACAAATACAAGTTTAAAAAACTGAGGGACACTTTTTATTTTGCTTTGTTTCATGGTTTGCCAGGGCCAAAAAAAAATATCCCTAGATATCTAGCTTACTGGTGTTGTCTTTTTTCATGGTTAATTAGGTCTTGGAAAAGAGATTACCTCTTACTGTAGCTTTATTCAATTTTTCTCCTGCATGTCAGAACCTGGTCAGAGCTTTTGACCTAGTGTTTGGGTACCCAGGTTGACCTCTACTCCAGAATATGGTATCAGGATAAGACTTTATAGAGTCTATGGGACGTTAAATATAAAAGAAGGATAAAAGTATACTAACTTGTCCTAGGACTCTTTTTAAAAATTAATTCCATTGAAAAAGATTATCAGAATAAGAATACTGATAACAATTCCTACTTACCTAGCCCTTTAATATTTCCCTCACCAAAATTTTTTTCATGTATTATTCCATTTGACACGCTTATAAAATCTCTAGATGACGCACTGTGGAAGTAAAATATTTTAAACAAAGGATAAAAAGCATTAGAATTCAAAAGGAATTCTACAGAATAGTATTGGGAACCACCTAAAATTAGGTGAAATTTTGGATAAATTTATTCTTGTGTTTTATCTTTTTTTTAAAAAGCAAATTCCAAAGTACAAAATGGAGGACATATTGAAAGATAGTTTGAGAAAGATCTAAGGATTTTCATAGCATGAAGCTTAGTAAATATTGTGAAATTATGCCCCCAAAGTTAATGTAAACCTAGGATGAAGAGAGACATAGAATTCAAAATGAAGGAGATGATACTTCCATTGTTCTGTGTCTTTCTCAGGCAATTTATGAAGATTGTGTGTGTGTATATGTGTATGTGTGTGTGTGTGTGTGTGTGTGTGTGTGTGTGTGTGTTTCTGGTTAAACATTTTCATGGGAGGGAAACCAGAGTGATAAAGGTACCGGAGACCTTGAAGATCAGTTGTAACTGAATATTTAGATAGGAGAAGAAAGGAGGAACATAATAGCATTCTCTTTTGAAGAATGAAATTTTGATTAAGGATTCTGAGAGGTAAAGATTGGGAGGCAGTAAACTCCAAATATGGAGAATCACCTGTGCAAATACACAAAAGTAGAAGATGAAGTTTGTACCTGGAGAGCATCTATCAGATCCTTTTGGTTTCAAAGTAGAGTTAATTAAGGGAATTTCATGTATGAAATTAGAATAAAAAGCTAGGTAGGTGTAAGATTATGGAGGGATTTCAATTATCTGTCTATCTATCTATCTATCTATCTATCTATCTGTCTGTCTGTCTGTCTCTGTCAACCTAAATTAAAGAGCAGACCACCAATATAACAACAACTGTGAACTTTAGTTAAGGCAAGGGAATTTCAGCTCAGGGTGCCATGCAGCAACAAGTGCAGAGGTGCCCCAGGAGGGGATTGGTCACAGCATGCTCATAAAATACCAGGGAAGTGGGAGAGGGATACAATACTTGGAATGGCCCAATCACAGGTGCTAAGGGGTTGGGACCTTCTAAGATTTTACAAGGTAAGTTGTTTTGTGTAACAACTGAAAGTCCTTAGAAAAGGCATAGAAATCTCTGGAGGGAGAGGAAAGTTGAATATTTCCAAATAGCCAGAGTGTAGGGGAAGGTGGCAACATCAGGTTAGCCTCAGGCAATTCATGGGTCTGTGAACCAGGGCAAGGTCAGCTTCAGTCAGCTCATGGTAAGGTCAGCAGCACTTATCTTATAATCAGCTGCATTCAACACTCCAATTTTGTGACTTCCTTACAGTGTGTCTTTGTTGTATGTGGTTCCTGAAATCAGGGTGCCTTGAAGTGCAAGGTTTAGTTCTATCCGTTTTATCCTTACACCTCTATCTATTATACCAATATAACCTCTTATGTAACTTCAAAGGTTCTAAAAAAGTCTCATAAATATGCTGAACAATATCTGGCATAGAAATAGAGAATAAAGCTCTCCCGAGAAAGTCCCCAGCAAAATGGTTTTAAAGTGGACCAATGCATTAATATTTTGTTTGTTTGCAGTTTTTTTCAAACCATAATATGTTCTTGCACTAAGCTTTATGAATTTTCCAGAAGATTTTTTAAAAAAAATTCTTCTTATGATCTAAAATTTAATTATTTTAAAGTAGCACTTATTGTATTTCTTTTTCAAATGAAGATCCCCAGAGTCTACATATAGTCTATTCCTTTGCTATTGACATTACGTAAACTATGCCAAATATAAATTAAACGTTAATTTTTAAACCTAACTTTTAAAACCCTCAAACTAATTTTTATGTGGCACTATTAAGACTAAGAGCTATCAAAAAAAATCACTGCTGTTTCTACCTTGTCACCATTTGTTGCCCATTTTCCTCTCAGAATTATTCTTAAATGTTTACATACAACTATTGCAATAAACCAGTCACAAAATATGATTAATGCCCCCAGATTCTGTTTTTAAACTTTAATTACATAATAATGGGCTTATTATTACAATGCAACAATTTTTCCATATAACTTTATCATCTTGCAAGGGTAATCCAATAAAGTGCATCATTTACTGTTACAGCCTAGCCAGCTTTTATCTCTATAAAAAACAAACAAAATAAATGAATGTTTTGCTTTGTTTTTCTTCCTTTTCTATTATTCAGTAGCTAGTAGAGTAAGAATAGAAAATCCATGTTGCAATCCTACTGTTTATTTTCATTGCATCCCAACTTCCAGACAAGTTATCATTTATCAGACATTTGCCATTTTATGATATAAAAAAGAGAGTGACTCACTTATCCAACACTAAAATTATCAGAATGTTTCCAAACAGCTTCTGGTAAAAGTTAAAACCATTTAATTTAATATGTTTTAGATTGCAGAAAGGCATTTTAGGCTTAAGAAAGCCCAACACTGGCATGTCTCTATCACTACCTTTGAAATGATAGTTGTATGTCTAACTAAAGGCCACCTACATAGATGGATAACAGAGAGAGACTTTGGGAAAGGTAAATTATCTACATTAAAACCACCCACAGTGGATACAATTTTCACCTATAACATCACAGAGACCTACTAACAGAAAGAGGTTGTTTTTTTTAATTTTTTTTTTCTGACACAGAGGGAGGGAATTAACTGGCCCAGAATTGAAAAGAATGTTTCTACAAAGATGACACAGAGGGAAATACAGCAGGATGAAGAAAACAGCTCCTTGCTGTTTCTTTGGTTCCCTCAAGCAAAAGTTTCAATTTGTTTTTATGCTAATTGAGAAGACGTATAGACAATCAACCAGTGATGTTCTTGTTCTGATTATTCCTAACTGCAAAAGGAAGAGAAAGATTGAAAAATAATATTTCCTTCCCTAAAAAATACAGTTTTGTTCAGCTTTCAAAACACCTGATAAAACCAGATGTCTTATTAAAAAATTGTCAGTTTTTAACATTACTACTGCAAAAATGCATAGATAATATATTGTACATATATGCATGTATATATTATGCACACATGTAGAAACACAAACATTCACACATGTTATTATAATAGTTTCTTTTTCTAAGTACAAAGAAAAGATTTTAATATATTGTAGAATTAAAATAATAATCCCAGGATAAAGGCATTTGACATACCATACACATAATTTCTCATCCTAGTTAGTGGCATCTTGACAAAGTGTAATGGAATAATACACTAGTCCATTATGATTTTCTCTGCACATGCTACTTCTCATGGCTACCATAGCTTAGCTATGGAATATGCATTCTCTTTTTAGTATCAATGTCATCTTTAAGAGATGCTAAAAATAGGTTGAAAATTAGCTATAACTCTTTTTCATTTTGTGTTTATGATCACTTTAATTGTCTATGTCTGCCTGATAAAATTTTACTTTATTATACTTATGCTTATTTGTGCTTATATTCCTCCAGCAAGGAATTTAAATATTTCCTTCATTCAAGTAACTCTATTAATTTTAGAGTGCCTAGAGTCCAAATAAACTCCAACAAGGAGGTTGTTATAGAAGAAATTGCACATCTGGCTATAGCATGAAGTCTAGAATTGTATTTAAATGACAGCAGAGCAATTTATACAGTAGGTAGTGATAGGGGTCTGGATTTGGTTAAATGTTGTCAGGTATTCAATGATACCTTTTTTTCGAATTTTACTTTTGAATTGGATTTCTGTAGATTTCAACTTGACTGCTATTGGCTGAAATTGTTTTCGAATTGTATAGAAGAATCCTAATACAGGCACTTCAACACACAATGAACATAATGAGGTTGGGAGGAAGGGAAATCCCTCCCCCCCCAATTTTTAAAACCAATCTCTTTAAGAGTATTCAACCTGATCCTCATTTTATGTATAATTATAGTTTTGGTTAAATTATTGTATTCTGGTGGTAATAGATTTATATATATCTCTAATGTTGGCAAAGGGTGTGACAACTTATTTGATTCTCTCAACAACCTTGTGATGTATGTAATATTGAGTCCACCTTAAGGATGAGGAAACTGAATCCAAGGGTTATGGCAAAGGTCACAGAGCAAGTAAATTTTGGAGGCAGCTTAAATGTTTGAAGCAGCTTGAACTCAATTCCTCCTGATTACAAGACAAACATTCTATCCACTTTACCAACTAGCTACTGGCAGTAGACATATAACAATTTGATTTGTCAACTCTAACTGATGTAAAAGAGGTATTATTATTATTATGATGATGATGATTATTATTATTGTTGTTGTTGTTGTTATAGTATTAAAAATTTACTGTGATTTGACCAAGCCTGAGTGATGTATATATTTAGGTCACTCCAATAAAATCTTATTCCATGTCTAGTTCCTAGGTTGGAGATGACTGTATTTTTAAAATGAGTTGGTCATACCATAGTCATAAAGTTATATGAACAATTTGTGTCTGACCTGTGATAGAGCCTTCTGAGCTCATATTGGTCTGATCAGTCACAGTCAGACACACTGTACCCCAATATAGTCATGTCACTTTGGTCCTTGTTGAGAATGAAGAACAACAGCTTACTAACCAGTCCTAAAATCAATGACAAACATCGTTGTATGGGGCACTTGAACATCTCACCTAGCAGTGTCTGTGATGAACATAAAGGAGAGAAAGACAATAATAATAATAATAATAATAATAGCAATAATGAATAATGATAATAATAATAACACCAAAAAGGTAATTGTTGCTTTTGCCAAAAGCATCTGCTATAAAGAATGAATAATTGGAGAAATACTATTGAATTTTGTAGGTTCATCTAATGTCACATTAGGAAAATTTTAACTAATTTCGTATTATTTTTCATACCAAATTATCTCCATTAAGGCTATACAATTTTTTTCTATTTTAAAAATTCAAAACTTGACAAAATTGACTAAAAATTAACAAGAAATAACTTCCATTTACTTAGTAGAATAGAGATTATCTATAAACTGTGGATCTATATTGCTATAGATTGCTTTTCAAGTGTATGGGTATATGATTAATTCAACATGTAACTTTCAAAGCTATTCTTTGTGGATGAAGTTTTTCTTTTCTTCTATGCATTTCAAAACCATGCTTCAGAGAACCTCTCTCCATATCTTCCTTCTTTCCTTGCTTCCTTCCTTCCTTCCTTCCTTCCTTCCTTCCTTCCTTCCTTCCTTCCTTCCTTCCTTCCTTCCTTCCTTCCTTCCTTCCTTCCTTCCTTCCTTCTTCCCCCCCCCCTCCCCTCACCATATCTACCCCCCCATTGGAAACTCTACACTTAAATAAAAGAGGATTTTTTTAAATTTCAAATCATTAAAAAGGAGGTATTTGGGAGGGAGCACTTTAAAATTTAACACATTTTGTCATCTTTAGTCTATTATCTACTGATTGATATTTAAGATATCACTTTCTCTTCAGATTAGGTAGAGTTATGAAATGTCAGATTGTCTCTGCTAAGTCTTTCTAATAGAAGTCCTAATTAGTATTTATTTATGACAAGATGAGTGATCTAGGTCTTGCTAAATATAAAATGTTAGGTGCATTTAAAAATTTTACCTAGTTACGTATTGTGTATATTTAGTTTAGAGTTCAGATGAGGAAGAAATATGCAACACAATATGTGTATGTATATATACATATATATGCACATATACATACATATGCATATATGTATGCATATATGCACAAATATTTTCATGCATATATGCATATGCACACATATATACAATATGATATGTGGATGTATACACATATACATATATACACAATACATGCATTTATATATGTATATACACATGTGTGTATGTAGGTATACATGTTTGTACACACATACTCATACATGCACATGCATGTATGCACATACACATACATATATGCTATGTATACACATATACATGTATACACACTATATGTATGTATCTAAGTATATATATATCTGTGTATGTATACTTATGTATACACCCCTGTATATATGTATTTATGTATATATGCATACACATATATGCACACACATGCACACACATATAGATATAGATATATAGATATTTCAGAGGTAAGTCCTATTATTATTCCCATTTTACAGTTGAGGGAACTTAAGCAGAGGTAGACTGTCTAGGGCCACATAGCTAATAAATGTTTGACTTTGAATTTGAATCCAGGTCTTCTTCACTCCAGTCCCAGCACTGTAACCACTGGTATACCTACCTGAGATAATTTACATGAAGCACTGTGCAAACACATAAAAAAATGCTGGTCTGGAAAGTGCACATAGACAGATGGCCAAGTATGAGAAAATATTTAATTACGTGTGTGTGTGTGTGTGTGTGTGTGTGAGTGTGTGTGTGTGTGTGTGTGTTTATTACCTCTCCCTCCTCAAACCTACCTGCCCCCAATGGAAAGATGTATAATTATTGCTGTCCCAAAAGCATACAGAGGAAGATAATCTAATATGTATATGAGGCTGTTTCACATTTTCATCATTCTGTTCATTTTGTTACTAAATGATGAATGGTGTTGCACTGCAACAGCTTGGATTTAACTGAAATGAGAATAGAAAAAATATCAAGGGGAATCAACCACAACCAAGAGAATATCAAAAACTGACCTATATGTCTTAAAAAAATCTAAACTTAACAAGCTCTAAATAGCATGAGGATTTCCATATGCAAAGCAATACATAAAAAGTAAACTGCACAGGCAGACATAAATCTGCACCATGGTATGCAAAAGGGGCACCAGCCAAAAGTTCTAGTCCATTTGAATATGTACAGAATGCTCAGTTAATGCAATTCTCATATTGATTTTAGAATATGGACAGAAATTCTGCAATGGATTGTGGTTTGTTAATTAAATGGCAAGCCCACATCACCTCCTGACTAGACTATTGCAGTAGTCTGCTAGTTGACCTCCTTGTCACACCTCAAGACAATCCATACTCTACTCAGTCGTCAAACAGATTTTCTTAAAGCTCAAGTCTGACCGTGTCATCCCCTTATTCAAAAGGAGTTATTCTCAGTTGACTGCAGGAACAAATATAATATCTGTTTGGCTTTAAAGCTTTCTATAGCCTGGCCCCTTTCAACTTTTCTAGTCTTCTATACATTATACCCCCAAATGAACTCTGAGATTCTACAGTAGTAAACTTCCTGCTCTTCTTCACACAACATACCCTGCCTCCCAACTCTGGGAATTTTCTCTACTTGTCCCCCATACCTGGAACTCTCTTCTCCTAATTTCCACCACTTGGCTTCCTTGGTGGTTCAAATTAACAGTATTAGAAAGAGCTATCCCCAACCCCTTTAGGTTGCCTTTGGACCCATGAACATAAAATGTGGTTGCCTTTACTCTAGAAGAAAGAGTACAGACACTAGTTACATATGGTTTGCTTTTTCCTCCAACTATGCAATGAAATCAATGTTATTTTGAAAACTTTCCTGCTTATCTGTTTCCCACCGACTTTCTTCCTCTTCCGTGAATTTTTAAAAATGCGTCAGACCTTCTTTTCTTAATTTCATCCTTTCTTTTTCCCTTTTGTTAATATTATGAAGTAACTTCTTCCCCACAACAGTTAAAAGAAATTAAAATAAAACACCTCTTTGTCGAGTATGCTTAATAAAAAAAAATAAATGCACATGATGGCTATGTTAAAAAAATGTTTTATCTGCTTCTTAAGTCATAGCATAACTATCAAGAGAAACATGGATAACATGCTCATCCTCTAGAATCATGGTGGTTATTCCATTGATTAGAATTCTGAAGTTCTTAGTTAACTTTTTAACGATGCTGTTAATGCATAAACTGTTTTCAGAAATTCGTTTTCTTCATTCTGAATTAGCTCATACTAGTCTTTCCAGGTTTGTCAGAAACTGTCTTTTTTTTATCATTTCTTATGACACAATACTATTCCATTACAGCCATACATCATGATTTATCCAACTAATCCCCAATTTATGGATGTCTGCTTAGTTTTAAGTTCTTTGGAACTACAAAAAGAGATGCTAGATATATATATATATATATACACACACACACACACACACACACACACACAGACACACACACACACACACACACACACATATACACATATACACATACACACACACACACACACACACATATATATACACACACACACACACACACACACACACACACACACACATATTCCTGTATATATGTTGTTCTTTTTAAAAACTCTTTGGGCTATAGCTCTAGTCATGGTATTACCAGATCAAAGTTCATTAGATTTTGCGATATATTTCCAAATATATCTGAAACTTCCAGAAAAGTTGTACTAATATACAGCCTGGACTCTAACAATATTTTTCTGCTTCTCTCTTCTAATAGCCTCTAGGAATTGTCACTTTTATTTTTTGTCATATTTATCAATCTGGTGAATGCAAGGTCAAACTTCAGCATTGTTTTCATTTCCATGTTTTTAATTACTAGTGATTTGGTAGCTTTCTTAATATGGCTATTGATAATTTTTTTTTCTTTGAGAACTGTCTATTCATATTCTTTGACAAATCATCTATTTGGCAGTGATTAACATTTTTATATATTAGGATCAGATTATTTTACTTTATATCTTAGATACTGAACCTTTTTCAAATAAATATTCCTCAAATTTTTTGTTTGTGCAAAAATAGTTTTAATTATATTAACTAACTATGAATCTAATTCAATCTGGCCATGGTGTATGACCTTTTTTATACGTTCCTTTATCCACTTTTCTAAGGCTATATTTTTGTATATTTTGCATCTACAATCGCTAGTGATATTAGTTTATAGTTCTTGTATAAAATCTAACTTCTTTTTATGTTTTTCCCTCTTTGAGAGTTCATTTGCAGGTTGTGGTTGATAATAGCAAATGTAGCAGATAGGTACAGAAGGATGAAGAATGAAAAAAATCATTAGATTGACATTTAAGAGATAATTGATACATTTAGAGATTGTAATTTCAATTGAGCAATGTGGTCAGAAGGTAGCTTGCAAAGGGTGGAAAAGTGAGAGTTTATTATTTCAGGGGTGCACAGATGGCATGGATGATGGGAGAACATTTTGTCTTGAACATCTGAGTTTAAGTTCTACCTCTGACACATGCTAGTTGTTTAACTGTGGGCTCTCTACTTCTTAGGGCCAGTGTTGATTGTTTTGATAGAAATGTTTTTACTAGTGAAATTATTGGGCCATTCCAAAAAGAAAAGAAAATGTAAGGAATTTTATTGTATGTGTGGCAATTTTATTTCTATTGCCACCATGCCCAGTGCCTTCTAACTTACTTTCTCTGTGAGCTTGGACCATTCAAAGGTATTGAGCCTTTCTGGGACTTAATTTCCTAATTTCTAAAATGGAAGGGGAGAGTGGAACTAGATGAGTGATTTCAAACTCAAATAGAAGTAAGGGTAAACCATAAAAAGGATCTCTATGGGCATTTTATTGATTTAGAAAACCGCATATTAAGCTTGTCTATTTTATTATGTTTTATTTATTTTGTTAAATATTACTCAATTACATTTTAATCTAGTTTTGGCTGCTCTCAGGTCTGCTGATGGCTATGCTAGGCAGCATGTATTCTAAACTAGATGACCTTTATGATGTCTGCCGTCTTTAGACCTTTTGTATTGAGAATTCTCTTGCAGAAACTTTTCATAATGAGTAGGAATGAGGCTTCTAACCCTCCTGTGAGTCTTTGGATTCTTGATTTTTTTTTACTCAATTATACTTTCCTTTGTATTTTTCACTTTCTCCACTTATCTCCTATTTATTTGCATTAAAGCAATGGAGTATTAACCATGTGTTAAACTGGATCATTTTGGATATATTCATCATGGAATCTCAGGCAAGATAACTAAGAAATTTATGAAATGTTGGTCCTTGTTGCCTTTGAGTATATTAAAATATATTTTCTCAACTCTTTTATTTCCTTCTCTAAGACAAATCTATGAGTTATCCTTCCATTTAGCTGCAACTTCTTTAAATTTTAAAGTTTTAATTACAAGAAATAAAGTCAATATTAACATATTTCTGTTGCTGTAGAAGTTTAACAACCTAATGGCCATTGAACAAAGACTAAAAATGCCATTTTTGTGGATAATCTCAAAATTTCTTAGAATCCACTGCTCTCTTATTATCCATTCAACTACTATCACTGAGAAAGCAGAACGGGGAGCATATGCCTAAGAGTCTCTCTGTCTCTGTCTCTCTCAGTCTCTGTCTCACCCCCTCTCTCCCTCCCTCTCCATAGACATGTATATATGTATATTTATATATATATATATATATATACACACACACACATATACATATATATACACACACATATATACATATATATATGTATGCATTTATGTATGTACACACACACACATATATGCATATATATGTATATAAATGAATATGTTTTTTTTCCCCTTGATCCTACACTTTATTGGCAAAGGGGCTAATAGTTCATGTTGTTTTTGTAGCTTTCCACACTTAGATGGGTAGACTGAAGACTCATGGAAAGGAGACAAGCCAGATAGGAGAGGAAGTTTTTCTGTTTTTTTTTGTTTGTTTTTCAGGTGTGTGTGCGTGTGTGTGTGTGTGTGTGTGTGTGTGTGTGTGTGTATGTGTGTATGTGTGTGTGAAGTCAGGAGCTTTGGAGCTCCCAGAAGAGTAGGGGAGCCTGGAGCTGCAGATTCATCTCAGCACCAGTGGCTTCCTGAATGAAAGTGAATGGCATTGCTACCTCAAAATGAATATCATCAAGAGCAGTTGGAACCTTGTCTAGCTCAGTGACCAACTTAAAGGATGATTTTCCGGGGAAGAATATTTTGATTTCCCTGACTGTCATAACCACTGAGGCCTGGGGGAATTAATCCTTCATTTATTTCTACTTCCCCTTCCTTAGCCATCTAGAACTGGCATTACTTACCCTTAAATCTTAATTATTTGCTGTTTGCATTTTTATAATGAGTTTTCTCTCCAGATAATGATAAGCTGATTTTCATTTCATTCTGAGTGTAGTGTAGACAGAGAAAAAGATAGAGGAGAAAGAGAGAGAGAGAGAGAGAGAGAGAGAGAGAGAGAGAGAGAGAGAGAGAGAGAGAGAGAGAGAGAGAGACAGAGACAGAGAGAGAGACAGAGACAGAGAGACAGAGATAGGAGACAGAGACAGAGAGGCAGAGAGAGGAGACAGACACAGAGAGACAGAGAGACAGAGGCAGACACAGACAGACAGACAGAAACAACAAGAGATAGTGAGACAGAAAGAAGTAGAGAACATTTAAAGTAGATTAACAAACACATGGCCACTTGGGGAAATTTTCCAATCCCAATAGCAACATTCATATACATCAAAAATGACTTCTATAAACCAAAGATTTAAGACTTAACACAATAATCCCAGGGCACAGGCATATAAGCATTTTTGCAAATAGGCTGGAATCAGATGACTTTGACCTTTCCTGGCACTGGCTGGTCCTCTGCCCCGCAAAAGGGCCCCAGTGCTGGTACCAATAGAGAGCTCAAGCCTCAGGCATGAGATGGAGTCAGAGGGAGAAGAGAAAAATGCTAATAGGGTGTTTTATTTCCCACAGAAGAGAGCAGAGCTGAATTAGAGAGCAGATAGTCTATTTTTATTGTCTCTACACCAGTGTCACAACTTTCATAAACGTGGATCTCATTCAATGAGATGCCTTCTTGCTGGAATCTGTGTAGCCTGTTCCTTAGGTCCCTTGGAAGCTTGGAGGCACAATTGCACCTTTGGTATTTCAAGTTCTATCACAGCTCTGGAGATTTTGTGAGTGGTGGGAACAATGTGAGAAACATTTGTGTAGCATTATTATTCACTTCCTCCTTCCAAATAGCTGAAACATAAGGATGTATCAAAGTCTGATACTACATCGGTAATCAAGTACTGAACTATTTCCAGAATGTGGGGGCTAGATGGAGGAGGTGGACAATAAAATCAAATATTTGTGATATATCCCAGTACTCCTGGGCAGGACAAAGGAGGAGCTGGCTTGAGTTCTCTTGCTAAAGGTTCATCTCCAGAGCTGCTGCTAACAGAGGAGCCTTGTTTTCCTTTGCAAGCATATTTTAGTATTTGGAATCTCACTGTTCTAGAATATTTTAACAGGAAGGTCCCTTCATTTTTAACCTCTTAGAATATATTTTTTCAAAAAATAGTTTTTTATTGATTTTTTTTCCATTGACCACATTTCTCCCATATCCTTTCCCCCAGCACTTCCCTTATTGTTATGGTAATTAGGGAGGGACTTTTTTGGTTTTCTTTTTTAGACTGCTAAGGTAATCAAGCACCTTCGATGAGTCTTGACTTTCAAATGTAATGGCAAGCAAAGTGGACTTTTTGTTGTCTTTTGTTTCTTTGATTGAATCAAGAGTCTTTGACCTGCTTAAGAAACAAGAAAGCCTAGTTCACATAGGTTTAAGTAGGATGGTTGTGATGCCCTTTGACCCTGAAGAAATGTATACAAACTCGGAGGTTAGCCCTTTACCTTTGGGGGCACACTCATTGGAAGGGTGTTAGTGATTTGGCCAGAGGAGACTCTGGTTAGCTATTGGAGCTTCCCCCGCTGCCCTGCTTTGAAAACCCAGATCTTGGTGCTTCTCTCTTGTAACTATATATATTGCTACGGACAGATAGAAGCCTGTCTAATGATTTGTGTTTGTTCTGTTTATATGATGTATGCTTGTAGTTTCTGTTTGTATTTGCTCTAAAGTTCAGGGTGTTGGCTTCTCCCCTGAACTAAGTGAATGATACATGCATATTTAATTAAAGGGAGATTATAAACCCCTTAAAATTGCTTTCCTCAGAGAAGCAGATCTAAGAAACTGCTAGCTGCCCTCCTGTGTGCTGGTGTCGTTGGTCCTTCACCCCCACAACGGCTGCTAGCAACATTGTTGTCACACTTATGAAATCCTTTTTGTATATGCCATCCTTAATACAAAAAAAAATTTCTTTATTTGAAAGAAAAGAGAGAAACACTAGTAAACCAATAAATACATTGAAAAAATATGACATTACATATAATTTTCTCTATCTGTGGACCCTACCACTGTAAAGGGAGAGTATCTTCTCATACTTCTAGAAGAAACATTATTATCAGTTCTCAATTCACTTTAATGTATTTTTAAGTTGGTTAAATCAGTGGTTGCTTAACAAAGAAGCAAAATTGAAACAAAAGAAACGACACAGTTTCTGCATAAAGAAGCTAACAGCCCTGTGTTTCTTATAAAGGATATATACTGATACAGAGATAGGCACAGTTTTACGCAGAAAAAGCAAAAGAAAATATACAAATGATAAACATTTCTGACAATAACGCAAATAAAGGGGAAAAAGTTTATTTCACCATTACATGGCTCATAAGGAATATTGACAATTTAAATCTGGTGCCACTAACCTAGTATAATTCTCTTCCTCTTGGCTATCTTTGGCCATCTGGCCTAGTTTTCTGTAGTTTATCATTTCAACTGTTACATAGGGAAAAAAAAAATTAAACACCTGGTGGGTGAAAAAGATTTTTCTTTCATGCTTTTAAAAATATAGCTTTGTTTACTTCTAAACAATAAGAAGAAAAGTCCTGTAAGTTAAAAAAAATAGTCTTCTTATCCAAAGATAATTTTACAATAAAGCAAAATAATAACAGATATTTTAACTGAATGTAATAGAACAGTAACTACACTTTTTCCCCCATTACAGTCACACCTGCTTAGAGATGAAATTGTATTACTTTATGCTACATTAAAATAGCATTTCTGCAGGAATGCATTATGTTTCTGAAAGGTAACTG
This sequence comes from Trichosurus vulpecula, assembly GCF_011100635.1. Lineage (NCBI taxonomy): Eukaryota > Metazoa > Chordata > Mammalia > Diprotodontia > Phalangeridae > Trichosurus > Trichosurus vulpecula. The sequence continues at coordinate 326,018,270 of NC_050573.1, read as the reverse complement.
TGAATGCCTTTGTGCACTCAGCAATATTTTGCATTCTGCAGTGAACATTCATGTTAGTGTCAATTAACCCATAATTTGGTTTCAGAGTCAGAGAAAGGAGAGGGAATGTCAGCTAGGACACCAGGTATATGTGTCTGCCTTTTCTAAAGCAGAGTGCTAAAGTTTTTTTTTTCTTTCTAATATCCTGAGCAACTTCCAAAGGCAGGCAGATGGAACTTCAATTTAATGCTCGAGCTGGAAACTACCTCCTACAAGTCTAGTATCAAACCAATATAAATATGAATTCTGAAGAAGCATCCGTGTTTTGATGAAACAAAACCTGTCTTTTCTCCATTACACATTTAAAGAGAAGGCATCTATCTTTACAAATCATATCCTCACTGTCTATCTTCTATTTTAGGAGTGGCATGTAGCCATTATTATTTTTTTTTGTTAATATTGCTCCAATCTGGAGCTCTATGTATAATATAGCAACTTTTAATAATGGAATCATGGGTACTTTAGGAAATCTTTTCACACTGGTGAATATGATCACAGAAAATAACTGTGAATGTTTTCACAACCTCAAGTTCTGAAGTATTGATAAATCTTTTATCTTTTTTTTTAAGAGAATACTAACATCTGTAAAAGATATTGAACTATAGGAAGCGAAGATGGTGGAGTAAACAGTAAGTCTCTTACACACTCCCTTATTGATCTTGGAAAAACCAGAGAATAGTGCCCAAGAACAATCCTGGAATAGTGGAGCCAGCAGAAAGATGGGGTACAGTGGTCTTTTAGCTTGGGAGGTTAGAGGGATTAATGGGAAAGGCCCCTCTTGCTATGGTTGAAGGAGACTAGTACAGGACAGGAGGTGTCCCAGCAAGGCAGCAAGAAGCCTCACCTCAGCAAATCAGGGGGAGATCCTGAGCCCAAGGGTGGTGGAGAAGGCAAGCACCAACACCAGATACACAACAACCACTACCAGCAGCTCCAGCTCAGCACCAGGTAATCTACCAGACTGCTACAACACCCAGCATCCAACACTTGAAGCCCCAGCATGGAAAACCAATAACCAGGCCCTTAGCCCCCAGAACAAGAAGTTTGGGACAGTGCCCCCTGGACTCCAGAAGCAGAGATCAAATTTAAAAGCCAGAAAAAAGGCAAACAACATGAGCAAGAAGAATCAAAGAAAAACAATGACCATAGAGAAATATCTTGGTGACAGGAAAGATCAAAACACAAATCAAGGAGAATACAATGTGGTCAACACACCCACATCCAAAATCTCAAAGTGAAATATGAACTGGTCTCAATCTCCAAAAGCTTTCTTGGAAGAGCTCAAGAAAGATTTTAAAAGTCAAATAAGAGAAGTAGAAGAAAAAATTAAAAATACAATTGACACAATGTAAAAAAGTAAACCTAAGAAAATAACTTCTTAAAAGTAGAATTGACCAAATGGAAAAGGAGGTACAAAAGCTAACTGGAGAAACTATTAGTTAAAAATTAGAATTGGGCAAGTAGAAGCTAATGACTCTATGAGACATAAAGAATCAGTCAAAAATATTGTAAGAATGAAAAAAAATAGAAGAAAATGTAAAATACCTCATTGGAAAAACAACTTACCTAGATCCAGGAGAGATAATTTAACAATTATTGGTCTACCTGAGAACCATGATGAAAAAAAGAGCCTGGACAGCATCTTTCTAAAAATCAAGGAAAACTGCCCTGAGGTCCTAGAACCAGAGGGTAAAATAGTCATTGAAAGAATCCACCAATCACCTCCTGAAAGAGATACCAAATTGAAAATGCCAAGGATTACTGCAGCCAAATTTCAGAATTATCAGATCAAGGAGAAAACACTGCAAGCAGCCAGAAAGAAACAATTCAAATATTGTGGTACCACAGTTAGGATTATGCAGGACCTTGCAGCTTCTACATTAAAAGATCAGAGGGCTTGGAATATGATATTTCATAAGGTAAAGGAGCTTGGGTTACAACCAAAGATCAACTATCCATTGAAATTGAGCATAATCTTTGAGGGGAGGATATGGATATTCAATGAAATAGGGGACTTCCAAACTTTCCTGATGAAAAGACCAGAGCTCATAGAAAATTTGATCTTTCAAACACCAGATGAAATAGAGGCATAGAAAGGTAAACAGGAAAGGGAAAAACAAAACAAAACATGTTATTCAATAAGGACTAACTATTTACATCCCTACATGGGAAGATGTTATGTTAATGAAAATGGGAAGATCTTTCCCATCTATTAATAGGACCATGTGACCTGCTTTAGTCACATGGAAGTCTGAATCACATGAGTCTGTAGTGGGAAGAGTTTCCTGAACAGGTGAAGCAGGAAAGGGTGGAGCAGGAAGTTATAGTGTTAGAGCGGGGAGAGAAACTGTGGGTGTTGCAGCTTGGAGGGAGAGAGAGAGAGAGAGAGAGAGAGAGAGAGAGAGAGCGAGCGTGCAGGCAGCAGCAGCTAGAATTAGTGAGAGAGGGAGTGATTTTGCTTAAGGGAGTCTGCTTGTGGGAAGGTTGACAAAGGGAAGGCTTGGGGATGGCGGTGCCCCCTGCATTCATAATGTGTGTAGATTTTTTTGCTGCTATGATGGATTTGGCTTTCTGGTGTTTGAATAAATGTTTTGGTTTTGTCTGCAATGGAGAGAGTCTGTTATATCTTGTAATTCAAACCTGGATATTTACCTGCATATTCATAGCAGCCACTATGGGTATCACTTTGGCAATATAGAAGATGATACATACAGTTCTTGAGAACTGTAACTTTATTACATCATATAGAAGGAAAATACAGAGAAAGAGGGGATGGGTTTAAGTTAATTTTGATGTGATGATAAAAAAACCTAATTAAATTCTGAAAAAAGATTATAATGGGAGAAAAGGAGGAGGCAGAAAAGGGTAAATTACATAACATGAAGAGGCGCAAAGACATACTACAATAGAAGGAAAGAAGGGAGGGTGATGAGCATTGTTTAAATATACTCTTATTAGATTTGGCTAAGGAAGGGAATGACATACTCAGTTAGGTATAGAAATCTAAATTGCCCTGTAGGCAGTTGGAAGGGAAAGGGCAAAGAAAAAGGAGAATCCTGGAGAATCCAGTAAAAAACTATTTGAAATAATAAATAATTTTAGCAAAGTTGCAGGATATAAAAAAACAGACATAAATCATCAACATTTCTATAAACAAGGCCCAGATGCAAAAGACAGAAAGAGAAATTCCACTGAAAGTTACAGTAGATATTATAAAATATTTGGACATCTACCTGCCAAAACAAACCCAGGACCTATACAAACACAATCACAAAACACTTCTCACACAAATAAAGTCACATTTAAATAATTGGGAAAATATCAGTTGCTTGTGGGTAGGCTGAACTAATATAATAAAATTAATTCTACTTAAATTAATTTACTTATTCAGTGCCACACCAAACTACCAAAAATTATTTTATAGAGCAAGAAAAAATAACAAAATTCATCTGGAAGAACAAAAGGTCCAGAATATTAGGGGAATTAATGAAAAGAAATGCAAGGGAAGGTAGCCTTGCCATACCAGATCTTAGATTGTATTATAAAGCAACAATCATCCAAACTGCTTGGTACTAGCTAAGAAATGGCATAGTGCTTCAGTAGAATAGGTTATATATACAAGACACAGTAGTCAATGACTATAGTAATCTACTGTTTGATAAACCCAAAGAGTCCATCTTCTGCAAGAAGAACTCACCATTTGACAAAAAGTGCTGGGAAAACTGGAAAATATTATGGCACGAATTGTGTACAGACCAACATCTTAAACTGTATAGCAAAATAAAGTCAAAATGGGTACAGGATTTAGATATAAAGGCTTGATACTGTAAGCAAAATGGGAGAGCAAGGAATAGTTAACCTATCAGATTTATGTAGAATGGAAGAATTTATGACCAAACAAAAGAGAGAGAAAATTATGAATTGCAAAATGGATAATCTTGATTACATTAAAATAAAAATGTTTTTGTAGAAGAAAAATCAATGTAACCAAGATTAGGAGAGATAGAAAACTGGGAGAGAATTGTTACAACCAGTGACTCTGATAAAGGTCTAATTTCTAAGATATATAGAGAAATGAGTCAAATTTATAAGAATACAAATCATTCCCCAACTGATAAATGGTCAAAGGATCTGAACAGGCAGTTTTCAGAGGTAGAAATTAAAGGTATTTAAAGCCACATGAAAAAATGCTCTAAATCACTCTTGATTAGAGAAATGCAAAACAGAACAACTCTTATGTACCATATCACATGTGTCAAATTGGCTAATCTGAAAAAAACAGGAAAATGATAAATGCTAGAAAAGATATGGGAAAATTGGAATACTAATGCATTGTTGCTAGAGTTGTGAACTGATCCAACCATTTTGGAGAGCAATTTGGAACTATTCTCAAAGGGCCAAAAAATGTGCATACCTTTTGACCCAGCAATACCACTTCTAGATCTGTATCCCAAAGAGATCATACAAATAGGAAAAGGACCCACATGTACACAAATATTTATAGCAGCTCTTTTTGTGGAGGCCAAGAATTGGAAATTGAGAGGATGCCCATTAGTTGGGTAATGGCTGAACAAACCGTGGTATATGAATGTAATGGAACACTATTGTGCTATAAGAAATGATGAACAGGTGGACTTCAGAAAATCCTGGAAAGACTTGTATGAACCGAGGCTCAGTGAGGAAAGCACAACTAGGAGAACATTGTACACAGTTATAGCCACATTGTGAGATGCAGGGTTCTAAGACAACTCCAAAAAGCTCATGATGGAAAATGATATCCACCTTCAGAGAAGGAATTACAGATTCTGAATGCAGATTGGAGCATACTATTTGCTCTCTCTCTCTCTTTTTTTCGCTTTATTTTGTTTTGTTTCTTCTTTCTCATGGTTCATTCTGTTGGTTATTTTTTTTTCTTTACAACATTACTAATGTGAAAATATGTGTGATATGAATGTATATAGAGAGCCTATATCAGATTGCATGCCATCTTGGGGAGGGAGGAGAAGATGGAGGGGGAGAAAATTTAAAACGCGAAAGCTGGTGGAACTGAATGTTGTTAACTAAAAATAAATAAATTTTTAAAAGGTATTGAACTACATGTTATCAAGTAATCATTTTGAAAACAGATGCTTTTGAAAACAGAAAATGGTTGATCGGTAGAAAAGACCAAACAAATAAACAAGAAATATAAGAAAACAAAAGTTATTAATAGCTCAGTGTTTGATAAGCCCATGATCATAAATTACTGTGGGAAGGACTCCTTTCTTTTCAAAGATTGCTGAGAACATTGGAAAGCAGCTTAGCAGAAATTAAATTGAGCTGAACAACTTACAACACATACTGTAATTAACTCAGAATGAATTTACAAGCTATATACAATAATATGCACTTAAATTAGAAGAGAATTACATCTGTTTTCTTCAGTTATCAACGCAGAATATAATAGATCATAAAAGATAACATAGTTTTGACTATAAAATATTAAAAAAAACCTTTCACATAAATACAATAAATAAAACAACTGAAAGAGAACTGAGGGAGAAATAATTGAATTAAATAACATTGAAAAAATATGATATCCAAAACACACAGAGGATCAACATAAATCTCTAAAATACCATTCCACAATAGATACGTGGACAAAGGATATGAGCTAAAAATTGCAAGGTATAAATAGCTACATGAAATCATGCTCCAAAACACTAATATTAAGCAAAATGCAAAATAGCACAACTGGAGTTTCGTCTCAAAGCCAGAAGATTACCAAGTACAGGGTGTTCCAAAAGGAAATACAGTGTATTTTAAAGTCTTAGAGCTCTTTTTAGTAACTTCAAACTTTGTCTAAATTTTTGAAACTCCTTGTATAACCAAAGATAGGAATAGATGAAGAGACAGGCAAACAGGATGCTGTGAGTAGACAGGCACATTGAGAGTCACTGGACAGAATTGCAAAGAGTGGTCCCATAGCTCTAGATTTCAATCTGGAATTACACAGTAAAAGTGAATAAATTGTCCAGACCCTTTGACCTGTGAATCATACCATTAGCTAAGTACCTCAAAGAAGTCGAAGGTAGACAGAAAACTCCAAAACAAAATAAAATACTCATTTCTGCACTTAATATGGTAGCAAGGAATTGGATATTAAGTAGCTACACATTTATTTTTTTAAAAGCTGCCATATGAATGCAAAATAACTTATTGTGTAATGAAAATGAGGAATATGAAAAATTTCAAGAAATTTGGGGAAAAACATGCAAACTGAGACAAAACATAAGATACACAACCAAGAAAATTATACATACCAGTATGTATACATAGGCATACACTCACATGTATACACACACACACACACACACACACACACACACACACGCACACACACGCACACACACACACACACACACACTGTCCTCAACAATCTAAATGAAAAGTTTACTAGAGGGAAGTCAAATTCTGGAGAACTGATAAATCAGTGAAGATCTCTGTTAAGAGATAACAAAACATATACCCAATCAGTGCAGAGGACAGGATTACTAGGGTAAACTATAGTATGTATTATGAGATATGGTCACTATCAAAATTTTTTTTGCTTATTTGTTTTTATTTATTAAAAGGCTGATGTGGGGGCACAAAAAACTTTGGTATAAAGACAAAACACATTGATATAAAATTTTTACATAAAAACACAGATAACATATTTGAGAGATTTTGATTTTTTAAAGCTGAAGTAGTTTATAAATACACAAACTAAATAGCTTAACAGAGGATTATTAACCATATTCATATGAATATATCTACATAACTATATCTGAGGTTGGAAATACTGATAATATTTTCCAGTGTTGGATTAAGGCTAAAAGGATCAACCTTTTCTACATAGTAATCAGTCTTTTAATTATTTTCTTTTAGCATTGTTTGCTCCGTATTGTGTCTGCCTCCTCATCCCTTGGGCTACAAAATAAATGATGGATTAGGACAAATTTCTCCCAAGAGCGTGGCTGTGTCTATGTTCATAAATGATGGTTTTTTTTCAGGTTTAAAGTCAATAAAGAAAACATAATGTGAATCACCAGTACCCTTTCTGTGGTGATTCTTGAGGTCAAAGCAATTTTCATAATAATATGAAAATGTTTACATTTCTAACATGGCAAATATAAATGTCTGTAAGCTGCATAAACAAAAGATATTTGTGGGGGATGGGGTTATCAATCATTTTTTATTAGCTTAAAGAGATCCTGAGACCGAAAAACTTGGGAACAACTGATATAGTAGATATAGGACTGATCCTAGAGTCAGCAAGAATTGGTGGTCAAGCAGTTTCTTTGATGTACATTAATCAACTCTCTAACGATGGGCAAACTATTTAGTTTCTTTTATATTCAGTCTATGCTATAAGAATATAAATTATAGGGTTACTTGTCTACTTTGGTGGAGGAAACTTCGACATGAAGAATTCTGTACAATTTTGAAATCACATCAAAGATCTGTCAGCTTTTCCCTACCACCAATAGAATAATCTTTTTTTCCAAACATAAATTTCCTTTTTGTAAAGTTATATAAAAAATAAATCCTATTTTAAGAAACATAATAGCAAAATAAGTAATTTGTGTTTCACCATATTAAAATGCTTACTCTGAAATTGTTATGGAAGACTTGGGTAAATCAGTGAACCTAAAAAGAGCAGATGATTTATCAAATAAGGAATGGCTCTTATTTTTATAAATTGGGCTCTGTTTCCTTTTTAATTGAGAAATGAGGTTTTTTATCACAGAAACTTGCTGCAGAAGTCTTTTCCCACATTCTTCCCTTTCTTCCATTCTTGGGTATATTGTTTTCAATTAAGAAAAGCTTTTCAATTTCTTTTTTTTTTTTGATGTTTGTATTTTTTCCCTTTTATTTATTTATTTAATATTTTTAGTTTTCAGCATTGCTTTCCACAAGAGTTTGAATTACAAATTTACTCCCCATTTCTACCCTCCCCCTCACTCCAAGATGGCATATTTTCTGATTGCCCTCCCTTCTGTCACCCCACTTCCCCCCATCCCCTTTTCCCTTCCTTTCTTGTAGGGCAAGATGGATTTCTATGCCCCTTTGCCTGTACATCTTATTTCCTAATTGTATGTAAAAACTTTTTTTTTGAACATCAGCTTTTAAAATTTGGAGTTCCAAATTCTCTCCCCTCTTCCTTTCCCACCCACTGTCCCTAAGAAGTGAAGCAATTCAACATAGGCCACATGTGTATCATTATGTAAAACCCTTCCACAATAATCATGTTGTGAAAGACTAACTATATTTTGCTCCTTCTTATCCTACCCCCCTTTATTTGATTTTCTCCGTTGACCCTGTCCCTTTTCGAAAGTGTTTGCTTTTGATTATCTACTTTCCCTATCGCCCTCCCTTCTATTGTTCCCCATTTTTTTTATCTCCTTCCTCCTTCTTTCCTGTGGGATGAGATACCCAATTAAGTGTGTGTGTTATTCCCTCCTCAAGTCAAATCAGATGAGAGCAAGATTCACTCATTTCCCCTCACTTGCCACCTCTTCCCTTCCTACAAAACTCCTTTTTCTTGCCACTTTTATGCGAGCTAATTTACCCCATTCTATCTGTCTCTTTCTTCCTCTATCAATATATTCCTCTCTCACCCCTTAATTTGATTTTATTTTGTTAGATATCATCCCTTCATATTCAACTCACCCTGTGTCCTCTCTCTCTCTCTCTCTCTCTCTCTCTCTCTCTATATATATATATATATATATATTTGTATATTCCCTTCAGCTACCCTAATACAGAGGTCTCATGAATTATACACATCATCTTTACATGTAGGAATGTAAACAAAACAGTTCAACTTTAGTAAGTCCCTTATTATTTCTCTCTCTTGTTTACCTTTTCATGCTTCTCTTGATTCTTGTGTTTGAAAGTCAAATTTTCTATTCAGCTCTGGTCTTTTCAGTGAGAAAGTTTGAAAGTCCTCTATTTTATTGAAAATCCATATTTTGCCTTGGAGCATGATACTCAGTTTTGCTGGGTAGGTGATTCTTGGTTTTAATCCTACTTCCATTGACCTCCGGAATATCATATTCCAAGCTCTTTGATCCCTTAAGGTAGAAGCTGCTAGATCTTGTGTTATCCTGATTATGTTTCCACAATACTCAAATTATTTTTTTTCTGGCTACTTACAGTATTTTCTCTTTGATCTGGGAGCTCTGGAATTTGGCAACAATGTTTCTAGGAGTTTTCTTTTTGGGATCTTTTTCAGGAGGCAATTGGTGTATTCTTTCAATTTCTATTTTGCCCTCTGGCTCTAGAATATGAGGGCAGTTCTCCTTGATAATTTCTTGAAAGATGACATCTAGGCTCTTCTTTTGATCATGGCTTTCAGGTAGTCCAATAATTTTTTTAAATTATCTCTTCTGGATCTATTGTCCAGGTCAGTGGTTTTACCAATGAGATATTTAACATTGTCTTCCATTTTTCATTCCTTTGGTTCTATTTTATAATATCTTGATTTCTCATCAAGTCACTAGCTTCCACTTGCTCCAATCTAATTTTTAAGGTAGTATTGTCTTCAGTGGTCTTTTGGACCTCCTTTTCCATTCGGGTAATTCTGCCTTTCAAGGCATTCTTCTTCTCATTGTCTTTTTGGAGCTCTTTTGCCATTTGAGTTAGTCTATTTTTTACGGTGTTATTTTCTTCAGTATTTTTCTGGGTCTCCTTTAGCAAGTCATTGACTTGTTTTTCAGTTTTCTCTCAATCTTCTCATTTCTCTTCCCAATTTTTCCTCTACTTCTCTAATTTGCTTTTCCAAATCCTTTTTGAGGTCTTCTATAGCCTGAGACAAGTTCATGTTTTCCTTGGAGGCCTTTGATGTAGGTTCTTTGACTTTTTTGATTTCTTCTGGCTGTATGATTTGGTTTTCTTTGTCACCAAAGAAAGATTCTAAAGTCTGAGTCTGAATCTGAGTCCGTTTTTGCTGCCTGGCCATATTCCCAGCCAACTACTTGACCCTTGAGCTTTTTGTTGGGGTATGACTGCTTGTAGAGTATAGAGTACTTTGTCCCAAGCTTGAGGGTCTGCACTATTGTTTTCAGAGCTATTTCTACACAGCAAGCTCTGTCACACCAGCACTCCTCCTCTCCCAAGAACTACCAACTGGGACTGCAACTCAGAACTTAAGTAGGCTCTGCACTCCTGCTCTGATCTGCCACTTAATTCCTTCCACCAGGTGGGCCTGGGGCTGGAAGGAATTTCAGCTGTACCTCTGCAAGCAGCCTCAGAGCTGCACCACCTTGGCCTCCCTGTGGCCAGTGGCCCACCAAGAATTCCTTTCACTCAGTCCCTACAGTTTTTCCCACTAACCTTCTCTGTTGTCTTTGGTGTTTTGGGGTTGAGCAGTCTGGTAACTGCCACAGCTCACTGATTCAAGGTGCTAGGGCCTGTTCCGCCTTGCTCCTGGTCTGGTTGGTCTGGGGGTGGCCTACGCTGGCCTCTGCTCCACTCTGCTCCCAGCATGGTGCAATAGACCTTACCGAGCAACCATCTGGGCTGTCCTGGGCAGGAGCCATACTTCCCTCTGCAATTTCGTGGGTTCTGCAGTTCTAGAATTTGTTCAGAGACATTTTTATAGGTGTTTGGAGTTTCCTGGGGGAGAGCTTTAGGAAAGTACCTGCTTTCCAGCTGACATCTTGGTTCTGCCCCTAAAGCTTTTAAATTTCATGCAATCAAAATTATCCATTTTACTTCCTATGATATTCTCTTCTCTTTTTTAGTAATAAACTTTTCCTTTATCCACAGACCTTAGTGGTAAATTTTTCCATGTTTCCCTAATATGCTTGTGATACCACCCTTTGTGTCTGCATCATGCACCTGTTCTGACTTCATTTTGGT